>NC_091195.1:30938771-31313771 GCF_040958095.1 Procambarus clarkii
ACCCTGTGAAGCAGGATGATAGGGGCTGGACAATACCTGTTTGATGTTGAACTCCTCCAGTGTCCTTTTGAAGAGATCACTGGTGAAGTTGGTGCCACAGTCACTTTGAATCTCCCTGGGAAATCCGTATTGAGTGAAGATCTTCAGTAGATGTTTGATAACCGTAGCAGCCGTGATGTTCTTCACTGGAACTGCTATGGGAAATCTGGTGGTAGGACACAGGATGGTTAGGATGTAGGCGTTACCTGAACTGGTCCGAGGTAAAGGACCAACACAGTCTATTACGAGTCTGTGGAAAGGTTCCGCAGGCACCTGTATGGGAATCAGTGGTGCTCTGGGAATGGAGACGTTCGGTTTGCCTGCCATCTGACATGTATGACACTGTTTTACGTACTGTTTGACGTTATTTACCATACCTGGCCAGTAGTAGTCTTGGCGAATCCCATGGTAAGTCTTGTTGAAGCCGTAGTGGGAGAATGCTCCGTGGGCCAGGTGTAGAATAGTGGGCCGCAGGCTGGTGGGAATCACAAGTTGTTCGATGTTGGCCCAATCGTCGTCCTCCTTCAGTTTACTGGGTCTATATCTGCGGTAGAGCAAGTCGTTCTCTAGGAAGAACCCAGGAATACTGTCGGGTTGAGTCTCAGCCTGGAAAAACAATGGTGTTAAAGTAAGATCTTCCCTCTGCAACTTACGGAACTCCAACTTGGTCAGATGCGGGGGTAGTTTCTGAGGGTCTTGAGGGACAGCGGTAGCAGTAGAGTCAGCTGGCTGTGGACGTGCGGCTTGTGCACGGGTGGTCACGAGAACCGGAGGAGAAACTTCACTCTCTTGAACCTCTGCTGGAACATACTCAAGAATAGGGTTACTTGGCACAGAGTTACACACCTGGGGTTTGTCCATGACGATCAGGTTGGTCGGTTGCAGGTCTTCTGCCAAGTCGTTGCCTAGGAGAAGTTGCACTCCAGGCATGGGAAAAGGCTTTTCCCTGACGGCGACTTGGACTTCCCCGTTCACGTAGGGACAATCCAGGTGGACTCTGGCGAGAGGGTATGGAGTGGTAGCAGTGAGGTCAGTGATGAAGACTGTTTCCCCGGTGTAGACTATGTTGGGCACAGCCGACTTCAAGATGATCGATTGTAGAGCCGCTGTGTCCCTCAAGATCTTCAATTTGAAACGTCCCTCCGGATTTGAACCGTTGGCAGAGACAGTTCCAGTATACAGGTGGTTACTGAAAAGAGAAAGATCATTAACATCAACACCAACATTCATCACAGGCTTACCGGACTTAGGAGGAGTTGGTTTGGGTCTTTGTTGGTCAGTGGTTCCCTTGTATTGAGACTTACCACACTTGTCTATGGTATGTCCATAGAGTCTACAATATTTGCAGTACAGTTGTGAACCAGCTTGATCGGGGCTCACCTTCTCGTAACTGTACCACGACTTCTTACTGGAGGATGGTTCAGGTGTCAGCCGGTGGATGAGGCTGTAAGTGTCAGCCGACTTAGCACACTTCAGGTAGTCGGTTTCTTCTTTATCTGCTAAGTAGAGGCGGACAGGAGGCGGCACACGTCTCAAGAATTCTTCAACAAGCATCAGGTTGACGAGTTCTGTAAAAGTAGAGACATGTGCTGCTTCCAGCCATTTCATGAAATACCTCCGTTTCGTGTTAGCAAACTCGAGGAAGGTAGTGGTACTTGCCTTCAGGTGGTCACGGAATTTCCTTCTATAACTTTCAGTAGAGAGGAGGTAGGCGTCCAACACTGCTTGTTTCAGAGTGTAGTAGTCATTCTCAGACGCCAAAGTACTGAGTGTGACTGCAGCTCTACCTGTAAGATGGACTCTGAGAAGTGTGTCCCATTGGTCGACAGGCCAACTGAGTTGATTAGCAAGGGTTTCAAAGGTGGTAAAGAACACATCAACTTCTGCTTCTACAAAGGATGGCATTAACTTACTTGCATGTGATATATTAAAACTGATGGGAAGATTGGCAGTAGCTTGCTGGCGTTGAGCGAGGTGTGAAGTTTCCAACGTGTATTCCCGTTGACGACACTCAAGAGCCAGAGTCGCTTGTTGCTTGTCATGTTCGCGTTGTATTTCCAACTCGCGTTGTTTGGTTTCAAGCTGTAAGCGTTCCCGCTCCTGGAGTGTTTCAAGCTGTACTCGTTCACGTTCACGGAGCATTGCAAACTCACGTTCCTTGAGGGCGATTTCTTCCCTTCTTAAGGCAGCTTCGCGTTCTTGTTCTTCCCTTCTTATGGCAGCTGCTCGTTCTTGTTGTTCGAGGGCTTCCCTTTGCTGCTCACGTTCAATCTTGGCCAGCTCTAGTTTGAGTTTCAGCGTTGCCAAATCAGTTTTATCTGCAATATAGTAAGTTTCATGAGTTTCAGAGTCTATCTTACCTTGCTCTAAATAGTAATCCAGCAACAGGTTGTGTAGGTCATTTTTGTTGGCTTGGTAGGGAACTTCTAGTTGATACTCATGTGCAAGAGTTTGTAGTTCAGTCCTCTTGGCACGACTTAAAGTCCCTATTTCACCTGCTGGATTTGCACGGAAAGTTTGGAGACGAAACATGGTGAAATTAGCAAATAAAGGTACACGAATATTCAATAATGAAATGTCAGAAACAGGACAACGTGGCAACTGGCACCTATCCTGTGTGATCTTTAACAATTAACGTTAAGTGAAAGATATTAAATGATTAAATTAAATCAAGGGCGCAGGAAATCTTGTACCCGGTACTCATGTAAGAGAATAAGGGCAAGAATATCCTACTAACAAATGAAACAAAGTTTCGAAAACAAATGAAACAGTTAAATGCTTCAAAAGTAAAATTGGTAGTCCAAGGATGTAGGCATACCTTGCCAAGTCTCTATAGGACATAAAGCAAGTTTTTCCTACTGAATTTAATATGATACTTACAGAATTAGCGAACTTTTGTGCTCTGAAAAAATAAGCTAATTCCCTACCGTTGTATGTATCATCATCTCTGACTGACGTGTAGGGGTGCGAGGTGTCAACTGGTGACGAGAACTGCTGCTGAGGTCCCAATTCAGCAACTAAAGTTCGAGCTAGAGGAACTATGGCCCTCTTTGTCCTCCTACAGTCAGATTGCAGAAGATTGGGTACTCTTGACCCGGGGCAGACCACAGTACCAGGGTACCAATATGATGATCTGTCAGAATGAGAAATATTCAAGGGACATAGATGGTAAACACGAGTAATAACAAGGAGGGAGAGATGACCAATTAAGAGTATGACTGCGGCCTACAGTCACCACGTAATCCAGTTGTCTCACCTTCACTAATGTTACTCTCGTAATGCACAATACACCGCACCTTATAAAAATGAAATTGAATGAAAAATAGTAAAGCTACGTTAACAAAGTTAAATACGCTTACCATCAATTACCACTTGGCACCAGTACCTGAGTGAAGCTCCTAGGACAGGCCCCCATATAACTTGTGACGGTAACGCGTTGGTGTTCGGCTGTTTAAGGCTAGGGGTATGGCCTCGTCACATAGTTATAAAAAAAAAATAGAAAAACTGGAACTTCGTCTGTGGTAAGGTAAGGAGAAGACACACAAAACACAAGTAAAACTTTAACAATGAAATTTTAATTACGTTAAATAAATCAAAACATGAAAATAATGCACAAACAAATTCTTATAATAAAATCAATGAATCAAAATAATAAGAATACTTAAATGACACAATGAAAAGTTACGTTAAGGCAAAATAACAAGAAGTGCAACACAAAGGTAAGTGGGAGGTGCTGGAATATTGGCTTAAAGCCACCACCTCTCTCAGTACACGCTAACGTCTAGCTGTGAGGTGTGATGGCCACGAAAGCACTGAACATTCTGAGGACTGATGTTGGGGCGACCCCAGACATCAGGTAGTATGGGGGGCGAGTGCAGGTGCAGCCAGACCGGCGACCAATCAGCGCAGCCGGCAGCGATCAACATGTAGTTTGGTGATTTGGGTCCGAACAGGTGGCTGGCTGCATACGTTTTTGCTCACCCTGGCAAGCCTTGCTGGTGTTGTTGTCGTTGTTGGACATTTCTTCCATAGTCTTTTTATATAATTGTGAAGACGTAATTATGGAGGGAAGAGCAGGCTCAATCTCTTGAAGGAGATTATCGTCACAATATATATATATATATATATATATATATATATATATATATATATATATATATATATATATATGTCGTACCTAGTAGCCAGAACGCACTTTTCTGCCTACTATGCAAGGCCCGATTTGCCTAATAAGCCAAGTTTTACTGAATTAATATATTTTCTTTAATTTTTGTCATATGAAATGATAAAGCTACCCATTTCATTACGCATGAGGTCAATTTTTTTTTATTGAAGTTAAAATTAACGTAGATATATGACCGAACCTAACCAACCCTACCTAACCTAACCTAACCTATCTTTAAACGTTAGGTTAGGTTAGGTAGCCGAAAAAGTAAGGTTAGGTTAGGTAGGTTAGGTTGTCGAAAAACAATTAATTCATGAAAACTTGGCTTATTAGGCAAATTTGGCCTTGCATAGTAGGCTGAGAAGTGCGTTCTGGCTACTAGGTACGACATATATATATATATATATATATATATATATATATATATATATATATATATATATATATATATATATATATATATATATATATATATATATATATATATATATATATATATATATATATATATATATATATATATATATATATATATATATATATATGTCGTACCTAGTAGCCAGAATGCACTTCTCAGCCTACTATGCACGGCCCGATTTGCCTAATAAGCCAAGTTTTCATGAATTAATTGTTTTTCGACTACCTAACCTACCTAACCTAACCTAACCTAACTTTTTTGGCTGCCTAACCTAACCTAACCTATGAAGATAGGTTAGGTTAGGTTAGGTAGGGTTGGTTAGGTTCGGTCATCAATCTACGTTAATTTTAACTCCAATAAAATAAAATTGACCTCATACATAATGAAATGGGTAGCTTTATCATTTCATAAGAAAAAAATTTGAGAAAATATATTAATTCAGGAAAACTTGGCTTATTAGGCAAATCGGGCCTTGCATAGTAGGCTGAGAAGTGCGTTCTGGCTACTAGGTACGACATATGTCTATATATATATATATATATATATATATATATATATATATATATATATATATATATATATATATATATATATATATATATATATATATATATATATATATATGTGTGTGTGTGTGTGTATATCACGAAAATAAACACGTGATTAAAAAATGTGACAATGTCAGACCACGGAGGAAAAAATTAAACAGGAATTTCCTTAAGTACTTTCGTATATTAATACGTCTTCAGAAGGAGTGGTGACTCCTTCTGAAGATGTATTAATATACGAAAGTACTTAAGGAAATTCCTGTTTCATTTTTTCCTCCGTGGTCTGACATTGTCATATATATATATGTCGTACCTAGTAGCCAGAACTCACTTCTCAGCCTACTATTCAAGGCCCGATTTGCCTAATAAGCCAAGTTTTCCTGAATTAATATATTTACTATAATTGTTTTCTTATGAAATGATAAAGCTACCCTTTTCACTATGTATGAGGTCAATTTTTTTTATTGAAGTTAAAATTAACGTAGATATATGACCGAACCTAAGAAACCTTACGTAACCTAACCTATATTTATAGGTAAGGTTAGGTTAGGTAGCCAAAAAAAGCTAGGTTAGGTTAGGTTAGGTAGACAAAAAAACATTAATTCATGAAAACTTTGCTTATTAGGCAAATCGGGCCTTGCATAGTAGGCTGAGAAGTGAGTTCTGGCTACTAGGTACGACATATATATATATATATATATATATATATATATATATATATATATATATATATATATATATATATATATATATATATATATATATATATATATATATACATATTAATTATGTATGAGTTCATTTTGTTCAATTTAAGTTAAAACTAACGTAGATATATGACCGAACCTAACCTATCTTAACCTAAAATAAACTAACACAACTACGTCAATAATTTATATTCCTAATATAAAATAATAATAATAATTCAAATAATCTAATTGGAATTTTTTTTTGAAAATATAAAAAATCACTCGGCCTATTAGGCAAATCGGGCCTTGCATAGTAGGCCGAGAAGTGCGTTCTGCCTACTAGGTATGACATATATATATATATATATATATATATATCTGAAAACAAAGCCCGCCTCCTAGCGGAAACAGCACCCCATGCCGGGGATTTTTTATTTGCTGTGCCCAATGCAGCCCTGGGAACTCGCCTCAGTCATGACGCTCTCCGCATTGGAGTTGCCCTTCGCCTTGCCGCCCCATCCTCACCGAACATAGGTGCATCTGCGGAACTGCGATGGCAGACCAATATGGTCGTCATGGTCGTGTATGTCGTAAATCACAGGGTAAAATTGCAAGACATGAAGAAGTCAACGACATCATCAAGAGGAGCCTCGCCACAGCCCGCTGCCCGGCACAAAGAGAACCACACTTATCCAGACCTAACGACCCTCAGAAGCGCCCTGATGGGGTCACCTTGCTACCTTGGAAGGATGGTAAGCAAGTGGTATGGGACTACACGTGCGCTGCCACACTGGCCAGTACCTACCTCCACTACTGCACACGTGAAAGCGGTGGTGCTGCTTCTTTCAGGGAATCGCAGAAAATTATTAAATACAGAGGTCTAGCACACTGCTACAGCTTTGTTCCGATCGGCTCGGTGACCCTCGGTTCGTGGGGAAAATGTGCATTGAAGTTCCTGAAGGAATTGGGGGATAAATTGATCAGTGCTACAAAAGACCAGAGAGCAAAAAGTTTCTTGTTCCAGCGCCTCAGTGTTGCGATTCAGAGGGGAAATGCCTGTTGCGTCTTGGGCACTAGTCCAACTTCAGAGGAATTCGAAGAAGTGTTTGACTTGCAACAATGATCGAACCCGTCTGTGACATTCATCAATGTTTCCCATTGTTGTGTTTTTCAAGAGATCCATAACCTTTAAGCACCTTTTTGCATTATTATTTTTGTATCAACCCATGTATATCTTGTAACCATCAAATGCATAATAAAGCACAAAAAATAAAAAAGGAAGGGGGTGGTAGGAGAAAAGCACACAGAAACTGTATTGGAGGGGATCTAAACATTCCCTCTAATGCGTTATGCGTGGTTTCCTCCGAGGCTATGGGTCCCCCTTCTTCCAGCTAGAGGTGGTACTCCCTTCATATATATATATATATATATATATATATATATATATATATATATATATATATATATATATATATATATATATGTCGTACCTAGTAGCCAGAACGCACTTCTCAGCCTACTATGCAAGGCCCGATTTGCCTAATAAGCCAAGTTTTCCTGAATTAATATATTTTCTCTAATTTTTTTCTTATGAAATGATAAAGCTACCCATTTCATTATGTATGAGGTCAATTTGTTTTATTGGAGTTAAAATTAACGTAGAAATATGACCGAACCTAACCAACCCTACCTAACCTAACCTAACCTATCTTTATAGGTTAGGTTAGGTTAGGTAGCCGAAAAAGTTAGGTTAGGTTAGGTTAGGTAGGTTAGGTAGTCGAAAAACAATTTATTAATGAAAACTTGGCTTATTAGGCAAATCGGGCCTTGCATAGTAGGCTGAGAAGTGCGTTCTGGCTACTAGGTACGACATATATATATATATATATATATATATATATATATATATATATATATATATATATATATGTCGTACCTAGTAGCCAGAACGCACTTCTCAGCCTACTATGCAAGGCCCGATTTGCCTAATAAGCCAAGTTTTCATGAATTAATTGTTTTTCGACTACCTAACCTACCTAACCTAACCTAACCTAACTTTTTCGGCTACCTAACCAAACCTAACCTATAAAGATAGGTTAGGTTAGGTTAGGTAGGGTTGGTTAGGTTCGGTCATATATCTACGTTAATTTTAACTCCAATAAAAAAACATTGACATCATACATAATGAAATGGGTAGCTTTATCATTTCATAAGAAAAAAATTAGAGAAAATATATTAATTCAGGAAAACTTGGCTTATTAGGCAAATCGTGCCTTGCATAGTAGGCTGAGAAGTGCGTTCTGGCTACTAGGTACGACATATATATATATATATATATATATATATATATATATATATATATATATATATATATATATATATATATATATATATATATATATATATATATATAGGGGGTATAGGTGTTGTGTTAGTTGTCTCTTCAGAGGTTGCATGGACCTATTAGACTATTTTACAGGAACTTCTTTTCCACAGCTCATAAAACGGAGGAAAGGGTCCTGAAAGATATTGTCAATAGAAACGTTATCCCTACAGACAAAAATCAGAGGATACAACTGACGATTTACTATAAAACCAGAAAAACGGCCAGCCTACTCATGAGAAACTCTCCAGACACAAAACAGAACGCTTTAAAAGAGACTAACGTCGTCTATGCCTTTAAATGCCCTCTTGGGGACTGTAAGCTCCAAAAAACCCAGTATATAGGCAAGACAACAACATCTCTTTCTAGGCGTTTAACGATGCATAAGCAACAGGGCTCCATTAAGGAACATATAATCTCTTCCCACAACCAAACCATAGCCAGAGAAATCCTAGTAAACAACACAGAAATCATCGATAGATACAGCGATAGCAGGCGGCTTGACGTTTGCGAGGCACTACACATCAAGAAGTCAACACCAGCAATCAACAGCCAATTATTGCACAACTATATTCTACCCACCTCTAGACTCCGCTCCAATATAGAAGCATCAAGAAATATGGACCAATAGGCTTTCTACAAACACTTCTATTCAATACCCATTGTTTCGTGTTCTGTCTTGTGTTGATGAAATTAATACCCTATTAATACCACCTCTTGTTCTATCTTGTGTTGATGAAATTAATACCCTATTAATGCTACCTCTTGTTCTGTTTTGTGTTAATGCCACATCACCCCTTCCACCTCACTCAAATGTAGATATAAAATCGGAGATGCGTAAGTTCTATTCAGTTGTGTATTTGTGAACTAAAGTCTTTGAAAATGTAATAAGTTTTATGAAACGCGCTCGTGTCGCGTCAGACTAGAAATAAAAATGAATTTTGGAGAATTGATTTTTGATTTACCTCCAACAGCGAAAAGAAATGTACGAAAGATTGAGAAAATTCGTGTTAGAATTATTAATCTTACTTTTTCGGTCATATTTAATAATATATGTCTACAGGAAAGACTGCTACCAAAATATACTAATATATATATATATATATATATATATATATATATATATATATATATATATATATATATATATATATATATATATATATATATATATATATATATATATATATATAAGGGGGTACCACCACTGGTGCAATTATAGGGACCCACAGCCTCAGAGAAGGGAACACAGAGCACTCAGGGAAAAACTTGCCATTTAACTCTGAATACGAAAGAGTGTTCACTTCTCCGACCACCCCCTTTTTTTTTTATTATGATGTACACTTTATTATGCAAGGTTATACAGTTACATATCTGATATTATACAAAAAATGAACATTAAGAGGACACAAGAAAAAGTTCGCTTGCTAGAGGCTGTAGATTTCCTCGAACTCCTCCGACGCCGGGCAGGAACCGAGGATGCAGCGGGCATTTCCCCTCTGGATCGCGACACTGAGGCGCTGAAAGAGAAAACTTGCTGCTCTAGGGTCTCTTGTGGTGTCAATGAGCTTGGAACCAAGATCCTTAAGAAACCTTCTTGCATTCTCACCCCATGGGCCTAGGGTCTCAGACCCTATTGGAACGAAGTTGTACCTTTGATCAAATTGCCTGTACTTGACTGACTTTTGTTTTTCTCTGTGTGTCGCTGCGGCTCCTGCTGTGCCGGCAGAGAGGGTGATGTATGTCGTTGCCAGGGTGGATACGCAAGTATAGTCCCATGCTAACTGCCTGCCACCCTTCCACGGACGCAGTGTGATTCCGTCTGGTCGGCCGGCAAAGCTAACAGAGTCACGGTTCAGTAGGTTGCGGGGCTCTCTCTCCGCTGGACACTGAGCAGAGGCAAGGCTTCTTTTAATGATGTCGTTGACTTCGTCGTGTCTCGTGTGCCAACCACCCGATTTTCCACAGTGCAGGCCATGCAATCCATATTCGTCAGCATCTGCCTCGCCGCAAATACACCTGTGAACAGTGTGGATAGGGGCAGCAAGGCGGAGAGTGACTGCAATACGGAGCTCCTGCAGATCAAGACGTGTGTCTGTCGCAGACATAGGGACTGCCAGAAGGAAGTCCCCTGCATGGGGATCCTGCACAGCTGTGAGGCGTGCACGATCACTGGGGATTGTTGCTGCCTCCAGCAAAGCTGTGGCTTCTTTGTCTACAATGGGGCTGTCCCAACTGGATTGTTTCTTGGCTTTCGGCATGGCTGGTCTGAGTGCTGGGTCTGTCATGGCACCCCATTTCGTGTCGCATTCCGTGTAGTGGGGGTCCTGTATCCCCGCTACATCACTCAGGGTGTCAGGTAGAATTTCCTTAACCAGGTCATCTGATGCTGAGGAGGAAGACAGGAAGGCTGGGACAGCAATTTCGGTGGCGGTGCGGACACCCAAGCCACCGAGCCTGACAGGAAGAGTGGCTTGTTTCCACTGGCATTCGTTGAGGGAGAGGTTAACAACTTTTTCCAGCATGGTCTTCAGTAGGAGGTCATACTCGTCAAGCTTTGGGTTGTCGTAAGATGGGGCGCACCTCAGAAAGTAGGTTAGCCTCGGAAGGGATAGGCATTTGGTGAGGAGATAAAAAGCATCGTGGGCATCGATGTCACCTATTCTGTCTTCCATCCTCCTAAGGTCTGCAATTTTCTTGTCGAGGATCTCCTCAATGGCGTTAGACCCGAGGGGAGCTCCAAGGAGGGTGCTGTTCTCGGCCCTAATGACATGGGCTCCAGGCAAGGCAGACCTTATTCTAGCTACGATGTCTGGGTTGGAGGAGACTACTTCACACTTGGAAGGGTTCAGGACGAGACCCAGGCTTACTTCTTGCTCCCTTATTTTCCTGATATCTGACAAGAGGTGGTCTACGGTGCCAGCTATAGTGCCATCATCCAAAAACCAGATGTTGAACTCGCTGTACAAGCTTTCGGTGATTTCTTTTAAGACTAAGCAGAAAAGAAGGGGAGCAAGAGGATCACCTTGCTGAACACCTTCACATGATCTGATTTCATGTTCACCAAAGAGCAGTTTTGACTCACCACTGTAGCACGATAGTATGAACGGGTAGAGGGGCCAGAAATGGCGATGTACGGCACAAAGTACTGCATCTCTTCTTACCATGTTGAAGGCATTCTTAAAGTCCAGTTTGAGCAGGGCCTTTTCATCAGAAATGTTTGTGATGTATGCTCGTGCTGCATGGGCAGCCGCTTCACAGCATTGGGGGATTCCAAATCCTAGCTGGATTGGTTTCAGCAATTCAGCCGCTTGCTGGCTGACAACCCTCGTAGCAGCCTTGGCAATCAGGCGTCGGAGAGTGTTGCCAACAGCGATTGGCCTGATTCCTTCGTCCTTTTTGAGAGCACAGAGGGAAGCACCAAAAAAGAGAGGCCTGATGACCTCGGGTATATCACCAGCCAGGCACATGTTGACGAACCTTGTGAGTTCCATAAGAAGATCTTGTGCAGCATCACCAACCGCAGGATTTAACATTTGCTTGATGTGTTGAGGTTTTAACCCTGTAAAGCCGCCTGCTGACCCAGGTGGAAAAGAAAGGGCTGCTTTGTAGACCTCAGATTCACCAACGGTTAATGGGTCTGAAATGGTGTCGGCTGATGGCGGAACGATGTTGTCGCCTTGAGGGGCTCTGGGTGGGTGCTTGCTTTGCAGGGCCCGTGCTGTGGCTGAGTTTCGAGGAGCAATTTTCTCGTCACTGGTGAGGACTCTAATAGCACTTGCGGTATTTCCCTCTTCAATTTTCTTGGTGATTTGTGCTCTGATTTTGTACGTTTCCGGTATGTTGTTACCATTTCTTCGGTGGGTGTGTTTTGCTCGGAGAGGCAGGCGAACTAGGTTGTCCCCCCTTGGGTATTCATTTATCGCCCTCAGGACCGAGGAAGCACGTGATTTGTCCCTCCTTGGAGGGACGGTGAGGCATACATTGCCAAACAGAAGGACATTATGCCACGCTTGAATGTTTTCCGGTGCATCATTGACCCTTTTCAGAAGATTACAAAGTTTGGCTGCTGCATTTGGGCAGGCTGCTTTTGGGATGTGTGGTAATGTTCTAGCAGACGTCGCTATGATCGCTTGGGTGAGGTTCTCAGATGAGATTAGGTTAATGGGAGTCTCTTCCCTAACTGTTAATGGCAGCTGGCCATTGCTTCCCTTCGGAGGCTGGTGGGAACCACTGCATCTTTCCTCGTTGAAGGTGTGAAAGCGGATAACACCACCGTTGGAGTTTATGGCGGTGTTTTTGTTGCATACTCGGCAAAAACCTCTTTTAGGAGCAGTTGTTGGCACCTCAAGGCTTGTGGAGTCCTGCCCGACCACTGGGACCCCTGCCATTTCAACTCGGTTGGGAGAGTTAAACTGTGCATTATTCTATAGAGGGGGGGCAAACACACTGGGTCATGGCCAAGCAACTGCCAGCAACTGGGTGTGGAGCCAGCAACTGGGTGTGGAGCCAGCAACTGGGTGTGGAGGCATCAACTGGGTGTGGAGGCCGCGGCTGGGTGTGGAGGCATCAACTGGGTGTGGAGGCCGCGGCTGGGTGTGGAGGCATCAACTGGGTGTGGAGGCATCAGCCGGGTGTGGAGGCCGCGGCTGGGTGTGGAGGCATCAGCTGAGTGTGAAGGCCGCGGCTGGGTGTGGAGGCATCAACTGGGTGTGGAGGCATCAACTGGGTGTGGAGGCCGCGGCTGGGTGTGGAGGCCGCGGCTGGGTGTGGAGGCCGCGGCTGGGTGTGGAGGCCGCGGCTGGGTGTGGAGGCCGCGGCTGGGTGTGGAGGCCGCGGCTGGGTGTGGAGGCCGCGGCTGGGTGTGGAGGCCGCGGCTGGGTGTGGAAGCCGCGGCTGGGTGTGGAGGCCGCGGCTGGGTGTGGAGGCCGCGGCTGGGTGTGGAGGCCGGTGGGGCGAGGGTCAGCTCAGGTAGTGAGGTGCGGGGGGGGGGCGGGGATGGGGTCGGTTTGGGGGGGGGAGGCGTGGTATCGAGTGGGCTATACACATGACACACAATATACATTCATATATATGTACACCAGGGTATGTATGACACTGAGAATATGGGGTTGTTTTTGTTATATGTATAGTTATATGTTATATGTTATATGTTATATTGTTATATGTTATATGTATACCACTTTGTTATATGTATGACACTATAAACTGGGGTTGACACTTTGTGGTGTGTATGGCACTGAGTATCGGAGTTGGCACTTTGAGATGTATATTTCACTATGGCACTATATATACATGGTATTCACTTTGTATGTCGGAGCCGCAAAGTATACATCAAACAGACAGAAATTGTTCATATATATATATATATATATATATATATATATATATATATATATATATATATATATATATATATATATATATATATATATATATATATATATATAACAAATTCCTGTTATATATATATATATATATATATATATATATATATATATATATATATATATATATATATATATATATATATATATATATATATATTTATAACTGAAAACTCACACCCCAGAAGTGACTCGAACCCATACTGCCAGGAGCAACGCATCTGGTATGTACAGGATGCCTTAATCCACTTGACCATCTCGACCGGACAAAAGGAGGTGATAGCCGAAGCTATTTGAACCCCCCCCCCCCACAGGCACCCGGATGGTAATCTTGGGCATAGCATTTTATCAAATCACCTCATTCTTTGGGGCACATGTGAGGAACACAAATGCAAGCAAGCCTGAATGGTCCCCTGGACTATATGCAACTGAAAACTCACACCCCAGAAGTGACTCGAACCCATACTGCCAGGAGCAACGCAACTGGTATGTACAGGACGTCTTAATCCACTTGACCATCTCGTCCGGATAAAAGGAGGTGACAGCCGAAGCTATTTGAACCACCTCCCTGCCGGCACCCGGATGGTAATCTTGGGCATAGCATTTTATCAAATCACCTCATTCTTTGGGGCACCCGTGAGGAACACAAATGCGAACAAGCCTGAATGGTCCCCTGGACTATATGCAACTGAATACTCACACCCGAGAAGTGACTCGAACTCATACTGCCAGGAGCAACGCAATTGGTATGTACAGGACGCCTTAATCCACTTGACCATCTCAACAGGACAAAAGGAGGTGATAGCCGAAGCTATTTGAACCACCCCTCCGCCGGTACCCGGATGGTAATCTTGGGCATAGCATTTTATCAAATCACCCCATTCTTTGAGGCACACGTGAGGAACAAAAATGCGAACAAGCCTGAATGGTCCCCAGGACTATATGCAACTCGAAATGGTCAAGTGGATTAAGGCATCCTGTGCATCCACCATTTTAAAACATTCACGAACTTCTAATTTAAGTAAATCGATGTTTCCACCTGAAATTGAAGCACCTGGCTAATACAGTAATATCAGAAAGAATACCAGGAAGTAGCCTAAATGAACAGGCACATGCAAATGACCTGCTACGGATGTGCGACAGGTTTGCCTTAAACCAGCAAATAGTAGAACCAACTAGGAAGGAGAACACGCTGGACCTCATTTTCACTAATAATGATTAATTGATCAAGAACATAATGATTACAAATTCCTGTTACTCAGATCACAACTTAATTGAAGTTATGACAACCATGGGGAATAGACCTTCAAAACCAGTCCAGATTCCCGGTGGAGGGGATTTCCGCAAATTCAACTTCAATAATAAACAGATAAACTGGGAGCAAATAAACCAGGACTTCACAGAAATAAACTGGGAAGAACAGCTAGAAAATGCAAACCTGAACCAGTGCCTGGAAAAAATAAGCTCAGTAGCACTAGAAATATGTTCAAACCGAATACCCCTAAGAAAAAAGAGGAAGAGATGCAGATTGGAACGGGAACGCCGTTCCCTATATATGCGAAGAAAACGAATCGCGGAACAACTTGAAAGTCGCACCCTATCTCATGAACAGCGAAGAAGGTTAGGTAGAGAAATAGAAACAATTGAACTCAAGCTACAAGAATCATACAAAACCCAGGAGAGGCAAAGTGAGCAAAAGGCCATCAGTGAAATAGAGAGAAATCCGAAATATTTTTTCTCCTATGCAAAATCAAGATAAAAAAACACATCTAGTAAGGGGCAGCTGCGAAAGGGAGATGGAACTTTCACCGATGACAACAAAGAAATGAGCGAGCTACTGAGGAAGCAGTGCGACTCTGTTTTCAGCGAGCCATTAAACGCACTAAAGATTGATAACCCAAATGAATTTTTCATGGATATGACACCAACATCATATCATATATCAGACGTCACCCTATCCCTACTGGATTTTAAAGAATTCATAAACAGTATGCCTATGCACTCTGTACCAGGCCCGGATTCTTGGAACTCCATATTCATCAAGAACTGTAAAAAAACACTATATATATATATATATATATATATATATATATATATATATATATATATATATATATATATATATATTTATATATATATATATATATATATATATATATATACATATATATATATATATATATATATATATATATATATATATATATATATATATATATATATATATATATATATATATATATATATATATATATATCATAATCCGATACTCCCTCGTACTGCCCCCATAATCCGATATATATCATAATCCGAACTGCCCGCCATCTGAGGAGCTGGAGGAACTCGACAACCTATAATAACCATCTTTGTAACCCATATGTAACTAATTTTTTGTAACAAAGTTCAAATAAAGCAAATATATATGTGTACATACAAAAGAATGGGGGTAGTAGGAGAAGATAATATTGGTGTTCAGTGAGAAACCAGAAGGTCTCCTCTGAATACTTTTTATTTTCTTCTCCGAGGCTATGGGTCCCCACATTGGCACCAGAGGTGGTACCCTCACAAACTTTAAAAAAAAAAAAAAAAAAAAAAATATATATATATATATATATATATATATGTCGTACCTAGTAGCCAGAACGCACTTCTCAGCCTACTATTCAAGACCCGATTTGCCTAATAAGCCAAGTTTTCATGAATTAATGTTTTTTCGTCTACCTAACCTACCTAACCAAACCTAACCTAGCTTTTTTTGGCTACCTAACCTAACCTTACCTATAAATATAGGTTAGGTTAGGTTAGGTAGGGTTGGTTAGGTTCGGTCATATATCTACGTTAATTTTAACTCCAATAAAAAAAAATTGACCTCATACATAGAGAAAAGGGTTGCTTTATCATTTCATAAGAAAAAAATTATAGTAAATATATTAATTCAGGAAAACTTGGCTTATTAGGCAAATCGGGCCTTGAATAGTAGGCTGAGAAGTGAGTTCTGGCTACTAGGTACGACATATATATATATATATATATATATATATATATATATATATATATATATGTCGTACCTAGTAGCCAGATCGCACTTCTCAGCTTACTATGCAAGGCCCGATTTGCCTAATAAGCCAAGTTTTCCTGAATTAATATATTTTCTCTAATTTTTGTCTTATGAAATGATAAAGCTACCCATTTCATTATATATGAGATCAATTTTTTTTATTGGAGTTAAAATTAACGTAGATGTATGACTAAACCTAACCCACCCTACCTAACCTAACCTAACCTATCTTTATAGGTTAGATTAGGTTAGGTAGCAGAAAAAGTTAGGTTAGGTTAGGTTAGGTAGGTTAGGTAGTCGAAAAACAATTAATTCATGAAAACTTGGCTTATTAGGCAAATCGGGCCCTGCATAGTAGGCTGAGAAGTGCGTTCTGGCTACTAGGTACGACATATATATATATATATATATATATATATATATATATATATATATATATATATATATATATATATATATATATATATATATATATATATATATATATATATATATATATGCAACAATGATCACAAAAACACTGATCCAAGTATGCAGAATAACCACATATGAAAAATAGAAAATGCTTAACGCGTTTTCGGCTAATTCGCCTTCATCAGAGCAAAGTAGAATGAAGATAAGATTGCTGATCAGACCTTTATATCCGCCTGGGCAGATCACCTGACCACCAAAAATAAGTGGAGGAAAGGAATTATAAGAAAGAAGGTAACTGCAGAAGGCCTACTGGCCCATACAAGGCAGCTCCTATTAATATCTCCAAGTGCCATACGTGTTTAAATGATTGCTATATTGTTTTGACGTGCTATATTGAGGCTTAAATAGGGATCCAACTTGTACATACCGGGGCTCACATTAAGGCTGTTGTTACAATGTTTGATCAGAGCAGACTCGATCACGTTTCGTTCAACAAAATCCTTACTTTTAACAATACATTTTGCCCCTGTGAAGTTGATAGAATGATTACATAAACTGGAATGTAAATACAATGCACTGGATTGCTGGGCTGTACGAATAGCGTATGAATGCTGTTTTAAACGCGAGGAAAGAGATTTACCTGTCTGGCCGATGTAAACACATGCACACTCATTACAAGGGATGGAATACACACAACCTGCTACAGACGAGGGCGAGTTCTTAATTAACATGGACTTAACTGTATTATCATTTTTGAACACTAGATTAATATTAAGGTTCTTCAGGGCTGGGGCAAGATTTACTAGACCCTCAGAATATGGTAATACCAACGAATTTTTCAGTTCTGGTTTCGACTTAGTAGTCTGTTTGTAGAAAGTCCTTTTTGCTTGACCAAACGCAAGATCCAAGATCGATTTTGGGTATTTTAACTTCTTCCCAATTTCAAATATATTTGCTATTTCTTCATCGAAAAATTCCGGACTACAAACTCTCAGTGCTCTGAGAAACATACCAGAAAAAACTGCCCGCTTGACCTGAACATGATGATTTGAATAGAAATGTACATACGAGCACACATTGGTAGGTTTCCTATACACATTGAATTTGAAACTTCTACCAATTCTATGAATCATGATGTCTAAAAAAGGCAGAACACCATTCACTTCGTTCTCAATTGTGAATTTAATTGACGGAACCAGCGAATTGATTTGATTGAGAAAATCAGTTTCGTCATGATTAACCGGCCACAGGCACAAAATATCGTCAACGTACCTGTACCAAAGCAAATTTGAGGGTAAAATCCTGGGAAGGATAGTTGTTTCGAAACATTCCATGTACAGATTGCTCAAAACAGGGGAGAGGGGATTACCCATCGCCATGCCAAATGTTTGTTTATAAAATGAATCATTAAAGCTGAAATAATTATCTTTAATGCACAATTTTATAAGTTCAATAATGGTGTTAGTAGGCAAAGTTAAATTATACCTTGGGAGTAGATCCCGTAAGAATGACAACAGATCATCAACAGGAACCCTAGTGAACAGAGCCGTCACATCAAAACTCACAAGTTTAAAATCATAATTTAATTTCAAACTAGACAACTTGTTAACCAAGTCCAAGTTGTTTGTTATGTGTGAGTTGGAAATGGAACCTACTACTGGAGACAAGACTTGGACAAGCCATTTGGAAAGTCTATATGCCACAGATCCAACAGAACTAATAATAGGTCTTGCAGGATTATTCGGTTTGTGTGTTTTAATAAGCCCATATAGATATGGGAGAGAAGGGGAACGACTTAAAAACTTAGGAATCAACTCCTTATCTTTCTTGAGCACGGTTTTAAGAGTTTTGTTGAAATGAGCAATAACTCTTTCAATAGGGTCACTATTAACAGGTAAGTAAGTGTCTCTGTCCTCCAATAACTGGTTCATTTTTTGGACATAGTCTTCTTTGTCCATGATGACAACAGCATTGGATTTATCAGCTTTAGTGATATGTAGAGAGTTATCTTTTTTGAGGGTTTTGAACGCTCGCATAAACCTCTCTGGACAATTAGGCACAGTACCCTTAAGTAAAGAACCGTACACCATTCCCTTGCAAATATTGATGTCATCAGATGAAATCTCACTAGATTTCTCCAAATTGCAAAAACTTTTGGCAATATTTGCATAATTCACATCTCTATTTGATATGGAGAAACTCAGACCGTAACCAAGAGCAGTCATCGTATCATTATCAAGTTGTTTACTAGAGAGATTAATAACAAAGTCAGTGTTGGCATGTTTATTCCAATCACTTTGTTGAAAGTGATTGTTGAACCGTGCTCAAGAAAGATAAGGAGTTGATTCCTAAGTTTTTAAGTCGTTCCCCTTCTCTCCCATATCTATATGGGCTTATTAAAACACACAAACCGAATAATCCTGCAAGACCTATTATTAGTTCTGTTGGATCTGTGGCATATAGACTTTCCAAATGGCTTGTCCAAGTCTTGTCTCCAGTAGTAGGTTCCATTTCCAACTCACACATAACAAACAACTTGGACTTGGTTAACAAGTTGTCTAGTTTGAAATTAAATTATGATTTTAAACTTGTGAGTTTTGATGTGACGGCTCTGTTCACTAGGGTTCCTGTTGATGATCTGTTGTCATTCTTACGGGATCTACTCCCAAGGTATAATTTAACTTTGCCTACTAACACCATTATTGAACTTATAAAATTGTGCATTAAAGATAATTATTTCAGCTTTAATGATTCATTTTATAAACAAACATTTGGCATGGCGATGGGTAATCCCCTCTCCCCTGTTTTGAGCAATCTGTACATGGAATGTTTCGAAACAACTATCCTTCCCAGGATTTTACCCTCAAATTTGCTTTGGTACAGGTACGTTGACGATATTTTGTGCCTGTGGCCGGTTAATCATGACGAAACTGATTTTCTCAATCAAATCAATTCGCTGGTTCCGTCAATTAAATTCACAATTGAGAACGAAGTGAATGGTGTTCTGCCATTTTTAGACATCATGATTCATAGAATTGGTAGAAGTTTCAAATTCAATGTGTATAGGAAACCTACCAATGTGTGCTCGTATGTACATTTCTATTCAAATCATCATGTTCAGGTCAAGCGGGCAGTTTTTTCTGGTATGTTTCTCAGAGCACTGAGAGTTTGTAGTCCGGAATTTTTCGATGAAGAAATAGCAAATATATTTGAAATTGGGAAGAAGTTAAAATACCCAAAATCGATCTTGGATCTTGCGTTTGGTCAAGCAAAAAGGACTTTCTACAAACAGACTACTAAGTCGAAACCAGAACTGAAAAATTCGTTGGTATTACCATATTCTGAGGGACTAGTAAATCTTGCCCAAGCCCTGAAGAACTTTAATATTAATCTAGTGTTCAAAAATGATAATACAGTTAAGTCCATGTTAATTAAGAACTCGCCCTCGTCTGTAGCAGGTTGTGTGTAATGAGTGTGCATGTGTTTACATCGGCCACACAGGTAAATCTCTTTCCTCGCGTTTAAAACAGCATTCATACGCTATTCGTACAGCCCAGCAATCCAGTGCATTGTATTTACATTCCAGTTTATGTAATCATTTTATCGACTTGACAGGGGCAAAATGTATTGTTAAAAGTAAGGATTTTGTTGAACGAAACGTGATCGAGTCTGCTCTGATCAAACATTGAAACAACAGCCTTAATGTGAGCCCCGGTATATACAAGTTGGATCCCTATTTAAGCCTCAATATAGCACGTCAAAACAATATAGCAATCATTTAAACACGTATGGCACTTGGATATATTAATAGGAGCTGCCTTGTATGGGCCAATAGGCCTTCTGCAGTTACCTTCTTTCTTATAATTCCTTTCCTCCACTTATTTTTGGTGGTCAGGTGATCTGCCCAGGCGGATATAAAGGTCTGATCAGCAATCTTATCTTCATTCTACTTTGCTCTGATGAAGGCGAATTAGCCGAAAACGCGTTAAGCATTTTCTATTTTTCATATGTGGTTATTCTGCACATATATATATATATATATATATATATATATATATATATATATATATATATATATATATATATATATATATATATATATATATATTAGTATATTTTGGTAGCAGTCTTTCCTGTAGACATATATTATTAAATATGACCGAAAAAGTAAGATTAATAATTCTAACACGAATTTTCTCAATCTTTCGTACATTTCGTTTCACTGTTGGAGGTAAATCAAAAATCAATTCTCCAAAATTCATTTTTATTTCTAGTCTGACGCGACACGAGCGCGTTTCGTAAAACTTATTACATTTTCAAAGACTTTAGTTCACAAATACACAACTGAATAGAACTTACGCATCTCCGTTTTTATATCTACATTTGAGTGAGGTGGAAGGGGTGATGTGGCATTAACACAAGACAGAACAAGATGTGGTATTAATAGGGTATTAATTTCATCAAGTCAAGACAGAACAAGAGTATTAATAGGGTATTAATTTCATCAACACAAGACAGAACACGAAACAATGGATATTGAATAGAAGTGTTTGTAGAAAGCCTATTGGTCCATATTTCTTGATGCTTCTATATTGGAGCGGAGTCTTGAGGTGGGTAGAATATAGTTGTGCAATAATTGGCTGTTGATTGCTGGTGTTGACTTCTTGATGTGTAGTGCCTCGCAAACGTCAAGCCGCCTGCTATCGCTGTATCTATCGATGATTTCTGTGTTGTTTACTAGGATTTCTCTGGCGATGGTTTGGTTGTGGGAAGAGATTATATGTTCCTTAATGGAGCCCTGTTGCTTATGCATCGTTAAACGCCTAGAAAGAGATGTTGTTGTCTTGCCTATATACTGGGTTTTTTGGAGCTTACAGTCCCCAAGAGGGCATTTGAAGGCATAGACGACGTTAGTCTCTTTTAAAGCGTTCTGTTTTGTGTCTGGAGAGTTTCTCATGAGTAGGCTGGCCGTTTTTCTGGTTTTATAGTAAATCGTCAGTTGTATCCTCTGATTTTTGTCTGTAGGGATAACGTTTCTATTAACAATATCTTTCAGGACCCTTTCCTCCGTTTTATGAGCTGTGGAAAAGAAGTTCCTGTAAAATAGTCTAATAGGGGGTATAGGTGTTGTGTTAGTTGTCTCTTCAGAGGTTGCATGGCTTTTCACTTTCCTTCTTATGATGTCTTCGACGAAACCATTGGAGAAGCCGTTATTGACTAGGACCTGCCTTACCCTACAGAGTTCTTCGTCGACTTGCTTCCATTCTGAGCTGTGGCTGAGAGCACGGTTGACATATGCGTTAACAACACTCCTCTTGTACCTGTCTGGGCAGTTGCTGTTGGCATTTAGGCACATTCCTACGTTTGTTTCCTTAGTGTAGACTGCAGTGTGGAAACCTCCGCCCTTTTCCATGACTGTTACATCTGGAAAGGGCAGCTTCCCATCCTTTTCCATCTCGTAAGTGAAACGCAGCACGGAACTCTGCTCAAATGCCTCCTTCAGCTCCTGCAGATGTCTGACATCAGGTACCCATGTAAAAATGTCGTCAACATACCTGCAGTATATGGCCGGTTTCAAGTTCATGTCGACTAAGACTTTTTGCTCGATGGTACCCATGTAGAAGTTTGCAAACAGGACACCTAGGGGAGAACCCATGGCGACTCCATCTACTTGCTTATACATGTGCCCATCCGGGCTCAAGAAGGGTGCCTCTTTAGTACAAGCTTGGAGTAGTTTCCTCAGAATATTTTCTGGTATGTCAAGAGGAGTACAGGCTGGATCACGATACACTCTGTCGGCTATCATTCCGATTGTCTCGTCCACAGGTACGTTGGTAAACAGCGATTCTACGTCCAACGAGGCTCTTATCCTTGTGGCGCGTGTGCCCCGCAGTAAGTCAACAAATTCCTTTGGAGACTTCAGGCTGAAGGCGTAAGGAACATAAGGCGTCAGTAGGCCGTTGAGTCGTTTCGCCAGTCTGTACGTGGGTGTGGGTATCTGGCTAATGATTGGCCGAAGTGGGTTTCCAGGCTTGTGCGTCTTGACATTTCCATACGCATATCCAGGTTTATATTCCCCAATGATCTTTGGCAGGTGGAGTCCGGATTTCTTGGCGTTCACAGTTTCGATCAGTTTGTTGACCTTTGCTTTTAATTCGGCTGTAGTGTCCTTCGTTACCCTTTGGAACTTAGTTTGGTCAGAGAGTATGATGTTCATTTTCGCCAGATATTCGTCTTTTTTAAGAATGACATATATTGGCGACTTGTCACCTCTCCTGACAACTATCTCCTTGTTCTCACGAAGGCTTTTAGCTGCCGCTTTAAGCTCGGGGGACAGTATGGTGCTTCTGTAGTTGCCTCGATTCTTTCCTCCTTCCACACTTCCACAGTCTACACTAAGTTTCCACACTGCAGTCTACACTAAGGAAACAAACATAGGAATGTGCCTAAGTGCCAACAGCGACTGCCCAGACAGGTACAAGAGGAGTGTTGTTAACGCATATGTCGACCGTGCTCTCAGCCACAGCTCAGAATGGAAGCAAGTCGACGAAGAACTCTGTAGGGTAAGGCAGGTCCTAGTCAATAACGGCTTCTCCAATGGTTTCGTCGAAGACATCATAAGAAGGAAAGTGAAAAGCCATGCAACCTCTGAAGAGACAACTAACACAACACCTATACCCCCCTATTAGACTATTTTACAGGAACTTCTTTTCCACAGCTCATAAAACGGAGGAAAGGGTCCTGAAAGATATTGTTAATAGAAACGTTATCCCTACAGACAAAAATCAGAGGATACAACTGACGATTTACTATAAAACCAGAAAAACGGCCAGCCTACTCATGAGAAACTCTCCAGACACAAAACAGAACGCTTTAAAAGAGACTAACGTCGTCTATGCCTTCAAATGCCCTCTTGGGGACTGTAAGCTCCAAAAAACCCAGTATATAGGCAAGACAACAACATCTCTTTCTAGGCGTTTAACGATGCATAAGCAACAGGGCTCCATTAAGGAACATATAATCTCTTCCCACAACCAAACCATCGCCAGAGAAATCCTAGTAAACAACACAGAAATCATCGATAGATACAGCGATAGCAGGCGGCTTGACGTTTGCGAGGCACTACACATCAAGAAGTTAACACCAGCAATCAACAGCCAATTATTGCACAACTATATTCTACCCACCTCAAGACTCCGCTCCAATATAGAAGCATCAAGAAATATGGACCAATAGGCTTTCTACAAACACTTCTATTCAATATCCATTGTTTCGTGTTCTGTCTTGTGTTGATGAAATTAATACCCTATTAATACTCTTGTTCTGTCTTGTGTTGATGAAATTAATACCCTATTAATACCACATCTTGTTCTGTCTTGTGTTAATGCCACATCACCCCTTCCACCTCACTCAAATGTAGATATAAAAACGGAGATGCGTAAGTTCTATTCAGTTGTGTATTTGTGAACTAAAGTCTTTGAAAATGTAATAAGTTTTACGAAACGCGCTCGTGTCGCGTCAGACTAGAAATAAAAATTAATTTTGGAGAATTGATTTTTGATTTACCTCCAACAGTGAAACGAAATGTACGAAAGATTGAGAAAATTCGTGTTAGAATTATTAATCTTACTTTTTCGGTCATATTTAATATATATATATATATATATATATATATATATATATATATATATATATATATATATATATATATATATATATATATATATGTCGTACCTAATAGCCAGAACGCACTTCTCAGCCTACTATTCAAGGCCCGATTTGCCTAATAAGCCAAGTTTTCATGAATTAATGTTTTTTCGTCTACCTAACCTACCTAACCTAACCTAACCTAGCTTCTTTTGGCTACCTATCCTAACCTTACCTATAAATATAGGTTAGGTTAGGTTAGGTAGGGTTGGTTAGGTTCGGTCATATATCTACGTTAATTTTAACTCCAATAAAAAAAAATTGACCTCATACATAGAGAAAAGGGTTGCTTTATCATTTCATAAGAAAAAAATTATAGTAAATATATTAATTCAGGAAAACTTGGCTTATTAGGCAAATCGGGCCTTGAATAGTAGGCTGAGAAGTGAGTTCTGGCTACTAGGTACGACATATATATATATATATATATATATATATATATATATATATATATATATATATATATGTCGTACCTAGTAGCCAGAACGCACTTCTCAGCCTACTATGCAAGGCCCGATTTGCCTAATAAGCCAAGTTTTCATGAATTAATTGTTTTTCGACTACCTAACCTACTTAACCTAACCTAAATTAACTTTTTCGGCTACCTAACCTATAAAGATAGGTTAGGTTAGGTTAGGTAGGGTTGGTTAGGTTTGGTCATATATCTACGTTAATTTTAACTCCAATAAAAAAAATTTACCTCATACATAATGAAATGGGTAGCTTTATCATTTCATAAGAAAAAAATTAGAGAAAATATATTAATTCAAGGAAACTTGGCTTATTAGGCAAATCGGGCCTTGCATAGTAGGCTGAGAAGTGCGTTCTGGCTACTAGGTACGACATATATATATATATATATATATATATATATATATATATATATATATATATATATATATATATATATATATATATATCGTACCTAGTAGCCAGAACGCACTTCTCAGCCTAATATGCAAGGCCCAATTTGCCTAATAAGCCAAGTTTTCATGAATTAATTGTTTTTCGACTACCTAACCTACCTAACCTAACCTAACCTAACTTTTTCGGCTACCTAACCTAACCTAACCTATAAAGATAGGTTAGGTTAGGTTAGGTAGGGTTGGTTAGGTTCGGTCATATATCTATGTTAATTTTAACTCCAATAAAATAAAATTGACCTCATACATAATGAAATGGGTAGCTTTATCATTTCATAAGAAAAAAATTATAGAAAATATATTAATTCAGGAAAACTTGGCTTATTAAGCAAATCGGGCCTTGCATAGTAGGCCGAGAAGTGCGTTCTGGCTACTAGGTACGACATATATATATATATATATATATATATATATATATATATATATATGTCGTACCTAGTAGCCAGAACGCACTTCTCAGCCTACTATGCAAGGCCCAATTTGCCTAATAAGCCAAGTTATCATGAATTAGTTGTTTTTTGACTACCTAACCTACCTAACCTAACCTAACCTAACTTTTTCGGCTACCTAACCTAACCTAACCTATAAAGATAGGTTAGGTTAGGTTAGGTAGGGTTGGTTAGGTTCGGTCATTACGCTACGTTAATTTTAACTCCAATAAAAAAAAATTGACCTCATACATAATGAAATGGGCAGCTTTATCATTTCATAAGAAAAAAATTAGAAAAAATATATTAATTCAGGAAAACTTGGCTTATTAGGCAAATTGGGCCTTGCATAGTAGGCCGAGAAGTGCATTCTGGCTACTAGGTACGACATATATATATATATATATATATATATATATATATATATATATATATATATATATATATATATATATATATATATATATGTCGTACCTAGTAGCCTGAACGCACTTCTCAGCCTACTATGCAAGGCCCGATTTGCCTAATAAGCCAAGTTTTCCTGAATTAATATATTTTCTCATTTTTTTTTCTTATGAAATGATAATCATTCAAGAAGATTACAAATTCTTGAGGCAATTCACATAAGAATAGAGCGACCTACCATGAACACCCAAATCATGGAACTATTTACTCTACCCACCATGAGAGTAAGGACAAGACAAGAACATATCGATGCCAACACAGAAGACAATGTCCAACATAACAGGCCAATTACACTGGATTAATCTTTGTGTTTAGATAGGAGATGCCTCGTATGGGCCAATAAGCCTTCTGCAGCCCTTATGTTTATCCCTTATGTATCCCCCCGTGTTTTCACCTTCATTGTATTATCACCTGACCTAATGCGGGTATAAAATCAACTAGTATTGTAAGATCTGTTCACTTGAGAATGAACCATGGAGGTTCGAAACGTCGTGCAAATTATACAAATAAGTGTAATACACTCTATAGTAAATCACTTCTTTTCTTCACCTTAAAAGTACGAAAATGAGTTTTGGAGAACTCCTATTTCAATTAAGCCCTGATGCTAAGAAAATAGTTAGAGGGATAGAAGCCCTAAACCAGAAAACATGATTATGCCCAAGATTACCATCCGAGTTGCCGTCGGGGAAGTGGCTCAAATAGCCTCGGCTATCACTTCCTTTTGACGGCCGTGATGGTCAAGCGGATTAAGGCGCCCTGTAGTTACCAGTTGCGTTGCTTCTGGGAGTATGGGTTCGAGTCACTTCTGGGGTGTGAGTTTTCATTCGCATATAGTCCTGGGGACCATTCAGGCTTGTTCGCATATATATATATATATATATATATATATATATATATATATATAAATATATATATATATACATATATATATATATATATATATATATATATATTTAAACTAGCATTAAAGAGTGAGAATTGATAATTATGTCATTTTGGTATGTATTATATCTGCCTTGGAGAGTATCCTAAGATGCATGAAGATGTTTAGAGAGCATCTTTCATAAGTAACTGCAACGCAGTACTCGCTTAGTTGTGCTTTCGAGGGTGGAGCTCTGGCTCTTTGGTCCCACCTCTCAACTGTCCGTCAAATGGTGAACAGTTTCCTAAGCCTACTGGTCTCTAGCATATCTACATTTGAAACTCTGTATGGAGTCTGCCTCATGCATTCCATCTTTTAACTACTCCTACACTGAAAAAGTTATTTTTAATGTCCCTGTGGCTCTTTCAGGTACTCAGTTTACACCTGTGTCCCCTTGTTTGCCTACCCCACGTGTTAAACAATTTATCTTTATCTAGTAGCTACTTTATCAGTAACTCCCTGTCCCAGGCCTGTTCAGTAGCTCTCCGTCCCTGGCCTGTTCAGTAGCTCCTTGTCCCAGGAATGTTCAGTAGCTCTCTGTCCCTGGCTTGTTCAGTAGCTCCCTGTCCCTGGCTTGTTCAGTAGCTCTCTGTCCCTGTCTTGTTCAGTAGCTCCCCGACCCTGGCCTGTTCAGTAGCTCCCAGACCCAGGCCTGATCTCTTCCTCGTGGCTATTGTTATCTTTATGTTTTCTGGTAACTGTTTTTCTTAGTTTTAGGTAGATCTTTGATCCCCTAGCTTCATTTGCCTCGTAGAGTAAGATTCTGACTTGAAGTAGGGGAGAGAGAGGACTTCAGAGACCTGCTGCTTCTACCTAGGTCGTATCTTATCCTGTGTCAATCATCGAGGAACTCCTTATGTCTCTCCCCGAAACTGGCATTTATCACATTCAATGCTTGATGTTGAAAAGGAGAAAATAGGAATAGAGTTCCGTGGTTATTTATTATTAGCTTAACATAAAAACTATAATTTTAAACTATATAATATTCACTTCCAATCTATTTTCCTGAATCTGATATATAATGCTTTGTCTTTCCAGATGGCAAAAAACTGAAAAATTTTGATTAGAAAAAGAAAATATTACAAAACCTTTTATAATACAAATTGAAAAAACTATTCAATCTACAAAATAATAATTATATCAAACGAAATTGAACATAAAATATAATGAAATTAAAAATATAAATAAAATATGAACTCTGTAATTTATTCAGAAATAAAGGGGAAAATTGTAACTCATTTATGATTTATATTCACAATACGGGTTGAAAATTGGAAATTTGACCATATAAAAATTATGACTATTTTCTGTCCCACTTTAATATCATATGAACAACATTGATCTCAGTTCATGTAATCTTCACACATTAACCAAAACCAGCATGAAACACTGAAGGAAGGGAACTCTCAGGAGAAAGCGCCAAGAAATTAAGACTATATAGCCATGAAAGATTGTTGCTAGGAATGTCTTGAAAAGTTGTGTGAGGCACGAGTCATAAAGCCACCTCCTTCACATTGTCTGCCAGGATGCCGCACCCAGTAATCACTGAGAGAGACCTCTACATATTAAGGTACAACCTTGCTGTGACTAAGGCAGCAAGAGATGAAATAGCTACAGTGTTCAATTGCTTACATAGAGGGAACTATCCAATACGGTCCCAAGCTCAGGATGGGATTGCTTATCAAAGGCTCAACCGTTCTTTATTGTCTGAGGAGAGGAATATACTTGACACGCACATGTGCTCAGATAATTTTGATATCACCCTCTTGTATAAACTTCTGCAACATGTATGTGATCTGGCTCTAAATAACAAACCCATATGGTGGACTCCAGTTGCCCTGCCATCACTCGAGCACCTCCTCTACAAGCTCAAGAAAATCAGAAATAATATAATGCACCAAAGTATGATGATAAGGACACAGGAAGACCTCGAGGATAAATTAACGGAGCTCAGTGACATAGTGCGGAAAATGTTGCTGAAGGCTGGGTCTCGGTGCTGGAGACTCAGCCACTCTATCGATGTGGCTGATTGATATCAGATATTCACAAATTATATTAGTAGACTAAGAGAAAAAATCAGAGAGTCTTTGGATCCTTCAGATGTTGCGCTCATATATCAGCTTCGCCAGGAGTATTATATGATAATTAATCGAATCACACAACAGGTTAAAAGCGGGATCAAGCAGGAACTTGCCGCCTACCACCATATGAATCCCATCGTTCTCTCACACTTATTCTACCCCAACATCAACTGTCACCAAAGTTTTACTTCCATAACACTGCGACTATTTACAGATCCCGTCATAGTGTCAACACACACCCAGGCAGCCAAGGGTCAAGATATAAACTATGAAGATATCTTAAGTGTGAGATATGATAACGGAAGTGTCCCCCAGTGTGTCCTCCTGACGGGGGAAGGTGGTATGGGCAAGACAACTTTACTCAAGCTTATCCTCGAGAAGTGGGTAGAGGACCCTGCTGCCATACATCACCTGGGCATTGTGGACCTCGTTTTCTATGTACAGTGCAGGGACACACATCTTAATACCTTCGATGGTCTCCTCCGCCAGTTACTGCCTCAAACACTTCATGATTCTCAAGTTGACTTCCAGTTGTTTAAAGAGATAATCCTGAGCTTAAATATATTAGTCCTGATTGACGGCTACAACGAGGTCAACGACCAATCAGAACGGCTGGTGGAAGAGCTGTTGCACCTGCCTGGCAAGGATGTGAGGTTGGTGATAACCACACGGCCGGGGTGGGACCAACACCTGTCACAGCTCATCCCACACACCAGACCTCGCTGCAACATCCTCGTCTTGGGCATCACTCCAGAACGTCGCGTGGAGTTCGCCGAGAGAATCATCAACAATCAAGTGCAGGGAGAGTGCCAACGGAGTGTCATCACAGGGAGGTTTACCCAGCGGCTGGAGCAGATGAGTCAGTTCCTGGGTGAGTACCTCAACACTCCACTCACCTTGACCTTGTTGGCGCTGCTGTGTGTCGAGGCTCCAGAAGAATTTAACAACCTCACCACAATCACTCAAGTCTACGAGAAGATTCATGACTTAAAGAAAAATATACTAGTATCTACGTTCAAAGCCTTCCGGATATATGACCCCAATGGAACATGTGAAAATTTGATGTTGTTCATTGAGGAGGTTAGTTTAAGAGGGCTCAAGAGGCAGGAGTACGGCATCTGGCCGGAGACGAAAGAGGAGATTGAGGAGAAGTGTAACTCTCTGGGACTACCGCTGCGGCTGGTCTTGGACTACTATCTCACAATCACCAAATACCGTCAGGGCGGTAACAGGGATGTGGCGTTAGTGTTTGGCTATGTTTACACCAGGTACCAGGAACATTGTGCTGGCAGGAGTCTGGTCACTCAGCTGATGTCAGAGGAAAACCTCCGCGACCAGGGGAACACCAATCTCGTGCACAGAGTACTGCTGGAGGGACAAAATATGACGAGTGTTCATATATCCAGATACCGGAATATCTTACTCAGTTCTACCTGTGTGCTAAATGTTCGTCAATTGGAACAAAGTTTTTCTTCTTGGATAATTGAACTTGTGTGTTGTAATGATAATGAAGTGGATAACCTTCTAAAGCACATAGTCGAGTCCCACAACAACGAGCACGTTATCAGTGCTGTGTGTGAGAGGCTGACAGTTTTGAATTGTTGGAAGATAAAGTGTGTTGATTCATGTGCCGTTCTCCCGCTTGTTCTCAGCAGAGTGATACCTGATAGCGAAATCTTGCTAGAGATCGAAAGTAGACTACAACAAAAACAGTCTCCGTGGTGTAGTGGTAAGACACTCGCCTGGCGTTCCGCGAGCGCTATGTCATGGGTTCGTATCCTGGCCGGGGAGGATTTACTGGGCGCAATTCCTTAACTGTAGCCTCTGTTTAACGCAACAGTAAAATGTGTACTTGGATGAAAAAACGATTCTTCGTTGCTGGGATCGTATTCCAGGGACCTGCCCGAAACGCTACGCGTACTAGTGGCTGTACAAGAATGTAACAACTCTTGTATATATCTCAAAAAAAAAAAAAAAAAAAAAAAACTAATGCCAGCACTGAGAGTTCTGATGACACTACCGATTACTGTAAACGTGCTTCTCTATGGTCACTACTTTTACAGAAATGACGATGACGATCTTTCAAACATATACTTAGAAACATTGACAGCTCCTGGCAGTAGCTGTACCTTGGAGCAGTTTGTGGGTCGATTGTCTGAGGCAGCCATACCCCACTTGCCTCCCACCCTCCGGAGCCTCGCCCTGCGCCTCACACTGCAGGAACTGCCCGTCCTCACACATCGCTTGCAAGATCTTCGCAGAGTCCATAAACTAAGTAAACATTACTGTTTTCTACCTCATAATTTATTGGTAATGTCAAAAATTAATCAATGTGATGCTTAAGTAGTCAGCTTTAATGGGTTTTCATACACAATATATATATATATATATATATATATATATATATATATATATATATATATATATATATATATATATATATATATATATATATATATATATATATATATATTAGTATATTTTGGTAGCAGTCTTTCCTGTAGACATATATTATTAAATATGACCGAAAAAGTAAGATTAATAATTCTAACACGAATTTTCTCGATCTTTCGTACATTTCTTTTAACTGTTGGTGGTAATTCAAAAATCAATTCTCGAAAATTCATTTTTATTTCTAGTCTGACGCGACACTTGAGCGCGTTTCGTAAAACTTATTACATATTCAAAGACTTTAGTTTACACATACACAACTGAATAGAACTTACACATCTCCGATTTGTTTATATCTACATTTGAGTGAGGTGGATGGGGGGAGGTGGCTTTAATAGGGTATTAATTTCATCAACACAAGACAGAACATGAAACAATGGGTATTGAATGGAAGTGATTGTAGAAAGCTTTCTACAATGAAAGATGAAATTAATACCCTATTAATGCCACCTCACCCCATCCACCTCACTCAAATGTAGATATAAACAAATCGGAGATGTGTAAGTTCTATTCAGTTGTGTATGTGTAAACTAAAGTCTTTGAAAATGTAATAAGTTTTACAAAACGCGCTCAAGTGTCGCGTCAGACTACAAATAAAAATGAATTTTGGAGAATTGATTTTTGAATTACCACCAACAGTGAAAAGAAATGTACGAAAGATCGAGAAAATTCGTGTTAGAATTATTAATCTTACTTTTTCGTACCTAACCTATCTTTATAGGTTACTAACTATTACGTACCTAACCTATCTTTATAGGTTAGGTTGGGTTAGGTAGCCGAAAAAGTTAGGTTAGGTTAGGTAGTCGAAAAACAATTATTTAATGAAAACTTGGCTTATTAGGCAAATCGAGCCTTGCATAGTAGGCTGAGAAGTGCGTTCTGGCTACTGGGTACGACATATATATATATATATATATATATATATATATATATATATATATATATATATATATATATATATATATATATATATATATATATATATATATATATATATATATATATATATATATATATATATATATATATAACTGAAAACTCACACCCCAGAAGTGACTCGAACCCATACTCCCAGAAGCAACGCAACTGGTATGTACAAGACGCCTTAATCCACTTGACCATCACGACCGGACATAATGAGGTGATAGCCGAGGCTATATGAACCACCCCACCGCCGGCACTCGGATAGTTATCTTGGGCATAGCATTTTACCAAATCACCTCATTCTTTGGGGCACACGTGAGGAACACAAATGCGAACAAGCCTGAATGGTCCCCAGGACATATGCAACTGAAAACTCACACCCCAGAAGTGACTCGAACCCATACTCCCAGAAGCAACGCAACTGGTATGTACAAGACGCCTTAATCCACTTGACCATCACGACCGGACATAATGAGGTGATAGCCGAGGCTATATGAACCACCCCACCGCCGGCACTCGGATATTTATCTTGGGCATAGCATTTTACCAAATAACCTCATTCTTTGGGGCACACGTGAGGAACACAAATGCGAACAAGCCTGAATGGTCCCCAGGACATATGCAACTGAAAACTCACACCCCAGAAGTGACTCGAACCCATACTCCCAGAAGCAACGCAACTGGTATGTACAAGACGCCTTAATCCACTTGACCATCACGACCGGACATAATGAGGTGATAGCCGAGGCTATATGAACCACCCCACCGCCGGCACTCGGATAGTTATCTTGGGCATAGCATTTTACCAAATCACCTCATTCTTTGGGGCACACGTGAGGAACACAAATGCGAACAAGCCTGAATGGTCCCCAGGACATATGCAACTGAAAACTCACACCCCAGAAGTGACTCGAACCCGTACTCCCAGAAGCAACGCAACTGGTATGTACAAGACGCCTTAATCCACTTGACCATCACGACCGGACATAATGAGGTGATAGCCGAGGCTATATGAACCACCCCACCGCCGGCACTCGGATAGTTATCTTGGGCATAGCATTTTACCAAATCACCTCATTCTTTGGGGCACACGTGAGGAACACAAATGCGAACAAGCCTGAATGGTCCCCAGGACATATGCAACTGAAAACTCACACCCCAGAAGTGACTCGAACCCATACTCCCAGAAGCAACGCAACTGGTATGTACAAGACGCCTTAATCCACTTGACCATCACGACCGGACATAATGAGGTGATAGCCGAGGCTATATGAACCACCCCACCGCCGGCACTCGGATAGTTATCTTGGGCATAGCATTTTACCAAATCACCTCATTCTTTGGGGCACACGTGAGGAACACAAATGCGAACAAGCCTGAATGGTCCCCAGGACATATGCAACTGAAAACTCACACCCCAGAAGTGACTCGAACCCATACTCCCAGAAGCAACGCAACTGGTATGTACAAGACGCCTTAATCCACTTGACCATCACGACCGGACATAATGAGGTGATAGCCGAGGCTATATGAACCACCCCACCGCCGGCACTCGGATAGTTATCTTGGGCATAGCATTTTACCAAATCACCTCATTCTTTGGGGCACACGTGAGGAACACAAATGCGAACAAGCCTGAATGGTCCCCAGGACATATGCAACTGAAAACTCACACCAATGAGTTTGCAATGAGTGCAATGAGTGCCGGCGGTGGGGTGGTTCATATAGCCTCGGCTATCACCTCATTATGTCCGGTCGTGATGGTCAAGTGGATTAAGGCGTCTTGTACATACCAGTTGCGTTGCTTCTGGGAGTATGGGTTCGAGTCACTTCTGGGGTGTGAGTTTTCAGTTGCATATGTCCTGGGGACCATTCAGGCTTGTTCGCATTTGTGTTCCTCACGTGTGCCCCAAAGAATGAGTTGATTTGGTAAAATGCTATGCCCAAGATAACTATCCGAGTGCCGGCGGTGGGGTGGTTCATATAGCCTCGGCTATCACCTCATTATGTCCGGTCATGATGGTCAAGTGGATTAAGGCGTCTTGTACATACCAGTTGCGTTGCTTCTGGGAGTATGGGTTCGAGTCACTTCTGGGGTGTGAGTTTTCAGTTGCATATGTCCTGGGGACCATTCAGGCTTGTTCGCATTTGTGTTCCTCACGTGTGCCCCAAAGAATGAGGTGATTTGGTAAAATGCTATGCCCAAGATAACTATCCGAGTGCCGGCGGTGGGGTGGTTCATATAGCCTCGGCTATCACCTCATTATGTCCGGTCGTGATGGTCAAGTGGATTAAGGCGTCTTGTACATACCAGTTGCGTTGCTTCTGGGAGTATGGGTTCGAGTCACTTCTGGGGTGTGAGTTTTCAGTTGCATATGTCCTGGGGACCATTCAGGCTTGTTCGCATTTGTTGTTCCTCACGTGTGCCCCAAAGAATGAGGTGATTTGGTAAAATGCTATGCCCAAGATAACTATCCGAGTGCCGGCGGTGGGGTGGTTCATATAGCCTCGGCTATCACCTCATTATGTCCGGTCGTGATGGTCAAGTGGATTAAGGCGTCTTGTACATACCAGTTGCGTTGCTTCTGGGAGTATGGGTTCGAGTCACTTCTGGGGTGTGAGTTTTCAGTTGCATATGTCCTGGGGACCATTCAGGCTTGTTCGCATTTGTGTTCCTCACGTGTGCCCCAAAGAATGAGGTGATTTGGTAAAATGCTATGCCCAAGATAACTATCCGAGTGCCGGCGGTGGGGTGGTTCATATAGCCTCGGCTATCACCTCATTATGTCCGGTCGTGATGGTCAAGTGGATTAAGGCGTCTTGTACATACCAGTTGCGTTGCTTCTGGGAGTATGGGTTCGAGTCACTTCTGGGGTGTGAGTTTTCAGTTGCATATGTCCTGGGGACCATTCAGGCTTGTTCGCATTTGTGTTCCTCACGTGTGCCCCAAAGAATGAGGTGATTTGGTAAAATGCTATGCCCAAGATAACTATCCGAGTGCCGGCGGTGGGGTGGTTCATATAGCCTCGGCTATCACCTCATTATGTCCGGTCGTGATGGTCAAGTGGATTAAGGCGTCTTGTACATACCAGTTGCGTTGCTTCTGGGAGTATGGGTTCGAGTCACTTCTGGGGTGTGAGTTTTCAGTTGCATATGTCCTGGGGACCATTCAGGCTTGTTCGCATTTGTGTTCCTCACGTGTGCCCCAAAGAATGAGGTGATTTGGTAAAATGCTATGCCCAAGATAACTATCCGAGTGCCGGCGGTGGGGTGGTTCATATAGCCTCGGCTATCACCTCATTATGTCCGGTCGTGATGGTCAAGTGGATTAAGGCGTCTTGTACATACCAGTTGCGTTGCTTCTGGGAGTATGGGTTCGAGTCACTTCTGGGGTGTGAGTTTTCAGTTGCATATGTCCTGGGGACCATTCAGGCTTGTTCGCATATATATATATATATATATATATATATATATATATATATATATATATATATATATATATATTATATATATATTATTAAATATGACCGAAAAAGTAAGATTAATAATTCTAACACGAATTTTCTCGATCTTTCGTACGTTTCTTTTCACTGTTGGTGGTAATTCAAAAATCAATTCTCCAAAATTCATTTTTATTTCTAGTCTGATGCGACACTTGAGCGCGTTTTGTAAAACTTATTACATTTTCAAAGACTTTAGTTTACACATACACAACTGAATAGAACTTACACATCTTCGATTTGTTTATATCTACATTTGAATGAGGTGGATGGGGTGAGGTGGTATTAGTAGGGTATTAAATTCCTAAACATAAGACAGTACACGAAACAATGGGTATTGAATGGAAGTGATTGTAGAAAGCCTATTGGTCCATATTTCTTGATGCTTCTATATTGGAGCGGAGTCTTGAGGTGGGTAGAATATAGTTGTGCATTAATTGGCTGTTGATTGCTGGTGTTGACTTCTTGATGTGTAGTGACTCGCAGACGTCAAGCCGCCTGCTATCGCTGTATCTATCGATGATTTCTGTGTTGTTTACTAGGATTTCTCTGGCGATGGTTTGGTTGTGGGAAGAGATTATATGTTCCTTAATAGAGCCCTGTTGCTTATGCATCGTTAAACGCCTAGAAAGAGATGTTGTCTTGCCTATATCCTGGGTTTTTTGGAGCTTACAGTCCCCAAGAGGGAATTTGAAGGCATAGACGACGTTGGTCTCTTTTAAAGCGTTCTGCTTTGTGTCTGGAGAGTTTCTCATGAGTAGGCTGGCCGTTTTTCTGGTTTTATAGTAAATCGTCAGTTGTATCCTCTGATTTTTGTCTGTAGGGATAACGTTTCTATTAACAATATCTTTCAGCACCCTTTCCTCCGTTTTATGAGCTGTGGAAAAGAAGTTCCTGTAAAATAGTCTAATAGGGGGTATAGGTGTTGTGTTAGTTGTCTCTTCAGAGGTTGCATGGCGTTTCACTTTCCATCTTATGATGTCTTCGACGAAACCATTGGAGAAGCCGCTGTTGACTAGGACCTGCCTTACCCTACAGAGTTCTTTGTCGACTTGCTTCCATTCTGAGCTGTGGCTGAGAGCACGATCGACATATGCGTTAACAACACTCCTCTTGTACCTGTCTGGGCAGTCGCTGTTGGCATTTAGGCACATTCCTATGTTCGTTTCCTTAGTGTAGACTGCAGTGTGGAAACCTCCGCTCTTTTCCATGATTGTTACATCTAGAAAGACCAGCTTCCCATCCTTTTCCATCTCGTAAGTGAAACGCAGCACGGAACTCTGCTCAAATGCCTCCTTCAGCTCCTGCAGATGTCTGACATCAGGTACCTGTGTAAAAATGTTGTCAACATACCTGCAGTATATGGCCAGTTTCAAGTTCATGTCGACTAAGACTTTTTGCTCGATGGTACCCATGTAGAAGTTTGCAAACAGGACACCTAGGGGAGAACCCATGGCGACCCCATCTACTTGCTTATACATGTGCCCATCCGGGCTCAAGAAGGGTGCCTCTTTAGTATAAGCTTGGAGTAGTTTCCTTAGAATATTTTCTGGTATGTCAAGAGGAGTACAGGCCGGATCATGATACACTCTGTTGGCTATCATCCCGATTGTCTCGTCCACAGGTACGTTGGTAAACAGTGATTCTACGTCCAACGAGGCTCTTATCCCTGTGGCCCGTGTGCCCCGCAGTAAGTCAACAAATTCCTTTGGAGACTTCAGGCTGAAGGCGCAAGGGACATAAGGAGTCAGTAGGCCGTTGAGTCGCTTCGCCAGTCTGTACGTGGGTGTGGGTATCTGGCTGATGATTGGCCGAAGTGGGTTTCCAGGCTTGTGTGTCTTGACATTTCCATACGCATATCCAGGTTTATATTCCCCAATAATCTTTGGCAGGTGGAGTCCGGATTTCTTGGCGTTCACAGTTTCGATCAGTTTGTTGACCTTTGCTTTCAATTCGGCTGTAGTGTCCTTCGTTACCCTTTGGAATTTAGTTTGGTCAGTGAGTATGAGGTTCATTTTCGCCAGATATTCGTCTTTTTTAAGAATGACGTATATTGGCGACTTGTCACCTCTCCTGACAACTATCTCCTTGTTCTCACGAAGGCTTTTAGCTGCCGCTTTGAGCTCGGGGGACAGTATGGTGCTTCTGTAGTTACCTCGATTCTTTCCTCCTTCCGCAATAAGTTCTGCTTTTTAAGGTATCTTTGGTAGTGACCTTCTTTTGTGTCTCGAGGTCGAATATGTCGTCCAACAGAATTTCCAACTCCACTTTCCAGGCCATCTCACTCGGTCTGGACATAACGTGACAGTTTATACCCAGAATTTGGAGAGTGACTTGGTCCTCAGTGAGGTTAATTCCTGCAAGGTTCAGGAAGCCATCTCTTGGTCGTAGAATTGCCATAGGTCCTCCATATAACGTTGTTAGTTTCTTGATAATCCTTGTTTCAGTGCTGAGGTGATGTCGGTCTGTGAGGATGTCGAGGTGTTGTTCAATGCGGGTACGGAGACTTTCGTCGATGTTCCTATTTCTCCATTCGTTTGTAGCATGAAGTAGTTGCGTTTTGTTGTCTTTGATTTCATTTTCTGCCTTGTATATCTGATCACGAATCAGATCCTGGCGATATTTTGTCGTGAAGGCTTGATTCCTTGCTGCTGGGTCGTGCCTTTTAATATTAGTATATTTTGGTAGCAGTCTTTCCTGTAGACATATATTATTAAATATGACCGAAAAAGTAAGATTAATAATTCTAACATGAATTTTCTCGATCTTTCGTACGTTCCTTTTCACTGTTGGTGGTAATTCAAAAATCAATTCACCAAAATTCATTTTTATTTCTAGTCTGATGCAACACTTGAGCGCGTTTTGTAAAACTTATTACATTTTCAAAGACTTTAGTTTACACATACACAACTGAATAGAACTTACACATCTTCGATTTGTTTATATCTACATTTGAGTGAGGTGGATGGGGTGAGGTGGTATTAATAGGGTATTAAATTCCTAAACACAAGACAGAACACGAAACAATGGGTATTGAATGGAAGTGATTATAGAAAGCCTTTTGGTCCATATTTCTTGATGCTGCTATATTGGAGCTGAGTCTTGAGGTGGGTAGAATATAGGTGTGCATTAATTGGCTATTGATTGCTGGTGTTGACTTCTTGATGTGTAGTGCCTCGCAGACGTCAAGCCGCCTGCTATCGCTGTATCTATCGATGATTTCTGTGTTGTTTACTAGGATTTCTCTGGCGATGGTTTGGTTGTGGGAAGAGATTATATGTTCCTTAATGGAGCCCTGTTGCTTTTGCATCGTTAAACGCCTAGAAAGAGATGTTGTTGTCTTGCCTATATACTGTTTTTTTTGGGAGCTTACAGTCCCCAAGAGGGCATTTGAAGGCATAGACGACGTTGGTCTCCTTTAAAGCGTTCTGCTTTGTGTCTGGAGAGTTTCTCATGAGTAGGCTGGCCGTTTTTCTGGTTTTATAGTAAATCGTCAGTTGTATCCTCTGATTTTTGTCTGTAGGGAGAACGTTTCTATTAACAATATCTTTCAGGACCCTTTCCTCCGTTTTATGAGCTGTGGAAAAGAAGTTCCTGTAAAATAGTCTAATAGGGGGTATAGGTGTTGTGTTAGTTGTCTCTTCAGAGGTTGCATGGCGTTTCACTTTCCATCTTATGATGTCTTCGACGAAACCATTGGAGCAGCCGCTGTTGACTATGACCTGCCTTACCCTACAGAGTTCTTTGTCGACTTGCTTCCATTCTGAGCTGTGGGTGAGAGCACGATCGACATAAGCGTTAACAACACTCCTCTTGTACCTGTCTGGGCAGTCGCTGTTGGTATTTAGGCACATTCCTATGTTCGTTTCCTTAGTGTAGACTGCAGTGTGGAAACCTCCGCTCTTTTCTATGACTGTTACATCTAGAAAGACCAGCTTCCCATCCTTTTCCATCTCGTAAGTGAAACGCAGCACGGAACTCTGCTCAAATGCCTCCTTCAGCTCCTGCAGATGTCTGACATCAGGTACCTGTGTAAAAATGTTGTCAACATACCTGCAGTATATGGCCGGTTTCAAGTTCATGTCGACTAAGACTTTTTGCTCGATGGTACCCATGTAGAAGTTTGCAAACAGGACACCTAGGGGAGAACCCATGGCGACCCCATCTACTTGCTTATACATGTGCCCATCCGGGCTCAAGAAGGGTGCCTCTTTAGTACAAGCTTGGAGTAGTTTCCTTAGAATATTTTCTGGTATGTCAAGAGGAGTACAGGCCGGATCACGATACACTCTGTTGGCTATCATCCCGATTGTCTCGTCCACAGGTACGTTGGTAAACAGTGATTCTACGTCCAACGAGGCTCTTATTCTTGTGGCCCGTGTGCCCCGCAGTAAGTCAACAAATTCGTTTGGAGACTTCAGGCTGAAGGTGCAAGGGACATAAGGAGTCAGCAGGCCGTTGAGTCTCTTCTCCAGTCTGTACGTGGGTGTGGGTATCTGGCTGATGATTGGCCGAAGTGGGTTTCCAGGCTTGTGTGTCTTGACATTTCCATACGCATATCCAGGTTTATATTCCCCAATAATCTTTGGCAGGTGGAGTCCGGATTTCTTGGCGTTCACAGTTTCGATTAGTTTGTTGACCTTTGCTTTCAATTCGGCTGTAGTGTCCTTTGTTACCCTTTGAAATTTAGTTTGGTCAGAGAGTATGAGGTTCATTTTCGCCAGATATTCGTCTTTTTTAAGAATGACGTATATTGTATATTGGCGACTTGTCACCTCTCCTGACAACTATCTCCTTGTTCTCACGAAGGCTTTTAGCTGCCGCTTTGAGCTCGGGGGACAGTATGGTGCTTCTGTAGTTGCCTCGATTCTTTCCTCCTTCCGCAATAAGTTCTGCTTGTAAGGTATCTTTGGTAGTGACCTTCTTTTGTGTCTCGAGGTCGAATATGTCGTCCAACAGAATTTCCAACTCCACTTTCCGGGCCATCTCACTCGGTCTGGACATAACGTGACAGTTTATACCCAGAATTAGGAGAGTGACTTGGTCCTCAGTGAGGTGAGTTCCTGCATGGTTCAGGAAGCCATCTCTTGGTCGTGGAATTGTCATAGGTCCTCCATATAACGTTGTTAGTTTCTTGATAATCCTTGTTTCAGTGCTGAGGTGATGTCGGTCTGTGAGGATGTCGAGGTGTTGTTCAATGCGGGTACGGAGACTTTCGTCGATGTTGCTATTTCTCCATTCGTTTGTAGCATGAAGTAGTTGCGTTTTGTTGTCTTTGATTTCATTTTCTGCCTTGTATATCTGATCACGAATCAGATCCTGGCGATATGAACAGTCTCCGTGGTGTAGTGGTAAGACACTCGCCTGGCGTTCCGCGAGCGCTATGTCATGGGTTCGTATCCTGGCCGGGGAGGATTTACTGGGCGCAATTCCTTAACTGTAGCCTCTGTTTAACGCAACAGTAAAATGTGTACTTGGATGAAAAAACGATTCTTCGCGGCAGGGGATCGTATTCCAGGGACCGTAGGATTAAGGACTTGCCCGAAACGCTATGCGTACTAGTGGCTGTACAAGAATGTAACAACTCTTGTATATATCTCAAAAAAAAAAAAAAAAAAAAAAAAAAAAAAAAAAAAAAAAAAAAAATATATTTTATCGTGAAGGCTTGATTCCTTGCTGCTGGGTCGTGCCTTTTAATATTAGTATATTTTGATAGCAGTCTTTCCTGTAGACATATATTTTTAAATATGACCGAAAAAGTAAGATTAATAATTCTAACATGAATTTTCTCGATCTTTCGTACGTTTCTTTTCACTGTTGGTGGTAATTCAAAAATCAATTCTCCAAAATTCATTTTTATTTCTAGTCTGATGCGACACTTGAGCGCGTTTTGTAAAACTTATTACATTTTCAAAGACTTTAGTTTACACATACACAACTGAATAGAACTTACACATCTTCGATTTGTTTATATCTACATTTGAATGAGGTGGGTGGGGTGAGGTGGTATTAGTAGGGTATTAAATTCCTAAACACAAGACAGTACACGAAACAATGGGTATTGAATGGAAGTGATTGTAGAAAGCCTATTGGTCCATATTTCTTGATGCTTCTATATTGGAGCGGAGTCTTGAGGTGGGTAGAATATAGTTGTGCATTAATTGGCTGTTGATTGCTAGTGTTGACTTCTTGATGTGTAGTGACTCGCAGACGTCAAGCCGCCTGCTATCGCTGTATCTATCGATGATTTCTGTGTTGTTTACTAGGATTTCTCTGGCGATGGTTTGGTTGTGGGAAGAGATTATATGTTCCTTAATAGAGCCCTGTTGCTTATGCATCGTTAAACGCCTAGAAAGAGATGTTGTCTTGCCTATATCCTGGGTTTTTTGGAGCTTACAGTCCCCAAGAGGGCATTTGAAGGCATAGACGACGTTGGTCTCTTTTAAAGCGTTCTGCTTTGTGTCTGGAGAGTTTCTCATGAGTAGGCTGGCCGTTTTTCTGGTTTTATAGTAAATCGTCAGTTGTATCCTCTGATTTTTGTCTGTAGGGACAACGTTTCTATTAACAATATCTTTCAGGACCCTTTCCTCTGTTTTATGAGCTGTGGTAAAGAAGTTCCTGTAAAATAGTCTAATAGGGGTTATAGGTGTTGTGTTAGTTGTCTCTTCACAGGTTGCATGGCGTTTCACTTTCCTTCTTATGATGTCTTCGACGAAACCATTGGAGAAGCCGCTGTTGACTAGGACCTGCCTTACCCTACAGAGTTCTTCGTCGACTTGCTTCCATTCTGAGCTGTGGCTGAGAGCACGGTCGACATAAGCGTTAACAACACTCCTCTTGTACCTGTCTGGGCAGTCGCTGTTGGCATTTAGGCACATTCCTATGTTCGTTTCATTAGTGTAGACTGCAGTGTGGAAACCTCCGCTCTTTTCCATGACTGTTACATCTAGAAAGACCAGCTTCCCATCCTTTTCCATCTCGTAAGTGAAACGCAGCACGGAAATTTACTCAAATGCCTCCTTCAGCTCCTGCAGATGTCTGACATCAGGTACCTGTGAAAAATGTTGTCAACATACTTGCAGTATATGGCCGGTTTCAAGTTCATGTCGACTAAGACTTTTTGCTCGATGGTACCCATGTAGAAGTTTGCAAACAGGACACCTAGGGGAGAACCCATGGCGACCCCATCTACTTGCTTATACATGTGCCCATCCGGGCTCAAGAAGGGTGCCTCTTTAGTATAAGCTTGGAGTAGTTTCCTTAGAATATTTTCTGGTATGTCAAGAGGAGTACAGGCCGGATCACGATACACTCTGTTGGCTATCATCCCGATTGTCTCGTCCACAGGTACGTTGGTAAACAGTGATTCTACGTCCAACGAGGCTCTTATCCCTGTGGCCCGTGTGCCCCGCAGTAAGTCAACAAATTCCTTTGGAGACTTCAGGCTGAAGGCGCAAGGGACATAAGGAGTCAGCAGGCCGTTGAGTCGCTTCGCCAGTCTGTACGTGGGTGTGGGTATCTGGCTGATGATTGGCCGAAGTGGGTTTCCAGGCTTGTGTGTCTTGACATTTCCATACGCATATCCAGGTTTATATTCCCCAATAATCTTTGGCAGGTGGAGTCCGAATTTCTTGGCGTTCACAGTTTCGATCAGTTTGTTGACCTTTGCTTTCAATTCGGCTGTAGTGTCCTTCGTTACCCTTTGGAATTTAGTTTGGTCAGAGAGTATGAGGTTCATTTTCGCCAGATATTCGTCTTTTTTAAGAATGACGTATATTGGCGACTTGTCACCTCTCCTGACAACTATCTCCTTGTTCTCACGAAGGCTTTTAGCTGCCGCTTTGAGCTCGGGGGACAGTATGGTGCTTCTGTAGTTGCCTCGATTCTTTCCTCCTTCCGCAATAAGTTCTGCTTGTAAGGTATCTTTGGTAGTGACCTTCTTTTGTGTCTCGAGGTCGAATATGTCGTCCAACAGAATTTCCAACTCCACTTTCCGGGCCATCTCACTCGGTCTGGACATAACGTGACAGTTTATACCCAGAATTAGGAGAGTGACTTGGTCCTCAGTGAGGTTAATTTCTGCAAGGTTCAGGAAGCCATCTCTTGGTCGTGGAATTGCCATAGGTCCTCCATATAACGTTGTTAGTTTCTTGATAATCCTTGTTTCAGTGCTGAGGTGATGTCGGTCTGTGAGGATGTCGAGGTGTTGTTCAATGCGGGTACGGAGACTTTCGTCGATGTTGCTATTTCTCCATTCCTTTGTAGCATGAAGTAGTTGCGTTTTGTTGTCTTTGATTTCATTTTTTGCCTTGTATATCTGATCACGAATCAGATCCTGGCGATATTTTATCGTGAAGGCTTGATTCCTTGCTGCTGGGTCGTGCATTTTAATATTAGTATATTTTGGTAGCAGTCTTTCCTGTAGACATATATTATTAAATATGACCGAAAAAGTAAGATTAATAATTCTAACACGAATTTTCTCGATCTTTCGTACGTTTCTTTTCACTGTTGGTGGTAATTCAAAAATCAATTCTCCAAAATTCATTTTTATTTCTAGTCTGATGCGACACTTGAGCGCGTTTTGTAAAACTTATTACATTTTCAAAGACTTTAGTTTACACATACAAAACTGAATAGAACTTACACATCTTCGATTTGTTTATATCTACATTTGAGTGAGGTGGATGGGGTGAGGTGGTATTAATAGGGTATTAAATTCCTAAACACAAGACAGAACACGAAACAATGGGTATTGAATGGAAGTGATTGTAGAAAGCCTATTGGTCCATATTTCTTGATGCTGCTATATTGGAGCTGAGTCTTGAGGTGGGTAGAATATAGTTGTGCATTAATTGGCTATTGATTGCTGGTGTTGACTTCTTGATGTGTAGTGCCTCGCAGACGTCAAGCCGCCTGCTATCGCTGTATCTATCGATGATTTCTGTGTTGTTTACTAGGATTTCTCTGGCGATGGTTTGGTTGTGGGAAGAGATTATATGTTCCTTAATGGAGTCCTGTTGCTTTTGCATCGTTAAACGCCTAGAAAGAGATGTTGTTGTCTTGCCTATATACTGTTTTTTTGGAGCTTACAGTCCCCAAGAGGGCATTTGAAGGCATAGACGACGTTGGTCTCTTTTAAAGCGTTCTGCTTTGTGTCTGGAGAGTTTCTCATGAGTAGGCTGGCCGTTTTTCTGGTTTTATAGTAAATCGTCAGTTGTATCCTCTGATTTTTGTCTGAAGGGACAACGTTTCTATTAACAATATCTTTCAGGACCCTTTCCTCCATTTTATGAGCTGTGGTAAAGAAGTTCCTGTAAAATAGTCTAATAGGGGGTATAGGTGTTGTGTTAGTTGTCTCTTCACAGGTTGCATGGCGTTTCACTTTCCTTCTTATGATGTCTTCGACGAAACCATTGGAGAAGCCGCTGTTGACTAGGACCTGCCTTACCCTACAGAGTTCTTCGTCGACTTGCTTCCATTCTGAGCTGTGGCTGAGAGCACGGTCGACATAAGCGTTAACAACACTCCTCTTGTACCTGTCTGGGCAGTCGCTGTTGGCATTTAGGCACATTCCTATGTTCGTTTCATTAGTGTAGACTGCAGTGTGGAAACCTCCGCTCTTTTCCATGACTGTTACATCTAGAAAGACCAGCTTCCCATCCTTTTCCATCTCGTAAGTGAAACGCAGCACGGAAATTTGCTCAAATGCCTCCTTCAGCTCCTGCAGATGTCTGACATCAGGTACCTGTGTAAAAATGTTGTCAACATACCTGCAGTATATGGCCGGTTTCAAGTTCATGTCGACTAAGACTTTTTGCTCGATGGTACCCATGTAGAAGTTTGCAAACAGGACACCTAGGGGAGAACCCATGGCGACCCCATCTACTTGCTTATACATGTGCCCATCCGGGCTCAAGAAGGGTGCCTCTTTAGTATAAGCTTGGAGTAGTTTCCTTAGAATATTTTCTGGTATGTCAAGAGGAGTACAGGCCGGATCACGATACACTCTGTTGGCTATCATCCCGATTGTCTCGTCCACAGGTACGTTGGTAAACAGTGATTCTACGTCCAACGAGGCTCTTATCCCTGTGGCCCGTGTGCCCCGCAGTAAGTCAACAAATTCCTTTGGAGACTTCAGGCTGAAGGCGCAAGGGACATAAGGAGTCAGCAGGCCGTTGAGTCGCTTCGCCAGTCTGTACGTGGGTGTGGGTATCTGGCTGATGATTGGCCGAAGTGGGTTTCCAGGCTTGTGTGTCTTGACATTTCCATACGCATATCCAGGTTTATATTCCCCAATAATCTTTGGCAGGTGGAGTCCGAATTTCTTGGCGTTCACAGTTTCGATCAGTTTGTTGACCTTTGCTTTCAATTCGGCTGTAGTGTCCTTCGTTACCCTTTGGAATTTAGTTTGGTCAGAGAGTATGAGGTTCATTTTCGCCAGATATTCGTCTTTTTTAAGAATGACGTATATTGGCGACTTGTCACCTCTCCTGACAACTATCTCCTTGTTCTCACGAAGGCTTTTAGCTGCCGCTTTGAGCTCGGGGGACAGTATGATGCTTCTGTAGTTGCCTCGATTCTTTCCTCCTTCCGCAATAAGTTCTGCTTGTAAGGTATCTTTGGTAGTGACCTTCTTTTGTGTCTCGAGGTCGAATATGTCGTCCAACAGAATTTCCAACTCCACTTTCCGGGCCATCTCACTCGGTCTGGACATAACGAGACAGTTTATACCCAGAATTAGGAGAATGACTTGGTCCTCAGTGAGGTTAATTCCTGCAAGGTTCAGGAAGCCATCTCTTGGTCGTGGAATTGCCATAGGTCCTCCATATAACGTTGTTAGTTTCTTGATAATCCTTGTTTCAGTGCTGAGGTGATGTCGGTCTGTGAGGATGTCGAGGTGTTGTTCAATGCGGGTACGGAGACTTTCGTCGATGTTGCTATTTCTCCATTCGTTTGTAGCATGAAGTAGTTGCGTTTTGTTGTCTTTGATTTCATTTTTTGCCTTGTATATCTGATCACGAATCAGATCCTGACGATATTTTATCGTGAAGGCTTGATTCCTTGCTGCTGGGTCGTGCGTTTTAATATTAGTATATTTTGGTAGCAGTCTTTCCTGTAGACATATATTATTAAATATGACCGAAAAAGTAAGATTAATAATTCTAACACGAATTTTCTCGATCTTTCGTACGTTTCTTTTCACTGTTGGTGGTAATTCAAAAATCAATTCACCAAAATTCATTTTTATTTCTAGTCTGATGCGACACTTGAGCGCGTTTTGTAAAACTTATTACATTTTCAAAGACTTTAGTTTACACATACACAACTGAATAGAACTTACACATCTTCGATTTGTTTATATCTACATTTGAGTGAGGTGGATGGGGTGAGGTGGTATTAATAGGGTATTAAATTCCTAAACACAAGACAGAACACGAAACAATGGGTATTGAATGGAAGTGATTGTAGAAAGCCTATTGGTCCATATTTCTTGATGCTGCTATATTGGAGCTGAGTCTTGAGGTGGGTAGAATATAGTTGTGCATTAATTGGCTATTGATTGCTGGTGTTGACTTCTTGATGTGTAGTGCCTCGCAGACGTCAAGCCGCCTGCTATCGCTGTATCTATCGATGATTTCTGTGTTGTTTACTAGGATTTCTCTGGCGATGGTTTGGTTGTGGGAAGAGATTATATGTTCCTTAATGGAGCCCTGTTGCTTTTGCATCGTTAAACGCATAGAAAGAGATGTTGTTGTCTTGCCTATATACTGTTTTTTTTTTGGAGCTTACAGTCCCCAAGAGGGCATTTGAAGGCATAGACGACGTTGGTCTCTTTTAAAGCGTTCTGCTTTGTGTCTGGAGAGTTTCTCATGAGTAGGCTGGCCGTTTTTCTGGTTTTATAGTAAATCGTCAGTTGTATCCTCTGATTTTTGTCTGTAGGGACAACGTTTCTATTAACAATATCTTTCAGGACCCTTTCCTCCATTTTATGAGCTGTGGTAAAGAAGTTCCTGTAAAATAGTCTAATAGGGGGTATAGGTGTTGTGTTAGTTGTCTCTTCACAGGTTGCATGGCGTTTCACTTTCCTTCTTATGATGTCTTCGACGAAACCATTGGAGAAGCCGCTGTTGACTAGGACCTGCCTTACCCTACAGAGTTCTTCGTCGACTTGCTTCCATTCTGAGCTGTGGCTGAGAGCACGGTCGACATAAGCGTTAACAACACTCCTCTTGTACCTGTCTGGGCAGTCGCTGTTGGCATTTAGGCACATTCCTATGTTCGTTTCATTAGTGTAGACTGCAGTGTGGAAACCTCCGCTCTTTTCCATGACTGTTACATCTAGAAAGACCAGCTTCCCATCCTTTTCCATCTCGTAAGTGAAACGCAGCACGGAAATTTGCTCAAATGCCTCCTTCAGCTCCTGCAGATGTCTGACATCAGGTACCTGTGTAAAAATGTTGTCAACATACCTGCAGTATATGGCCGGTTTCAAGTTCATGTCGACTAAGACTTTTTGCTCGATGGTACCCATGTAGAAGTTTGCAAACAGGACACCTAGGGGAGAACCCATGGCGACCCCATCTACTTGCTTATACATGTGCCCATCCGGGCTCAAGAAGGGTGCCTCTTTAGTATAAGCTTGGAGTAGTTTCCTTAGAATATTTTCTGGTATGTCAAGAGGAGTACAGGCCGGATCACGATACACTCTGTTGGCTATCATCCCGATTGTCTCGTCCACAGGTACGTTGGTAAACAGTGATTCTATGTCCAACGAGGCTCTTATCCCTGTGGCCCGTGTGCCCCGCAGTAAGTCAACAAATTCCTTTGGAGACTTCAGGCTGAAGGCGCAAGGGACATAAGGAGTCAGCAGGCCGTTGAGTCGCTTCACCAGTCTGTACGTGGGTGTGGGTATCTGGCTGATGATTGGCCGAAGTGGGTTTCCAGGCTTGTGTGTCTTGACATTTCCATACGCATATCCAGGTTTATATTCCCCAATAATCTTTGGCAGGTGGAGTCCGAATTTCTTGGCGGTCACAGTTTCGATCAGTTTGTTGACCTTTGCTTTCAATTCGGCTGTAGTGTCCTTCGTTACCCTTTGGAATTTAGTTTGGTCAGAGAGTATGAGGTTCATTTTCGCCAGATATTCGTCTTTTTTAAGAATGACGTATATTGGCGACTTGTCACCTCTCCTGACAACTATCTCCTTGTTCTCACGAAGGCTTTTAGCTGCCGCTTTGAGCTCGGGGGACAGTATGGTGCTTCTGTAGTTGCCTCGATTCTTTCCTCCTTCCGCAATAAGTTCTGCTTGTAAGGTATCTTTGGTAGTGACCTTCTTTTGTGTCTCGAGGTCGAATATGTCGTCCAACAGAATTTCCAACTCCACTTTCCGGGCCATCTCACTCGGTCTGGACATAACGTGACAGTTTATACCCAGAATTAGGAGAGTGACTTGGTCCTCAGTGAGGTTAATTCCTGCAAGGTTCAGGAAGCCATCTCTTGGTCGTGGAATTGCCATAGGTCCTCCATATAACGTTGTTAGTTTCTTGATAATCCTTGTTTCAGTGCTGAGGTGATGTCGGTCTGTGAGGATGTCGAGGTGTTGTTCAATGCGGGTACGGAGACTTTCGTCGATGTTGCTATTTCTCCATTCGTTTGTAGCATGAAGTAGTTGCGTTTTGTTGTCTTTGATTTCATTTTTTGCCTTGTATATCTGATCACGAATCAGATCCTGGCGATATTTTATCGTGAAGGCTTGATTCCTTGCTGCTGGGTCGTGCATTTTAATATTAGTATATTTTGGTAGCAGTCTTTCCTGTAGACATATATTATTAAATATGACCGAAAAAGTAAGATTAATAATTCTAACACGAATTTTCTCGATCTTTCGTACGTTTCTTTTCACTGTTGGTGGTAATTCAAAAATCAATTCTCCAAAATTCATTTTTATTTCTAGTCTGATGCGACACTTGAGCGCGTTTTGTAAAACTTATTACATTTTCAAAGACTTTAGTTTACACATACACAACTGAATAGAACTTACACATCTTCGATTTGTTTATATCTACATTTGAGTGAGGTGGATGGGGTGAGGTGGTATTAATAGGGTATTAAATTCCTAAACACAAGACAGAACACGAAACAATGGGTATTGAATGGAAGTGATTGTAGAAAGTCTATTGGTCCATATTTCTTGATGCTGCTATATTGGAGCTGAGTCTTGAGGTGGGTAGAATATAGTTGTGCATTAATTGGCTATTGATTGCTGGTGTTGACTTCTTGATGTGTAGTGCCTCGCAGACGTCAAGCCGCCTGCTATCGCTGTATCTATCGATGATTTCTGTGTTGTTTACTAGGATTTCTCTGGCGATGGTTTGGTTGTGGGAAGAGATTATATGTTCCTTAATTGAGCCCTGTTGCTTTTGCATCGTTAAACGCCTAGTGTGGGAACCGACCTGTGAGATTTATATTTATTTAATTTATATGAATTTATATTTACGTTAATTTATATACTTCGATAACAATTTGTATAATGATAAGTGGACTGTATTTCTGCAATAATCTCATAATCTCACAAATCGATCCTCTACACATTAGGGGGGGTTATTAAATTAATATATATGCAGCCAATCAAACTACAGTAATAGCTACATACATTGATGAGGTTCCTTATCTTATAGTACAGCAGGTTAGTCCACCAGGTATAACTAGGGTGTAGACACCAAATTATCCTCTTTGAGGTAGCTTCCATATCACCCAGTAACTGGTGCACAAATCTTGCATCCTCGTCTTGACCTGTCAAAAGTGCGCTAGCTGTGAAGCCAGATACCTATATATGACAAGTATATCAGAGAAAACAGTACATGGAACACGAAGACCTGGCTTAATTACCTTTAGTTTGAGGCTTCCATGTGATCTAACCGGGTCACCCTATATCCTGACATTAATGGCCATAAATGAATGATAAACGGGTTTCGGATAGACTTAACTTGAATTGTAGACATCGTGTTGGAGATGGTACCTTTGGTTTCCATAACACTACGTCCAAGTAAAATTAACAGGAGCCGTATTTGCTCCCGTGTGCCTCTGGTCTCGTATAAACAATGACTGTTTAACTCTCCATACAATTGACGTTACTGGCCGACATTGTCCAGAATGATAGGAGCCGAATTTGCTCCACACGTCTCGGAGGTGACACAACAATGGCTGCCTCCTTCCTCCCTCGCCTGGCCTACTTTGTCCAGATTTCAGAAAGTGATAGAAGGGTCACATTTACTCTACTTTAATATTGATAATTAAGTTAATTTATATGAGATGTTTTTATGATGGTAAAGTCCAAAGACTAATGTATTTAAGAATAATTCCCACCATAATAGGTGGTGAATTATAATAGTATGTGGTGATGATATCCCGTTTTCTTTAGACGGTAATTCCACTACAAGTTACGTTTTCTATGGGTAACTTGTTGGTACAACACAGCTATTATCTGTGATTATTAAATGGTGTCGGATTTTCCGACATAATTCCCCAGGGGGCTGCTCACGGGTCGAAGTCCTGTTTAGAACAGACGAACACCGATACTCCTCCTTCGAATTATTACATTAATTTGATGTTAGTAGTTAGTAATCACACATTTGTGTGTCTGTTCGTACAGGACGGATGTCCCGTACTAGAGTTGCAGGGGTTAGAAGTCTAATGCAATTTCATTTCCCTGTCAACTCTTGAAAGGCTAATATTCAAGCCTTATTACATATTATTTAACCCAGAAGACTGGATGTGATCAAGTACTACAGTCAAGTATGATTCAGGGACTGCAATGAGATCAGTGACATTAGATATAACTTGAAGTTTCTTCAGGTAACTGGTCACTGATATATAAACACTGAGGCCCATGGAATACATCTTGATTAAATAATAAATGTATCAAATCAGTCATCAGATTTATTGGGGTTTAATTTAGTTAATTGATTCAGAAGATTGAATAGCTCATCATTAAAGTAAAGTATGGTTCTGAGACTGCAGTGGGTTCAGTGACATTGGTCGCAGTGACTTGTAGCTGTTTTAGGCTACTGTTCACTGATTTGCCACTGAGGCCTCATGAACTCATCTTCAGCTTCAAATGATGATACTAACATCAACCTCTGTTACTATAGTCAGCTGTAATCTCCTTAGTATAATGCTACTGGAGAAATATAATCAGCTGACAAATTTAGATTTCTATTGGTATTGTTTATCTGCAGGCATAGGTCTCCTCAGGCTTGATACTGGGCCTGAGAGTAATTTACCTCCTGCAGAGTTTAACATGGTTATGCCCTGATATTTAGTAGGGCTACCGATGAATTGATGGTAGTAGTCTGTCCCCACAAGGACAGCCATTTGGCATTTGATTTGCTCAAATTTACCTGCAGCTGCTTGATAATAGCTTTCCAGGTCAGCATAATCAACTTGAGATTGTTGTGACAAATCTTCACATTTCTTGATCTGTCTTGTTAAGTGGCCTTTAAGACCTGCAAGGGTTCTTTTCATTCTCCCTGCATTATCCATACTGGCTAGTTGGTGAAGCCTTGTGGGGCTTGTACTTGGGCTGCTCATAATACTGAACAAACTCTAATGATAGCCTAGGGTAAATTCTGCACTCACTAGGCAATAATCCTACCTCTACTAGAGGTTAGCACTTAAAATTAATACACATTATATATATACAATCATCCACACTAATGATTTGAGTGATAAACCAGTGTCACTGGAAGTACCTTTAGGTTAGCTCTTCTATATCACCCTAGGATGGTAGAGACACTAATTAATCACTCAAAGGTGTAATGATCATAAGTAAATTATTATATATACAACTCAATTCGAGTTGATAAAATTTACACCCAAAATAGGGTCTGGACCATTCATTAATGGTGTTAGGTTGTTCAATATAGTACAACTGACTATGGTAATAATGGGACTAGGATGAACAATAATAGTTCAACTAGTCAGATCCTACCCTGTTGTGGGTTGGCAATTAGTAAATACACTGTGATCACTAGTGCAATATATATTAAATAATTCTCTATTTTGGAGAAATAATATACACAATTATTGATAATAGCCTCTTAATTAGCCTCTATGAAACTTCTATTATTATCTAGAAGTATTAAATATTATTAGTGACCTCGCGAAATAAACTCCACAAAATTCGTAGATAATCTCTCGCGAAATGTAACACCACGAAATCCGTGAACAATATCGCGAAGACACAGTCACTAATTAGGCTGGCTTCTATATTAGCGCTGTCATTTCACGAAATAACACGCCACCAAATATCTGTGGGTGTGCATGAAACCGCTGACGAAGCTGAACTGGGCTGAGGGAGGCTCCTGAGCTCCCACGAGGCAACGCCGCTGTCTATGACTGGCTGGCTTTGTTTAAATAACACTGCACTAGTATATTTAATGAATCCACTGGTTAACTGGTTCATCCGGTACTAAGATGACCAAATGTGGGTTCATAGGATCAAATAATCCGTCATCCGGTTCGAAGATGACCAAATAATGTGGGAACCGACCTGTGAGATTTATATTTATTTAATTTATATGAATTTATATTTACGTTAATTTATATACTTCGATAGCAATTTGTATAATGATAAGTGGACTGTATTTCTGCAATAATCTCATAATCTCACAAATCGATCCTCTACACATTAGGGGGGGTTATTAAATTAATATATATGCAGCCAATCAAACTACAGTAATAGCTACATACATTGATGAGGTTCCTTATCTTATAGTACAGCAGGTTAGTCCACCAGGTATAACTAGGGTGTAGACACCAAATTATCCTCTTTGAGGTAGCTTCCATATCACCCAGTAACTGGTGCACAAATCTTGCATCCTCGTCTTGACCTGTCAAAAGTGCGCTAGCTGTGAAGCCAGATACCTATATATGACAAGTATATCAGAGAAAACAGTACATGGAACATGAAGACCTGGCTTAATTACCTTTAGTTTGAGGCTTCCATGTGATCTAACCGGGCCACCCTATATCCTGACATTAATGGCCATAAATGAATGATAAACGGGTTTCGGATAGACTTAACTTGAATTGTAGACATCGTGTTGGAGATGGTACCTTTGGTTTCCATAACACTACGTCCAAGTAAAATTAACAGGAGCCGTATTTGCTCCCGTGTGCCTCTGGTCTCATATAAACAATGACTGTTTAACTCTCCATACAATTGACGTTACTGGCCGACATTGTCCAGAATGATAGGAGCCGAATTTGCTCCACACGTCTCGGAGGTGACACAACAATGGCTGCCTCCTTCCTCCCTCGCCTGGCCTACTTTGTCCAGATTTCAGAAAGTGATAGAAGGGTCACATTTACTCTACTTTAATATTGATAATTAAGTTAATTTATATGAGATGTTTTTATGATGGTAAAGTCCAAAGACTAATGTATTTAAGAATAATTCCCACCATAATAGGTGGTGAATTATAATAGTATGTGGTGATGATATCCCGTTTTCTTTAGACGGTAATTCCACTACAAGTTACGTTTTCTATGGGTAACTTGTTGGTACAACACAGCTATTATCTGTGATTATTAAATGGTGTCGGATTTTCCGACACCTAGAAAGAGATGTTGTTGTCTTGCCTATATACTGTTTTTTTGGAGCTTACAGTCCCCAAGAGGGCATTTGAAGGCATAGACGACGTTGGTCTCTTTTAAAGCGTTCTGCTTTGTGTCTGGAGAGTTTCTCATGAGTAGGCTGGCCGTTTTTCTGGTTTTATAGTAAATCGTCAGTTGTATCCTCTGATTTTTGTCTGTAGGGACAACGTTTCTATTAACAATATCTTTCAGGACCCTTTCCTCCGTTTTATGAGCTGTGGTAAAGAAGTTCCTGTAAAATAGTCTAATAGGGGGTATAGGTGTTGTGTTAGTTGTCTCTTCACAGGTTGCATGGCGTTTCACTTTCCTTCTTATGATGTCTTCGACGAAACCATTGGAGAAGCCGCTGTTGACTAGGACCTGCCTTACCCTACAGAGTTCTTTGTCGACTTGCTTTTATTCTGAGCTGTGGGTGAGAGCACGATCGACATAAGCGTTAACAACACTCCTCTTGTACCTGTCTGGGCAGTCGCTGTTGGCATTTAGGCACATTCCTATGTTCGTTTCCTTAGTGTAGACTGCAGTGTGGAAACCTCCGCTCTTTTCTATGACTGTTACATCTAGAAAGACCAGCTTCCCATCCTTTTCCATCTCGTAAGTGAAACGCAGCACGGAACTCTGCTCAAATGCCTCCTTCAGCTCCTGTAGATGTCTGACATCAGGTACCTGTGTCAAAATGTTGTCAACATACCTGCAGTATATGGACGGTTTCAAGTTCATGTCGACTAAGACTTTTTGCTCGATGGTACCCATGTAGAAGTTTGCAAACAGGACACCTAGGGGAGAACCCATGGCGACCCCATCTACTTGCTTATACATGTGCCCATCCGGGCTCAAGAAGGGTGCCTCTTTAGTACAAGCTTGGAGTAGTTTCCTTAGAATATTTTCTGGTATGTCAAGAGGAGTACAGGCCGGATCACGATACACTCTGTTGGCTATCATCCCGATTGTCCCGTCCACAGGTACGTTGGTAAACAGTGATTCTACGTCCAACGAGGCTCTTATCCCTGTGGCCCGTGTGCCCCGCAGTAAGTCTACAAATTCGTTTGGAGATTTCAGGCTGAAAGCGCAAGGGACATAAGGAGTCAGCAGGCCGTTGAGTCGCTTCTCCAGTCTGTACGTGGGTGTGGGTATCTGGCTGATGATTGGCCGAAGTGGGTTTCCAGGCTTGTGTGTCTTGACATTTCCATACGCATATCCAGGTTTATATTCCCCAATAATCTTTGGCAGGTGGAGTCCGGATTTCTTGGCGTTCACAGTTTCGATCAGTTTGTTGACCTTTGCTTTCAATTCGGCTGTAGTGTCCTTCGTTACCCTTTGGAATTTAGTTTGGTCAGAGAGTATGAGGTTCATTTTCGCCAGATATTCGTCTTTTTTAAGAATGACGTATATTGTATATTGGCGACTTGTCACCTATCCTGACAACTATCTCCTTGTTCTCACGAAGGCTTTGAGCTCGGGGGACAGTATGGTGCTTCTGTAGTTGCCTCGATTCTTTCCTCCTTCCGCAATAAGTTCTGCTTGTAAGGTATCTTTGGTAGTGACCTTCTTTTGTGTCTCGAGGTCGAATATGTCGTCCAACAGAATTTCCAACTCCACTTTCCGGGCCATCTCACTCGGTCTGGACATAACGTGACAGTTTATACCCAGAATTAGGAGAGTGACTTGGTCCTCAGTGAGGTTAATTCCTGCAAGGTTCAGGAAGCCATCTCTTGGTCGTGGAATTGCCATAGGTCCTCCATATAACGTTGTTAGTTTCTTGATAATCCTTGTTTCAGTGCTGAGGTGATGTCAGTCTGTGAGGATGTCGAGGTGTTGTTCAATGCGGGTACGGAGACTTTCGTCGATGTTGCTATTTCTCCATTCGTTTGTAGCATGAAGTAGTTGCGTTTTGTTGTCTTTGATTTCATTTTTTGCCTTGTATATCTGATCACGAATCAGATCCTGGCGATATTTTATCGTGAAGGCTTGATTCCTTGCTGCTGGGTCGTGCATTTTAATATTAGTATATTTTGGTAGCAGTCTTTCCTGTAGACATATATTATTAAATATGACCGAAAAAGTAAGATTAATAATTCTAACACGAATTTTCTCGATCTTTCGTACGTTTCTTTTCACTGTTGGTGGTAATTCAAAAATCAATTCTCCAAAATTCATTTTTATTTCTAGTCTGATGCGACACTTGAGCGCGTTTTGTAAAACTTATTACATTTTCAAAGACTTTAGTTTACACATACACAACTGAATAGAACTTACACATCTTCGATTTGTTTATATCTACATTTGAATGAGGTGGGTGGGGTGAGGTGGTATTAATAGGGTATTAAATTCCTAAACACAAGACAGAACACGAAACAATGGGTATTGAATGGAAGTGATTGTAGAAAGCCTATTGGTCCATATTTCTTGATGCTGCTATATTGGAGCTGAGTCTTGAGGTGGGTAGAATATAGTTGTGCATTAATTGGCTATTGATTGCTGGTGTTGACTTCTTGATGTGTAGTGCCTTGCAGACGTCAAGCCGCCTGCTATCGCTGTATCTATCGATGATTTCTGTGTTGTTTACTAGGATTTCTCTGGCGATGGTTTGGTTGTGGGAAGAGATTATATGTTCCTTAATAGAGCCCTGTTGCTTTTGCATCGTTAAACGCCTAGAAAGAGATGTTGTTGTCTTGCCTATATACTGTTTTTTTGGAGCTTACAGTCCCCAAGAGGGCATTTGAAGGCATAGACGACGTTGGTCTCTTTTAAAGCGTTCTGCTTTGTGTCTGGAGAGTTTCTCATGAGTAGGCTGGCCGTTTTTCTGGTTTTATAGTAAATCGTCAGTTGTATCCTCTGATTTTTGTCTGTAGGGACAACGTTTCTATTAACAATATCTTTCAGGACCCTTTCCTCCGTTTTATGAGCTGTGGTAAAGAAGTTCCTGTAAAATAGTCTAATAGGGGGTATAGGTGTTGTGTTAGTTGTCGTTTCACAGGTTGCATGGCGTTTCACTTTCCTTCTTATGATGTCTTCGACGAAACCATTGGAGAAGCCGCTGTTGACTAGGACCTGCCTTACCCTACAGAGTTCTTTGTCGACTTGCTTTTATTCTGAGCTGTGGGTGAGAGCACGATCGACATAAGCGTTAACAACACTCCTCTTGTACCTGTCTGGGCAGTCGCTGTTGGCATTTAGGCACATTCCTATGTTCGTTTCCTTAGTGTAGACTGCAGTGTGGAAACCTCCGCTCTTTTCTATGACTGTTACATCTAGAAAGACCAGCTTCCCATCCTTTTCCATCTCGTAAGTGAAACGCAGCACGGAACTCTGCTCAAATGCCTCCTTCAGCTCCTGTAGATGTCTGACATCAGGTACCTGTGTCAAAATGTTGTCAACATACCTGCAGTATATGGCCGGTTTCAAGTTCATGTCGACTAAGACTTTTTGCTCGATGGTACCCATGTAGAAGTTTGCAAACAGGACACCTAGGGGAGAACCCATGGCGACCCCATCTACTTGCTTATACATGTGCCCATCCGGGCTCAAGAAGGGTGCCTCTTTAGTACAAGCTTGGAGTAGTTTCCTTAGAATATTTTCTGGTATGTCAAGAGGAGTACAGGCCGGATCACGATACACTCTGTTGGCTATCATCCCGATTGTCCCGTCCACAGGTACGTTGGTAAACAGTGATTCTACGTCCAACGAGGCTCTTATCCCTGTGGCCCGTGTGCCCCGCAGTAAGTCAACAAATTCGTTTGGAGATTTCAGGCTGAAAGCGCAAGGGACATAAGGAGTCAGCAGGCCGTTGAGTCGCTTCTCCAGTCTGTACGTGGGTGTGGGTATCTGGCTGATGATTGGCCGAAGTGGGTTTCCAGGCTTGTGTGTCTTGACATTTCCATACGCATATCCAGGTTTATATTCCCCAATAATCTTTGGCAGGTGGAGTCCGGATTTCTTGGCGTTCACAGTTTCGATCAGTTTGTTGACCTTTGCTTTCAATTCGGCTGTAGTGTCCTTCGTTACCCTTTGGAATTTAGTTTGGTCAGAGAGTATGAGGTTCATTTTCGCCAGATATTCGTCTTTTTTAAGAATGACGTATATTGTATATTGGCGACTTGTCACCTATCCTGACAACTATCTCCTTGTTCTCACGAAGGCTTTGAGCTCGGGGGACAGTATGGTGCTTCTGTAGTTGCCTCGATTCTTTCCTCCTTCCGCAATAAGTTCTGCTTGTAAGGTATCTTTGGTAGTGACCTTCTTTTGTGTCTCGAGGTCGAATATGTCGTCCAACAGAATTTCCAACTCCACTTTCCGGGCCATCTCACTCGGTCTGGACATAACGTGACAGTTTATACCCAGAATTAGGAGAGTGACTTGATCCTCAGTGAGGTTAATTCCTGCAAGGTTCAGGAAGCCATCTCTTGGTCGTGGAATTGCCATAGGTCCTCCATATAACGTTGTTAGTTTCTTGATAATCCTTGTTTCAGTGCTGAGGTGATGTCGGTCTGTGAGGATGTCGAGGTGTTGTTCAATGCGGGTACGGAGACTTTCGTCGATGTTGCTATTTCTCCATTCGTTTGTAGCATGAAGTAGTTGCGTTTTGTTGTCTTTGATTTCATTTTTTGCCTTGTATATCTGATCACGAATCAGATCCTGGCGATATTTTATCGTGAAGGCTTGATTCCTTGCTGCTGGGTCGTGCATTTTAATATTAGTATATTTTGGTAGCAGTCTTTCCTGTAGACATATATTATTAAATATGACCGAAAAAGTAAGATTAATAATTCTAACACGAATTTTCTCGATCTTTCGTACGTTTCTTTTCACTGTTGGTGGTAATTCAAAAATCAATTCTCCAAAATTCATTTTTATTTCTAGTCTGATGCGACACTTGAGCGCGTTTTGTATAACTTATTACATTTTCAAAGACTTTAGTTTACACATACACAACTGAATAGAACTTACACATCTTCGATTTGTTTATATCTACATTTGAGTGAGGTGGATGGGGTGAGGTGGTATTAATAGGGTATTAAATTCCTAAACACAAGACAGAACACGAAACAATGGGTATTGAATGGAAGTGATTGTAGAAAGCCTATTGGTCCATATTTCTTGATGCTGCTATATTGGAGCTGAGTCTTGAGGTGGGTAGAATATAGTTGTGCATTAATTGGCTATTGATTGCTGGTGTTGACTTCTTGATGTGTAGTGCCTCGCAGACGTCAAGCCGCCTGCTATCGCTGTATCTATCGATGATTTCTGTGTTGTTTACTAGGATTTCTCTGGCGATGGTTTGGTTGTGGGAAGAGATTATATGTTCCTTAATAGAGCCCTGTTGCTTTTGCATCGTTAAACGCCTAGAAAGAGATGTTGTTGTCTTGCCTATATACTGTTTTTTTGGAGCTAACAGTCCCCAAGAGGGCATTTGAAGGCATAGACGACGTTGGTCTCTTTTAAAGCGTTCTGCTTTGTGTCTGGAGAGTTTCTCATGAGTAGGCTGGCCGTTTTTCTGGTTTTATAGTAAATCGTCAGTTGTATCCTCTGATTTTTGTCTGTAGGGACAACGTTTCTATTAACAATATCTTTCAGGACCCTTTCCTCCGTTTTATGAGCTGTGGTAAAGAAGTTCCTGTAAAATAGTCTAATAGGGGGTATAGGTGTTGTGTTAGTTGTCTCTTCACAGGTTGCATGGCGTTTCACTTTCCTTCTTATGATGTCTTCGACGAAACCATTGGAGAAGCCGCTGTTGACTAGGACCTGCCTTACCCTACAGAGTTCTTTGTCGACTTGCTTTTATTCTGAGCTGTGGGTGAGAGCACGATCGACATAAGCGTTAACAACACTCCTCTTGTACCTGTCTGGGCAGTCGCTGTTGGCATTTAGGCACATTCCTATGTTCGTTTCCTTAGTGTAGACTGCAGTGTGGAAACCTCCGCTCTTTTCTATGACTGTTACATCTAGAAAGACCAGCTTCCCATCCTTTTCCATCTCGTAAGTGAAACGCAGCACGGAACTCTGCTCAAATGCCTCCTTCAGCTCCTGTAGATGTCTGACATCAGGTACCTGTGTCAAAATGTTGTCAACATACCTGCAGTATATGGCCGGTTTCAAGTTCATGTCGACTAAGACTTTTTGCTCGATGGTACCCATGTAGAAGTTTGCAAACAGGACACCTAGGGGAGAACCCATGGCGACCCCATCTACTTGCTTATACATGTGCCCATCCGGGCTCAAGAAGGGTGCCTCTTTAGTACAAGCTTGGAGTAGTTTCCTTAGAATATTTTCTGGTATGTCAAGAGGAGTACAGGCCGGATCACGATACACTCTGTTGGCTATCATCCCGATTGTCCCGTCCACAGGTACGTTGGTAAACAGTGATTCTACGTCCAACGAGGCTCTTATCCCTGTGGCCCGTGTGCCCCGCAGTAAGTCAACAAATTCGTTTGGAGATTTCAGGCTGAAAGCGCAAGGGACATAAGGAGTCAGCAGGCCGTTGAGTCGCTTCTCCAGTCTGTACGTGGGTGTGGGTATCTGGCTGATGATTGGCCGAAGTGGGTTTCCAGGCTTGTGTGTCTTGACATTTCCATACGCATATCCAGGTTTATATTCCCCAATAATCTTTGGCAGGTGGAGTCCGGATTTCTTGGCGTTCACAGTTTCGATCAGTTTGTTGACCTTTGCTTTCAATTCGGCTGTAGTGTCCTTCGTTACCCTTTGGAATTTAGTTTGGTCAGAGAGTATGAGGTTCATTTTCGCCAGATATTCGTCTTTTTTAAGAATGACGTATATTGTATATTGGCGACTTGTCACCTATCCTGACAACTATCTCCTTGTTCTCACGAAGGCTTTGAGCTCGGGGGACAGTATGGTGCTTCTGTAGTTGCCTCGATTCTTTCCTCCTTCCGCAATAAGTTCTGCTTGTAAGGTATCTTTGGTAGTGACCTTCTTTTGTGTCTCGAGGTCGAATATGTCGTCCAACAGAATTTCCAACTCCACTTTCCGGGCCATCTCACTCGGTCTGGACATAACGTGACAGTTTATACCCAGAATTAGGAGAGTGACTTGGTCCTCAGTGAGGTTAATTCCTGCAAGGTTCAGGAAGCCATCTCTTGGTCGTGGAATTGCCATAGGTCCTCCATATAACGTTGTTAGTTTCTTGATAATCCTTGTTTCAGTGCTGAGGTGATGTCGGTCTGTGAGGATGTCGAGGTGTTGTTCAATGCGGGTACGGAGACTTTCGTCGATGTTGCTATTTCTCCATTCGTTTGTAGCATGAAGTAGTTGCGTTTTGTTGTCTTTGATTTCATTTTTTGCCTTGTATATCTGATCACGAATCAGATCCTGGCGATATTTTATCGTGAAGGCTTGATCCCTTGCTGCTGGGTCGTGCGTTTTAATATTAGTATATTTTGGTAGCAGTCTTTCCTGTAGACATATATTATTAAATATGACCGAAAAAGTAAGATTAATAATTCTAACACGAATTTTCTCGATCTTTCGTACGTTTCTTTTCACTGTTGGTGGTAATTCAAAAATCAATTCTCCAAAATTCATTTTTATTTCTAGTCTGATGCGACACTTGAGCGCGTTTTGTAAAACTTATTACATTTTCAAAGACTTTAGTTTACACATACACAACTGAATAGAACTTACACATCTTCGATTTGTTTATATCTACATTTGAGTGAGGTGGATGGGGTGAGGTGGTATTAATAGGGTATTAAATTCCTAAACACAAGACAGAACACGAAACAGTGGGTATTGAATGGAAGTGATTGTAGAAAGCCTATTGGTCCATATTTCTTGATGCTGCTATATTGGAGCTGAGTCTTGAGGTGGGTAGAATATAGTTGTGCCTCTTTTGGCTACTGTAGGATGGTGAACACTTAAAAAAGTAGGTTAACCCGGGGAGGGACAGGAATCTAGTAATAAGGTAAAGTGCGTCATGAGCATCAATATCTTCAATTCTCCCATTTATCCTCTTGAGGTCGGAAATGTTCTTATCAAGGACCTCATCGATGGTTTTCAACCCCAGGGGTGTTCCTAGGAGTGTGCTGTCTTCAGGTTTAGTTATATGGATATTTGGCAGAAGATCCTCTATTTTCTCTACGATGCCCTGGTTGGAACATATTTATTCGCACTTAGAAGGGTTCAGGATGAGGCCTAAAATTGCACCTTGCTCCTGCATTTTTCTGAGGTCCTCCAGGAGCGAGTCTTGGGAACCAGCTAGAGTACCATCATCTAAAAACCAGATGTTAAGCGTGTTGGACAGGACTTCTGTGACTTGCTTGATGACTAAGCAGAAAAGGAGAGGAGCAAGGGGGTCACCCTGTTGGACTCCTTCTCGTGAGTCAATTTCATGTTCGCCAAAAAAGTAGCTTTAGATCCATACTGTAGCATGATTGTACAAAAGAGTAGAGGGAAGGGAAATGACGATGAACAGCACAGAGTACAGCGTCCCTCCACACCAAATTGAAGGTAATTTTTGAAATCCAGCTTGACCAGGGCCTTTTCCTCTGTAATGTTACCAACTAAAGCTCAAGCTGCGTGAGCTGCCGCCTCGCACCCTTGTGGAACACCGAACCCAAGCTGTTTTCGCATTAGCATGCTGGTCGCTGCCTCACTAACTGTTCTCGAAGCAGCCTTTCCAACGAGACGCCGGAGGGAATTGCCCACAGCTATTGGTCTTATCCCTCTATCATTTTTCTTTAGAGCACAGAGAGATGCTCCAAAAAAGATAGGTCTTATGGTCTCTGGTATGTTGCCAGCCAGACATGTGTTGGTGAATCTGGTTAGTTCCACCAAGAGGTTCTGTGCAATGTCACCCAGTGCAGGGTTGAACATTTGTTTGATGTAGTTGGGTTTCAGTCCTGTGAACCCCACCTGCCGATCCTGTTCTGAAGGACTAGGCTGCTTTATGGACCACAGATTCGGCCACCCAGAGAGGTTCTGCTCCAGTAGCATCACCTTGTAGAATGTCGTCCTCACGCTGAGCCCTGGGTGGGTGTTTTTCCCTTAGGGTTTAAGCTGTTGTGGCATCTCTGTTAGCAATTGAGTCCTCACTGGTGATGAGTATTACGTATTACGCCTATAGTGTTTCTTTCTTCTATTTTCATGGTGACCGATGCTCTGATTTTTTTGTTTCCGATACGCCACTACTGCTGTTCCTGCCGTGGGTATTTCTCTTGTGAGTGGGAAGGCACACCTGGTTGTCCTCCCTGGGAAAATCATTTATAGCTTTGATGACTGAGGCAGCTAAGGTTTTGTCTCTCCTTGCAGGGGTGGCTAGACAAATGTTGCCAAACAGTAGGAGGTTGTGCCATACTTGGGTCATTCCAGGAGAGTCGTTGACCTTTTTCAGGAGGACAGATAATATGGCTGCTGCATGGGGGCGGGCTGCTTTAGGGATGTGTTACAAGGTTCTGGCCGATGTCGTTTTGATAGTTCCTATTAAATTATTTGTAGAAATGAAGCTCTGGGAGGTGTTTTGCCTAATGGGTGGTGTGGAATGTTGATTGGTGTTTTCCCTGGGAGGGCGCCCAGAACCCAAACACCTGGTTCCATTGTGGTAATGACTGCGCACATGACCGTCACTCAACCGGATACAGCTTTCCTTGCCTCACGTCTGACATCTGTCTTGTCTACCCCTGTTTGATGGCTTATCTAGACTAGGAGAAGCCTGGCTGTCTGTTGAGAACTGCGACATGGGCGGGCGCTGGGCGGGAGGGTGGAGGCTGGAGGGATGGTCAGCTGGCCATGGCACTTACCACTCAGATGAGTTATAAGAAAATGGCTAGAAAAAGCAACATTTACCAACAAGGAGCTGCTTAACATGTATTTTTCAGCCAGGAGCTACTTAAAATAATATTTATAATCAAGGAGCTTTTCAACCCAACATTTTCCAAGCCCAGTGTTGAGTAAACGCATCGAGTAATTCGCAAACTTAAACTTGTTAGTGATAACAACATTTTTTGTAGGAATATTCATCACTCTTGCAGTTCCCGAGCTACCTCACCTCTTGGACTCTAATGACAATATAAAATGCTTATAATTCCTGAATTAGTTGCACGAAATGTGATACAGTTTTAAGCCATGTCTAAAACACCACTAAATAGGGGTAGTGGCTATTTCTTAATGTCTTCTAGTTTTTTAGCTTAGAAATCCACAAGGGCAGAGTATCTATATCCTATTTGTGTCTTCAGGTATTACCGTGGAAGCTACGGGCAACGAGGACCTGGCCACCTTGCCCAGTCTGCAATATCGGGGATGTGGACTCGAACTGACAATCGTCTGCAGCTTCACCGATGACAGCCCCAACCTCGACTGGTGTTGTCGTCTGGCTCGGCAACTTTGTCCTCGCACCAGCACCAGACTTCCCTCGTACCCTTTTCTGAACTTCTGCGGCACTGACATCACCAGTACGTATATCTTTGACATATGAATATCAGGAGCACATGAGCGACATTGAGTTCCTCAGCGCTCTAATTTAGCTAACAATACTTTTCATATGATATTTGTTTAGCTGGAATTCTTTTAGAGTAGCCGAAGGCACTGTTTTGTCCAACACTGTCTTGGTTAATGGAACCTGAAGTGTTTCTAATGAAGTGTTTGAAAGTGTTTCTTTTTTAAATGTTTCTAACACTTTTTAGCCCAGTACAATATAGATTATTGGACACAACTGTACTTCTGGGTAAGGGCTCGACGAATAAAAGCGTTGAGAACACTTGCTTTATATCTTTTAGGGTACTCGCTCCTACCATTTGGGCATACTCCTATGGTTGTAAGCTTGGTATATATGATGGTGCTCAGAGATGTTACTATTTTATTATTAACACATCCATGAAAGGCAGACTGTTATTGTAACTATTCTCCTGGGTGAAACAAAGTCCTGACTCTCTCTCTCTCTCTCTCTCTCTCCCTCTCTCTCTCTCTCTCTCTCTCTCTCTCTCTCTCTCTCTCTCTCTCTCTCTCTCTCTCTCTCTCTCTCTCTCTCTCTCTCTCTCTCTCTCTCTCTCTCTCTCTGTCTCTCTCTCTGTCTCTCTGTCTGTCTCTCTGTCTGTCTCTCTCTCTCTCTCTCTGTCTGTCTCTCTCTCTCTCTCTCTCTCTCTCTCTCTCTCTCTCTCTCTCTCTCTCTCTCTCTCTCTCTCTCTCTCTCTCTCTCTCTCTCTCTTTCTCTAGATGGCGCTTTAGATCGAATAGTTCTTATAGTCATATTATTATTACACATCTGTCGTCGACATAACAGCAGTATTCTAATGGTTTGTGAATGATACTGAAGTCCTGTTTGATCAGAGCCTTTTTCGCCAGAGATACTGGCGATGTACATTTGTGCTGCATGAGCAGCCGCTTCAAACTCATGGGGGATACCAGTTCCAAGCTGAATAAGTTTCTAGGAAAAATAATTTCGTCACTGGTGAGGACTCGAAGAGCGCCTGCTGTATGTCTTTCTTCAATTTTCTTGGGAATTTGTGATCCTATTTTGGACGTTTCTGATGTTACCATTTCCATGATGGGTATGTTTTGCTAGAGGAGGCAGGCGAATTAGGCTAACCCCCTTTGGTATTCATTTATCGTCCTAATGACTGAAGATGCAAGTGATTTGTCCCTCCTTGAGGGACGGTTAAACGTACATTGCCAAACAAAACAACATTGTACAATGGTTGAATAGTTTCCGGAGCATCGTTGACCCTTTTCAAAAGATTAGAGAGTTTGGCCGCTGCATTAGGGTTGGCTTCTTTCGGGTTGTGTGGTAATGTTCTAGCAGACGTCGTTGTGATCGCCTGAATAAGGTTTTCAGATAAGAGAGAGTTAATGGGCTTGACTTCCCTAACTGTTAATGATAGATGGCCGTTGTTCCCCTTTGGAGGTTGATGGGAACCTCCACCTCATTGATATTTTGTTATCTGTAGAAATGTTGAATGTGGTAGTGTTGAATGTGGTGGTGTTGTTGGTATCTGTGGTAGTGATGATGGTACTGGTAGTGTTGGTATCTGTGGTAGTGTTGTATGTTGTTGAGGTGTTGGTATATGTGGTAGTGTTGAACGTGGTCGTGTTGTTTAAATCTGTAGTGGTGTTGTATGCGGTGGTGTTGTTGGTATATGTGGTAGTGTTGAATGTGGTGGTGTTGTGAGTACCTGTGGTAGTGTTGAATTTGGTTGTGTTTTTGGAATCTGTGGTAGTGTTGAATGCAGTGGTGCTATATGTTGTGGTGTTGTGGGTATACGTGGTACTGTTGAATGTCGTAGAGTTGTGGGTATCTGTAGTAGTGTTTTGTGTGGTTATCTTGAGGTTATCTTGAGATGATTTCGAAGCTTTTTAGTGTCCCCGCGGTCCGGTCCTCGACCAGGCCTCCACCCCCAAGAAGCAGCCCATGACAGCTGACTAACACCCAGGTACCTATTTTACTGCTAGGTAACAGGGGTATAGGGTGATAGAAACTCCGCCCATTGTTTCTCGCCGGCGCCCGGGATCAAACCCGGGACCACAGGATCACAAGTCCAGAGTGATGTCCGCTCGGCCGACCGGCTCCCCAGTGGTAGTGTTGCTATTATCTTTGGTTGTGTTGTATATTTGTAGTGTTGTATGTGGTGGTGTTGTTGGTAACTGTTGAACCTACAGATTCCAACAATGTTGACATCTGCGACACCTGTGGCACCTGTGGCACCTCCACATACAATACTACCACAGATCCCAACAACACCACCACATACAACACCACCACATACAACACCACCACATACAACACCACCACGTACATCACCACCACATACAACACCACCACATACAACACCACCATATACAACACCACAACATACAACATCACCACATACAACACCACCACATACAACACCACCATATACAACACCACAACATACAACATCACCACATACAACACCACCACATACAACACCACCACATACAACACCACCACATACAACACCACCACATACAACACCACCACATACAACATCACCACATACAACACCACCACATACAACACCACCACATACAACACCACCACATACAACATCACCACATACAACACCACCACATACAACATCACCACATACAACACCACCACATACAACATCACCACATACAACACCACCACATACAACATCACCACATACAACACCACCACATACAACATCACCACATACAACACCACCACATACAACATCACCACATACAACACTAAAAATTTATCTCTCAGATTCGGACAGTACAGCCAAATTCAGCACTATCACAGACACCAACTTCACCACCATATACAACATGACACTATTGTCGCAGATACCAACACCAAATTCGTCAATACCACAGATAGAAACACCAAGTTCATCAATACTTCAGATACCAACACCAAATTCGTCAATACCACAGATAGAAACACCAAGTTCATCAATACTTCAGATACCAACACCAAATTCATCCCTAATTCAGATACCTACACCAAATTCATCACTTCTACAGATATTAACCCCAAATTCATCACTACAGATACTAACACCAAATTCATCACTACTACAGATATCAACCTGGGTCGCCCCAGGTGCTTGGGACGACCCAATTCCCGGGGCAACCAGGTACATGGGTCGGCCCAATACCCAGGGAAACCCGGTCCTTGTTTTGACCCAATACCTGAGTCAACCAGGTGTTTGGGTTGATCCAGCCCCAGGGGCCACCAGGTCGCTTGGGTCTACCCAATACCCAGGGAAATACATATAAATGCTATACTCTTCCTATGAATACTTAATTTGGGGTTTTAGCTTTAATTTTTCGGACTATAAAGAGAATAGTACAAAATTTTACTGTCTAATTGTCTTTTACGTCTATGTATGTACGATGGTGCATATAGTTGAAAAAATATTATTTAAACAGGAGGATGGATTGACCGCACATACCATCAACACCACCACATACAGCACTACCACAGGTACCAACAACACCACCACATACAGCACTACCACAGATCATAACAACACCACCACATACAGCACTACCACAGATCCCAACAACACCACCACAGGTACCAAAACATCACACACAACACTTCCACAGATTCCAATAAGACTACCGCAAAGAACACTACCAGAGATACCAACAACACCACTACATGCAACACAATCACAGATACCCGCAACACCCCCACATACACACAGTCACATGTACCAACCACATCATATTCAACATTACCAGAGAATCCATCAACTCCACTACACACAACACTATCACAGATACTAACAACACTAAAAGATACCACACTACCCCAGATACCAACAGCATCACATTCAATTCTACCACAAATATCAACACCACCATCACATACAACACTATCACTATCAGAAACACCACAATCACCACTCTGAATGACTCTGTATATCATTTTACTACAAGCTATATATAATGATCGTAGATTTTGCTGCAAAAGTGTATGACACAGCCGTGTATGAACTTGAAAGTTCTCTCCCTTCTGCAGGTGTGGGTGTGGAGAATCTTCTGAGAGGACTTGACCGTGAGGGCGTCACCACCAACAACCTCTTAGTGGAGGTCACAGACTATCTTTCCCTGGAAGAAAATCATCGCCTAAGACGTCTGGCTCGAAGGTTCGGAATTCTGGGTTTTCAAGTCTCTTGGACTGGAAGAAGAACCGACTAACTCACGAAAACACTCGTCCAATACTTTAGACCTCTTGGAGCTGAATGTTAGTGTCTGCTGTTACAAAACTGACTCTGTAATTATGTCTTAAATGAGTTGTAAGAAGTTAGAAGTTTGAATGAATTTCAACGTATTTTCTACATTAATGATTTGTAAATTCCTGGTGGTGCAAATATGCTCTTTCAGTGCTCTAGACCTCTGACCTGCAATCATTGAAATTATAATATTTCTTCCTCGTCATGCTTAGATACCCACGATTTTCAAACTTTCCAACATCTACTGTAAATTATATTGGTGATACACTCTTGACTGAGATAGATGAAAGTTAACATTAGAGAATCATGTAGTCATGATGTATATATATATGTTTTCTCTCAATCAGTATCAGGAAGATTAAATTGAAAGAAAACTTCGCCAAGTTTCTTTAATATATTCAAGAGGAAATGGTTCTTAGCGCCACTGAACTTCAATTATATATGGGATAATTTGATCTAAATAAGATATTCCAGCTATACTAGGCTCGTTGGGATGTTGAATCAGTACTTAAGTATTTCAATAACACGAACACGGATCAGGTCAAGAGTGCACAGTTACAGATGTTTAAAGCAATGCCACAAAATCACAACACAACCACCTGCGGCAAAGATTCAAGGAATCTTGGGCGCAGGTGGTTGTGTTGTGATATTGTGTCGACCAATATCCAGGGAAACTAGGTGCTTGGATCGACTCAATACCCTGGGCTACCAGGTGCTTGGGTCGACCAGTACCCAGGGTAACCAGGTGCTTGGGTCGACCCAGTACCCAGAGCAACCAGGTGCTTGGGTCGATACAGTACCCAGGACAACCAGGTGCTTGGGTCGACTCAGTACCCAGGACAACCAGGTGCTTGGGTCAACACAGTACCCAGGGTAACCAAGTGCTTGGGTCGACACAGTACCCAGGGCAACCAGGTACTTGGGTCAACACAGTACCCAGGGTAACCAGGTGCTTGGGTCGACACAGTACTCAGGACAACCAGGTGCTTGGGTCGACACAGTACTCAGGAGAACCAGGTGCTTGGGTCGACACAGTACTCAGGACAACCAGGTGCTTGGATCGACACAGTACCCAGGGTAACCAGGTGCTTGGGTCGACACAGTACTCAGGACAACCAGGTGCTTGGGTCGACACAGTACCTAGGACAACCAGGTGCTTGGATTGATACAGTACCGAGAGCAACCAGGTGCTTGACTGGGTGCAGGTGGGAGGTGTCTTCGTGTTGGATGTTCAGTTACCTGCACTTCTTTTATTGGTCTTTTTTTACTTTTGTTGAGGTATAATATGGTACGTGTTGGGTAATATGCGGCTGGGTCAACACTAGTTATAACTTCTTTCCTAGTTGTGGTTGACTTGATTGTATTTATGGTGTATGCATAACTTGTTGCTTGAAGATCCTTTGGGTTTACCATGTATTCCGGGTTTATGTCTACTCAATACTGTTACTGTTCAGTGGGATGTGACATTGTTATTGATCATTTCCAACTGTGAAAGTTCAGGTAGTGATGATTTTGGATTCTGTCCCTCCAGGAGTAGGGTTGGGGGGGGGAGAGTCAAGGCATATTTTAAATATAATGTGTTAAGACTTGTCATGTATAACTTTGTATCATGCTATGTATATACTAATGTGTTACGCTTTGTACTTGAGGACTTGGATTGTCCCTGTATAAATGTATAGTTAGTATGCAGATATTCTTGTTTGAGAACCAATGTTTAAATGGAGTCATTTGAGGATATATTGTGTTGATTCAATTATTCTTTATCGTGCTATTTCTACATGGTCTGTTTTACATTTTATCCCTGACTGTACGACTGCATTTGAGTAAGGTGAGGATCAATGAATCACATTTGTCTTTCATTGCTACTTTTTAATGTATATACTCAATTATTAAGGGAGAAAAAATATATTTGTTCATGTAGTTATACCTGTAATGCTGTGCATAGTTTACCCCATGTACTGAGTTGTTTTTAGGAATCTGGATAATTGTCAGTTTGATAGCATGTGAATTCCTTGTCATTGCTTCCTATTGTCAGCCATTGGGCTAATGTCACGGACAATGTTTGTTAATATTCTGTGTAGGTGGTGCTGTGATTGTTCGCCTTCCAATAACGACAACAGTTCTTTTTTTTTTTTACAACCAGGGAGACTTCCGTCATTTTTTGTGCATGCTATGAGTTGAGCATCAATTTGGGAATTTTGGATTACACATCTTCCTGTAATTGATTGTAAATAGTTCTTACTTTGAATTTGATGATGTGGATTGTGCCTTTATATCGTTCGGGCCCCATTTGGTTATTGACGAAACACCGGGTTTCATGGGTTTTCTTTGAACTGTTTTGTCTAAACTGTAAAAGGAATATTACTGTCCCTGTACGTGCAACTTTTTTTTTTGTAGTGTAAGGCAATTTGATTTATAACTATCTTATTGCATATGCATTATTTTCTTTTACAAATAAAAATATAAAAAAATTTTTTTTTAGCCATTCTTAGAGCAAACGGTAAATTTGTAGTGAATGGTGGTGGTGCAGTGTCTTGAAGCAAAAATTAGTGACAGGAATATATTGATAAAAATAAGTTTTAGCAAAATTACTGTACAGTATTAACGTTGATTTGGTATGATGGTGGTAAGAAAATTTTGTTAATTATATTTCTAGATATTAAAGCATTAGGAACAGTTATGTGCTCAAGGCGGGCTACTTTGGTGAAATTGTTGACCAGACCACACACTAGAAATTGAAGGGACGACGACGTTTCGACACTTTGGCGAAACTGGCCGTACACTGAATGACAGACTTAAAGAACACAAGAGAAGTGTTAAGTCTGCAGACACTAACAATGCTCTCTTCTGCCATGTGAGGGATTCTAATCATCCCATTGATTGGTCTTCCTCCAAAATAATCTTTCCTGCCTCTACTCTACACAGACGCCGTCTTGTAGAATCGGCTCGTATAAACAATGTACCCAACATGAACTTGAGTCCTGGCTTTGTTGCTGTGGACTCTTCCCTTTCACAGTATATACTCAAATGCTCTAATCTTTCTAACAAACGTGACTTAACATAAGCTTTCCCCCTTCCATTTCTTTCTTTCTCTTTCCTTTTCTTTCTCTCTTCTCCCTTTTTCTGTTCATTGTCTTCTCCTACGCTCCCTTGCTATCCTCTTCTTTTTTCTATTACTTCTCCTTCGGTGGTCATAATAGGAGCTGCCTCGTATGGGCCAATAGGCCTGCTGCAGTTTCCATTACTACTATCCCCTACACCTGACTTTCCTCCTCAGCTCTCTCTTGCCTATTTATTGCCTGTCCCTACCTCCTCAACACAATCGACTTGAGAATGGTCCAGGACGGACCGAAACGTCGTCGTCCCTTCAATTTCTAGTGTGTGGTCTGGTCAACATACTTCAGCCACGTTATTGTGACTCATCGCCTGCATACTTTGGTGAAGAAATTAGCTTCTTCATGGTTTTACTTTTCGAATAATGCAAAGGTTGAGCAATTGTTTGCATAATTGGGAAGAGAGCTCCAGTCTGAATCAGGGTAGCGAAGGTACACAAATATTTTTCGTCTTTAGTCAGGTGGGAACACGAGCAAACGATTACGAACTTACGAATTGTTAGCAGACTGAAAGCTTTACCTTCTCATAGCTCATGGTTAGCTTTATTCACCAGTTTTCCCTTCAGCACGACTTACCAGTTGGTTAACAACCAGGTACCTAATTACTGCTAGGTGGACAGAAGTCAACAGATAGGAATGGGAAACCAGTCAGTGCTCTCTGGCCCAGATTTTTAAACCCCATTCAATATGGTTCGAGAGTGTGTTCCTACTTCACCAGTGATTGTTGTGTGGTGTTAAGAGGTTCTATTATATCCATCTAGCAAGAGTTTAAAAACATGATTGGTATTGAGGAAAAACTTTATAAGTGGAATAGCATAAGAAAATACGTGGAGTATTATCTTATGCTTATGGGATTTGAAAAGAGGGGTTGTGTGTCGTTTGAAGCAGAATTTGTTATTGTTAAGATAACTAATTTTTTCTGGGTAATGATGGGTTTGAGGAAGTTTGTGGTGATTAAACCCTCATGCACATATTATGTATGCTAAATTTGGATAAATAAGTGAGTAGTATAGGGCGAAGAGAGTAGAATGAGGGACATCTTATCTTATTTTTTAATATATGCCTACTGGTTTGGGGACTTTTTTGGTTATGTGATGTGTGTTCGTACTGAAAGAAAATCTTGTGTATGAACACTCCTAGGAAATTTATTTATCTTTTACTCTCGGTATTTACATTACTTGAAGGTCTGTTGGGTTAGATTTTAAAAATAAATGTAACAGGCTTTTCTATGTTGTGAGCTTGTTAGTTGACATTCATGAGGGGACATTTTCTTAACTTATGTTTTACAATATAATTTACGGCCAGAAACATTTAGTAATTCATTGATGTATATACGACACAAGAGATTAATTCTGTTATGACTACATAATGGTGTCTGTTATTGAGATATAATTCAGAGATCTAGATTTCAGGAGTATTGACGTTTAAATAGGTTATGGTGTTTTACGGTATGAAAGGCATTTTTAAAGCCAATGAAAATGACAATTCGAAACAAACTTGTCAAGGTCTTTGTTGATTTTCTAGTAATATAATGGTGCATTAACACTCTTTTTGGTATATGAAGCGAAACTGTCAAAACTTGTGTTGAATTTAAAAGATCTGAATATAGCTCTTCTCATATCATTTTCATAATACTGAAGGTTTGATGTTGGTCTAATTGTCCGTCATTTTTATTACCTCCAGTGTGCACTTTTTAAGTATAACATACCTGGTTGATGGGGTTCTGGGAGTTGTTCTACTCCCCAAGCTCGAGTTTAGTCCATTAGGCTGTTGCTTGCAGCAGCCCGCAGGCCCACATACACACAGCAGCCCAGTTGGTCCGTTACTCCTTGTCAGTGTTATAATCCCAGATCAAAAAATCGTGTCTCATGTATGTTAAAAAATCCCTGCTACATGAGCCACTTCCCGCCCAACAACGAGAGGGGTTTCAATATCATGGTAACCGGGTACACGTTGGTAACTCTACACTTAATGTTTTGAATGCCTATGCACCTACTGGCCTCCTCCAGTATACTGACCTACCTAGTTTTGCACATACTGATTCTACAATATTAATTGGGGATTTAAATGCTAAACACAAACAATTAGGGGATCAACTCACAAACACCAACGGGAGAAGATTGTTGGCACTTCTCGATGCATATGATGATGTTCAAATTATCAGTAAGAATCAACCAACGCAAATATATGGAGGAGTTCTAGATAGGTGCATTGGTTTTAACCTGTCATACACAACTCATGAGACTGATATTATGAATGACTTAATGTCTGACCATTTAGCCATAACAGCTAACATACACGTGGCTAATGTTGACCTACCTGGCACTAAGCTGAGTAGACGCAGGCTAACAGTAAGGAAAGAGCAAGAAAAATTCTTTATAGACAGCATAGAACATTGGTATAACAATTATGAGCCTGAGAATGTACAACAGTTTTATGATGACCTCATAAATAATACCTATGAGGCCATCAAAAATAGTGACTCACACCAAACAAAAAGAAGTACTGGTAAACAGGTCAGACACAACCAGTACTATGATGATGCTAAACTGAAAGAGCTTAAATCAATTGCTAGACAGACAGGCAAAGCATATAAGAGCCTTAGAACTCCTCAAATGTTAAAACTGTTTCAGGCCGCGCTTGCAGCGGCAAGGGAGAGAATGACTGAACTGAGACAAAATGAATGGGAGGGTTTTGTTAGTGGACTTAACCTGCATACTCCCCTGGGCAAAGCCTGGAAAGGCATAAACAAAATTATTGGTAAAAATAGACAGGTTTCACACCCAAACCCGCTACAGAAAGCCAATCAGTTAATTGCAAAATGGGCTCAGGTTTCCAGCTTTGGAATGTTACCAGCTAGCACTAGGGAGAAATTGCGGGAGAGGTCCACAGACAGAAATTCTCTCATAAATTTCATGTTGAGCAAGCAACATGATGAATGTGATGTTCCATATACAGATTATGAATTGGATGCAGCCCTCTCCAGGGGGCAGTAACACTGCTCCTTGTGAGGACGGTACCACCTATGATATTCTAAGACTACTACATCGTGTACCCGGTAACCCATTATTAGAATTGTTTAATGCCAGTTATGTCACTGGGCAGTTGCCAGTATCATGGACCACCAGTCTTAGGGTACCTGTACCAAAGCCTGGCCAACCTGATGCTTTCCGTCCCAACTCACTGACCAGTTACATGTGCAAAACCTTTGAGAGAATGGTGCTTAATAGATTATTGTATAGAGCTAAAGAGCACATGTCACCTGATATCAATGGTTTCACACATGGTAAAAGTGTACAGAACTGTATCACAACCTTTCTTACTGTTCATGGAGATAAAAGGCACAAGTACACAACATTTCTTGATTTAAAAAATGCCTTTGATATTGCTAATTGGGAAGTGATTATGTATGAATTAGCGAGAATGGATATAGGGGGACATTTATTACAATGGATACGAGGCTATCTTACCAACCGGAAGTCCTCTGCACTGTTCCAAGGCTACAAGAGTGAAACTAAAGTAATGCAACTAGGTACCCCACAAGGAGGAGTACTTAGCCCTACCTTGTTTAATGTTCTAATTAATGCTTTACTAAAATCAATCCCAACTAGTCCGGCAAACATCACTATCAGCTATGCAGATGACATCCTTGTGCATACTAAAACCCACCGCGAAATGCAAACAGTCTTAAATTGTATACATACAGGTTGTGAGAGCCTTGGTCTTGTAATCAACGCTGCTAAAACTTAGGTATTTAACAGACAAATTGGCAACCACGAAAACTTAAGATAGATAACATACCAATAGACTATGTCTCTTCTTTCAAATACCTTGGTGTCTCTGTCCCTTGTATCTCAACTGCAGTCAATAAGTTACATCAACAATGTAGAGACAGACTCTACAGGCTCTCAGAACTGTAGTGGAGTACAGCCCGAAATATGGGGTTAATATTAGAATAGCAAGAATGATGTATTTAGCGTATATAAGGTCTCTGATAGACTATCATGCACCAGCTTTGGTCCTGCAGAATGGCAAAAGTATTGATAGACTGGAAAAAATGCAAAATGAAGCACTCAGAATTATACTTGGCTGTCCTATAACTACCAAAGTTCTCAACATGCGGAAAGAATTAAATATACTTAGCATTAGAGATAGAATATTTGAAATTAATCTTATGATGGGACTAAAGCTTCTGCGTGATAAAAAAACAACAGTGTGTCAGTTGCACTGTTAGAACACATACGAAATGGAACTAGCAAGTCTAAATGGATTCAAAGAACAGCCACTCATATTAAAATGATGGGACTGCACGATGTATATACAGATGAAAGAGTACAGCACTTCCACCCTGGCAGATAGTACCTTTTGACATCCTGACCCCTGCATACCCCACCAAGAAACTAATCACAAACAACCCTCATGCTCAGCTTGCTGCTAAATTAAGCACCATAGAACACATTCACAATATACAAGCTGAAAACAACATTGCACAGACCATATACACTGACGGATCACTCAATACAGCTACAGGGAGGGCAGGAAGTGCTGTTATTGCTCATCAGCCCGAAGGCAGCACAATTCAAAGACATATCTGAACTAGTAACTGGGCGTCCACAATGCAAGCCGAGTTGGTAGTGATACTGGTAGCACTCGAAATTATTGACAACACTGAAGTAGACAGCTTAATTATTTGTGACTCCCTTTCCTCACTATGAGCAATAAACAGTTTGCAATCAAGTAATAACGTGCTTGTCTTGGAAGCTAGACGTAGATATATAAAAATACTTAGCAAGAGGGTAAATATAAAAATGTTGTAGATTCCTTCTCACATTGGCATGCAGGAACAAGACAAAGTTGACGCCCTTGCTAAGGCTGCAGTAAATAAAGAGAGTATTGAACGGAATCTTGAGTTATCAAATAGGTCCCTTAAAAGTGTCATTAGACGAGAACTCCTGGATGAATTTGAAGAAAGTAGAACTGTGCAAACTGGAACTAGCAGGTCCATTGTTCATCACAATGAAATGTGTGAAGTAAAACATGTGTATGGGGCAAGTAACAAAGTTAGTAGATTTACAGATGTTGTCACAGCTCGTATAAGACTTGGCTACAAGTATCTCTGGCAGTTCGGCTTGTATAGGGATCTAGATGAAGTAAAGTGTAAAGTGTGTGGACAAAGAGAGGGACACACACTCGAACACTATATCTTGGATTGTAGTAAAATTGAGCCTTTTAGAGATAAATCTAAGCTCACTCTGTATGATATGGCAACCTATCTTATTACCATGGATAAATTACCTGAAATCCTTGCACTGTATCCACATTTCGCTTCCAGTAGATGAACGACATATGAGATTCAGAAACAAGTAGTGTATTGTGAGGACTAATTATAAACAGAAGCTCTCCTATGACTCTGTAATATCCCCATTGGTCAAACTATTATGTATTAGCGATAAGACCTACCATTAATGTATGATGACTTACTGTAAATATGTAGCTCTTGTAATTGCACTTTCTCTGTAACTAGCTGACATTGTAACTATAAGGTGTGAAGGATAGATGAAATTGTTTATGTAATAATCTAAGATGAGGTCTGATAAAGACCTTTTGTGCCCTCTGTAATGCTTTTGCGCTACCGCTCACAGGATGAGTATGGGGTGCACAATAAACTAGCTGCCTTCGACGGGAACAATCAATCAAATCCTTGGAGGAAACTATCTAGTTTCCTCTTGAAGATATCCACTGTTGTTCCGGCAATATTTCTTATACGCACTGGGAGTATGTTGAACAACCATGGACCTCTGATGTTTATACAGTTCTCTCTAATTGTGCCTATGGCACCTGTGCTCTTCACTGGTTCTATTCTGCATTTTCTTCCAAACCGTTCACTCCAGTATGTTGTTATTTTACTGTGTAGATTTGGGACCCGCCCCTCCAATATTTTCCACGTGTATATTATTTGATATCTCTCCCGTCGTCTTTCTAGCGAGTACATTCGGAGAGCTTTGAGACGATCCCAGCAATTTAGATGCTTTATCTCGTTTATGTATCCCGTATATGTTCTCTGTACTCCCTCTATTTCAGCAATCTCTCCTGCTGAGTGAGTACTGAGAAGTACTCAAGACGAGACACCACAAGTGATTTGAAGAGTACAACCATTGTGATGGGATCCCTGGATTTGAAAGTTCTTGTAATCCATCTTATCATTTTCCTGGCTGCCGCAATATTTGCTTGGTTATGTTCTCTAAAATTTAGGTCGTCAGGCATCATTATTCCCAAATCCCTTACATGTTGCCGTCCTACTAAGGGCAAATTTGATTGTGTTTTGTACCCTGTATTATGTTTAAGGTTCTCATTTTTACCGTATCTGAGTACCTGGAATTTATCGCTGTTAAACATCATGTTATTTTCTGCTGCCCAGTCGAAAACTTTAATAATATCTGTTTGTAGTTTTTCAATATCTTCAGCATAGGTAATTTTCATGCTGATCTTTGTGTCATCTGCAAAGGATGATACGAAGCTGTGCCTTGTATTTGAGTCTATATCTGATATGAGAATAAGGAAAAGCAGTGGTGCAAGGACTGTACTGAGGTACTGAGCTTTTAACTGTGCTTGGGCTCGATTTTATATGGTTGACTGTTACTCTTTGTGTTCTGTTCGACAGAAAACTGAGTATCCGGCGTCCTACTTTACCAGTTATTCCCATTGACCTCATTTTGTGTGCTATCACTCTCCATGGTCACATTTATCGAATGCCTTTGCGAAATCCGTGTATACCACATCTGCATTCTGTTTTTCTTCTAATGCCTCAGTGATTTTGTCGTAATGGTCAAGTAGCTGTGAGAGGCATGATCTTCCTGCTCTAAATCCATGTTGGTCTGGATTGTGGAGGTCATTGGTCTCTATAAAACTAGTGACCTGACTCCTGATCACTCTCTCAAATACTTTTATTATGTGGGACGTTAGTGCAACTGGTCTATAATTCTTTGCCAATGCTTTGATACCTTCCTTGTGTAGAGGTGCTATGTCTGCTGCTTTCAGAGCATCTGGTATCTCCCCCGTGTCCAAGCTCTTCCTCCACACTATACTGGGTGCCTGTGCTACTGGCACTTTGCATTTCTTTATAAATATTGAATTTCATGAGTCTGGACCCGGGGCTGAGTGCATGGGCATATTGTCAATTTCTCTTTCAAAATCTGCCACGCTCGTGTTGATATCAGTTATATTTACAGGGGTTTGAATATCACCCATAAAAAAGTTGTCCGGATCCTCCACTTTCATGCTTTGTATCGGGGTGCTAAACATGTCCTCATACTGCTTTTTTAGGATTTCACTAATTTCTTTGTCATCCTCAGTATATGAACCTTCCCTAGGTACGAATAGGTCCAATACTGGCAGTGATTTTTGCTTTTGATTTAGAATATGTGAAGAAATATTTTGGGTTTTTCTTTATTTCTTGAATTGCTTTCTGTTCTAGTTGCCTTTCTTCAATCCAATATGAATGCTTCAGCCTCTGTTCGAGTTCTTCAATCTCCGTTTAAATTATTCCTTCTTTGTATGAAAAGTCGTGTTTGTTTCAGCATTTCCGTTAATTTTTTTCTTCTTTTGCAGTCTCGTCCGCGTTCTCTTTCTACGTTGAACCTCTTTCTGGCGTTCCTCAAAGGAACATGTTTTAGACAGACTTCATAGGCTTCAGAAGTCAGTTTTTCTATTCCTTGTGTAGGATTTTTATTACTTAGAACATTTTCCCATTGAAAGGTTGTAAGTTCCCTGTTTATTTTCTCCCAGTCTATCCTTTTATTTTTAAAATTGAATTTATTGAATAGCCCTTCTCGCTTGTTATTTCTCTTGGGCCTACTACCGTTATTAATGTTAGTTTGCACTTCAATAAGCTTGTGGTCCGAGTACGTAGTGTCTGAGAGAGTAATGTCTCCGATTAGCTCATCATTGTTCGTGAATATCAGGTCCAGCATGTTCTCGTTCCTAGTCGGTTCAGTTATCTGCTGACTGAGCGAGAATTTGTCACAGAATCTCAGTAGTTCTCTGACCTGTGATGGGCTTTTCCAGGTTGATTTCCTGTTATAATGTTATTGTTTACTACTCTCCATTGTAAATGGGGTAGATTGAAGTCTCCAAGGAAGATAATATCTGGTACTGGGTTTGCCAGGTTATGAAGGATATTCTCTATTTTGTGGATCTGTTCAGTGAATCCCTCAACTGTTGCATCTGGCGGTTTGTATATTAGAATAATAATTAGATTTATATTCTTTACCTTGATTCCAAGTACCTCTACCACCTCATTTGTCGAGTTCAGGAGCTCTGTGCATCCCAGCTCCTCTTTAATATACAGACCTACTCCTCCACTTGACCTAATTGCTCTGTCACATCCAAATAAATTATAATTTGGGATCCAGATTTCACTATCTATGTGGCCTTTTGTGTGGCTTTCTGTAAAATTCACTAAATATTTATTTCTATTCTATTAGAAGGCCATTTACGAACTTAATTTTATTTCTTGACTTTGATTTTAGACCTTGTATGTTTGCAAATATGAATGATTTCCCATAATGCATGTCACTTCTTGTGGGCTTTGGTAGTTCTCCCCCCTCTCAACCCATGTCCAGGGTGTGTTGTTTTGGTAGTGATTCGTCCAATTATGGTAGTAGTGCGGTTGTTGTGTGGTGTAGTACCTGTGTGCTTGTTGATGACTTGTATTCCAGTCTTATGGGTATCTCCCTTCCCCCTCCGTAATCCTAACAAAAAAAGGTTTGTTACTAAACCTAACAGAAAAGGTTTGTTACTAAAGAAATCAGTTGAAGTAGAGAACAGTAGCTGGCACATGTATATGAACAGCATTTTCTTATGTTATGGCTTGTATTTCAGTAGATCATTTCATAAGGCGAACTTGAACTTTTACTGACTTAATAATATATTGTCTAGAGGAGGCAGATTTTGATTTCTTAAATTATGTGTCAGTGTTTGGTGGAACCTTTCCAAGACACCTTGACTCTGGGGATGATAAGGACTGGAAAATTTATGTTTGATGTTATATTGGGAACAGAATTGTTGGAACTCAGCTGAGCGGAAGTTACTCCCGTTGTCCAACTGGATCACACGGGGCCGCCCAAACAAGATACAAAACTTCACAAGATGATTGATGTCAGTCTTAGTCCTAATATTACGTACAAAATACGCTTCTGGAAATCTTGTTGTGGCACAGATAATGGTAATTATATAAATATGACCGGACTTGGTCCGTGAAAGTGGTCCTACACAATCTATAACAATGTGGGAAAATGGTTCACTGGAGACAACAACTGGATGAAGGAAACTCTTGGAACTGTTTGGTTGAGTTTATCCCCTACTTGGCATGTTAGACATTAGCGACAATGCAGAGCAATATCTTTCTTGAGCTTCGGCAAGAAAAATGTCTGGTCACCTGAAAAATCATTCTATCCCCTGGATGATCACTTAACGGATCGTTTTGGGCAGCTTTGAGGACTTGTTCACGGTATGCTTTGGGGACGACAAGTTGAATAACACTCTCAGCCCTCTGAAGAGGAAGAAACCTTAGATCTCCATCTTCTCATCAGAAGCTGATCCTGGAGGAAAGATCCAACATTCTCTACCAAAGCATCCATCTTTGGAACGGCCCCAGAAAAACAAACAAACTGGGGTCAGCATTTTTCAGTTGGGACAATGGGCTTCAACATCAAATAAAGTAGGAGAGAGAGCAACAGGGAGGTCAACTTCTTGACTAGGCGTCACGTCCCCAACTGTACTAGGCTCATCCAAATGTGCTAGAAATGAGTTTGCCAAATCGACCTCCCAGTCGACCTTTGGAGGTTTTCCAGCCCTCCCTTCGTTACTAGTTGAACTGGAGACATCACTCTTAAGCTTAACACTCTGGGATCTGGTGACTGCACAGACCGGATACACAACAGGCGTTTCATCACTCACCTCTGAGGAAACTCTACCTAGTTCGGTGATCATTATAGGAAACTGACAATTCATCATCTTCCCAGCAAGATCATTCCCTAATAATACATCAACACCAGGAATAGGTAAAGTATCACTAACACCAACGGTACATAATCCAGGAGTATAGGGAGATTTAAGATGAACTTGAATAAGTGGTACAGGCTGCACTACTCCAATACCCTGAATTAATATTACCTCATCCAGATCAATCTTTTCAATCACAGACAACATACTGGAAGAAATCAAAGCTTGTGCAGCACCAGTATCCCTGAACATTACAATTGGTTCCCACTTTTCACCAACACAAATCATGTGACCATTAATCATAAAGGGCTCTAAATCGGCGAGCCACTGTTTCTGGCCTGGACACATATTCACAGAATCTGACTCACTTTGCCAACCCTATGGAACAATTAAGGCATTAGGTCTAAATTCTGGATATAACTTATAACAAAACCGAGTATATGTCCCTTTTTATGACAATGATCACATTTCTTACTACTGGTCGAACCTGTCGCACCAGTCTGAACTCTGTTAGGGTTACCTGAACCCTTCGGTTTGTTGACACTGTCTGCCCCGGCTGTAAGAGTAGACATAGTATAAGGCCTGGTCTGCCTCGGGTGTAAGGGTAGACATAGTAAAAGACCTGGTCTGCACCGGCTGTAAGTGCTAAGTCGAAAAGCCCCCCTCACTATTCTCTAACTCAGAAAACTCACCGAACTGCTGGCTGCTAATACCTAGGATCGCAAGTAGAACGACATGCAGAGACAAATGACAATATAATGGCATCTGGCATATTTACTTCAACAAAGAGAAAGGATTATTTTGGATCAGTTTTATCAGAGAATTACAGAATATTACCAGAATATCAATCCCTATCTCGGACAGGCCCCCCCCCCATTCACTTGTGTCACGATCCACAATAAGACTTGTGGAATAGAACTTTCCTTCAATAATCAATGAGCCACCTGGCCTCATAATTCAATGTAAATAGGTCTAGGGTAAAGAGAAAGTCTAAGTAAAATCCACCTGTTTACTAGGGTGAAGTTATCTACGTGACATCGCTTCTTATATACATAAATCTCTATGCTTACTCACAATCAAATAACATTAAAGTGAATCAGCACAAAGCACAAGTCATAGTAGCTCGGTGAACTCTCACTTCTTGAGATCTTGACGTTATCTTGAGATGATTTCGGGGCTTTTTTTTTTTTAGTGTTTCCGCGGCCGGTCCTCGACCAGGCCTCCACCCCCAGGAAGCAGCCCGTGACAGCTGACTAACACCCTGGTACCTATTTTACTGCTAGGTAACAGGGGCATAGGGTGAAAGAAACTCTGCCCATTGTTTCTCGCCGGCGCCTGGGATCGAACCCAGGACCACAGGATCACAAGTACAGCGTGCTGTCCGCTTGGCCGACCGGCTCCCCCACTTGCCTTAAAAAAAAAAAACTAAGTCCCCAACTGGACTGAAAAATGGCAAAGTCTATACTCTTTGTTAATTAGGGTCCACAATGACTAGAAATGTGACAAAGTCAATAACTCTCTATGGAAGTTAGAGTCCACAATGACCTGACAAAAGTCAATTACTCGTCTTCAAACGTTAAAGTTACAATATCTGTAAGGTGGCAAAGTAAAAAATCTCATCTCAAAAGTCGAAGACCACAAACCAGGAAATTTAACCAAGTTGAGAACCTCCTCACCAGAGGCAACGTCCAGACAGGCCCAATAATATGACAATGTCCCCAAATGGCTTCAATAATAATATAAGTTACCTACCACACAGTTGTAAAGACCACTTACCCTGTCGTAATAACCGCGGCCTCTATTGTAATAACCCAATGTTCCCCAGTATTAATCCTGTTATCTTGTGATCTCTCATAATCGTACTATACGCTCTCTGTTGTAATTCTCTGTCTCTCTTCACTCAATACCCCAGCTTAACACTGTTACAGTCCAGCATGACCCCTCACTGGACTGCCACGTATATAAGAGGAATATTAAATGAGGAAGATACACCAAGGACAAGGGTTATTCGCTTATTACTAATTATAAAATAAAAACCATTAAAGCACTGCCACCACCTTTCCCGACCAACCATACCTGAATGTGTCTTATCACCGATCCCCCAGGAAGGCAAGGAATCAGTAACCGTGGGACTCCGGGTAATATGAATTTCAGTAATAAATTTTGGAAAATTAGTTTGTGTAATTTACGTTACTAATTTAAATCCAAGGGCAACTTTAGTATCGATTAATTGTTAGGAGAACCTGGGGGCTTCCAATACAACACCTAAAAATGACAAAGTAGCAAAATATATAAAAGGGGAGTTAAGTGAATACCACTGGACAAGCTATACAATTTATTTTATGAAACGTAAATTAAGACAATTTGAACACATAACCTATTCTATTTCCCTAGAGGCACAATGGATATTTATTGAGGGCACGAAACTCAAGTGCTACTATACCTTAAATACCCGCACTACGGCCAAGATGTTGATGGCTGCCCTCAGCCCCGAGGATACGGGCTTGCGGCCCTGTTCCTAATACACTCCCAAGACACACTAATGAAATTTAGTTTTTCCAACTTATTGCTAGGAAGGATTACTCCTCCCACCATCTAATACAGCCCCAGGGCTCCACCCATTATTTTGGCAATGGCCAACCATTTAACACGTAGGCCTGAGGTCTGGCTCTCTAGGGCCAATAAGGACTTGGCCCTTATCTCAGGCCAATCACCTTCACTGATCTGCCGTGGAAAGCTACATGAATTCCTGAAGATTGAGTCAGCTCTCCCCAGCTAAGAGAAGGGGGACAAGGCGCCTCTATGGGGCCCCAGTACACCTGCGAGCAATGTTTACAAAACTGATAATTTATGTTCAAGCCTGTCTCCTCTAAGATCAAGGGTAGGGACATTTGACTCTGCCTGGTATGGGGAAGAGGCCGGTGAGAGGGGAAGAGAGGGGATGAGAGGGAATGGAGAGGGAAATATCTGAGTGGGGAAGTTGAGTGGGAGAAGCCAAGGTATCCACGACCACCCTACCCTCAGGTCAACCTCTTGACCCTGACAAATGGGCGACAGGGGGGGGGGAAGAGGAGGAGACGAATGACGGCCAAGGGGAGGGGAGAAGGAAGGAGGGGAGAGGGAGAAGGAAAGGAGGGGAGAAGGAGAGGGAAAAGAGGGGGAGAAGGGAGAACCAATGAGCTGAGCCCCAGATCATTACAACTCCCCCTCCTCGGAAATTAAGAAATTTGTGTGTAAAGCAAGTTACACACACTTTTCTTATCCAGAAATCCTGCCCTACCCTAACCATTAACTCCAAAACAACATTTTTAACCCAACACTATTTTCAACCAATGCCTCAAAACAAAAGAAATTATCTAATCCTAACTAATTCCATCCAATACTCCAACAACAATAACGGCACACCCAAAAGGTGTGCCCCAGCATGTATTTATACCTATCAACACAACAGTAATAATACATAAAACATAAGGACAGAGACCGTCCCTATAATCCTGACTGTCCAACTTGGATGCAGCCCCGTACCCTTCCAACTACCTGGAAGACAAAATATCCTATACCTGTCTTGATATAGTAACAAATAACTGGAGAAATCCCAATCTAACAGTTACTAACTAGCTAAAATAAGCTGATAGCCTTCAGCTATCCCAGTATTCCACCCGGAATAAAGATCAAACACATTACACACAACATTAAATAAAAAAAAATCAATGTCATTAAAAAAATTAACAAAATTATAAAATTATATCAAAATAGAAGAACACTACCTCTCAGGGACCTAGTGTTCCACTCCACACCTGTGGCAACTGTCCACCACAGCGCATCCCAATCTTAAAATCTAAAGAAAATACACAAAAATATTTTTATTATTAAAAAAAATTCAATGTCCACAGACATGTCCCTTAACCAACAACAACACTCTGGATATAAGTTCCTCAAACTCCTGATATCCCAGAGTTCATATTCAAGTCCACAACAACAGCGGATGAACACATTTGTCAGACTGTGTACCACACCCTTATTGTTCAGTAAACCACAAAAAAAAAATAAAAAAAAATATATGTATAACTATCAGTATCTAGGATCTAGAAAAATCTAGATAAAGTTCCCCACTGATCAACGTTTCTAGAGATCCTACTAGATGGTTCTCAAACCAGTTTACTCATGCAACTTATCTAGAGACAGGGTCATTGTCTAATGTTCACTTTCTAGATTTATTTCTCTATTTCACTAGTTCTAGTTTTCAACATTTAATACTGGTCCAGAGAACTTTCCGAAGGTGTATAGGTGCTTACTATCAGAAGGAAAATTAAAAGTTGAACTGTTCCGAGTTACCACAGTTTACTATATTAATAGCGTTTATTTTTATATGAAACTTTTCTATAAATATTTTCTCTCGTTCGTTCCTGTTGACATTTCGTTGCTGTAGATTCCGGCAACTACCTCATGTTGCTTGAAGATCCTGGTCGTCTGGAAGTTCCATTTCCGGCCTCAGCCAACTGCGGACAGTACAGGGGGTCTCGTACTACCCGCACCTGACTTGAGTGACAGCTGGCGGCTGTCAGATTAGGTGGACCCAGCTAACAGGAACCCGGGTTCACCTCTTCTTATCGCTCCCCAAACAGTCATGATGGATTGTTGTTAACCATGGCTGCCACAGTAGAGCACAGCTTCGACGTGTCACGATGTCTCGCGTTGGTAGTGAGGTTCGAGTAACGTTAAAGAGGATGGCCCATGCCATCCTCTTCACAGGACAGGTGGGCCCTGCCTCAGCTCCTGGGCGACGTCATCTACCGGCGTTTACTTGTTATCCCGGTACTACTGGGCCGGTACACCTTCCGTGCAACCCCTCGTGCAGCTGAACTTGGGCCGAGGTACAGGATGGTACCTCATCTGGCGATTCCGCAAGCATTCTGTAAGGGTAGTGCTGTTCGTACCTGAGACCACCGCGTTATCTTGGTTTCCACAGACGACGCAACCGCAGGTTTTGATAGAGCTGACAAGTCCTTGCAATTAGCGTTCTTCTTCGTAGACCACTCGTCTTCCACTTCCGGTTTTCCCGCAGTCTTGACTACGCGGCTGGTGGGCTTGGTTGGTGACCTTGAGACAGCTTGCCCACGGATGTGATGATGACTGGACTCTGCTCCGTGAAGACAGCGTGGCTGGACTGGGACAACCTCGTTAGTGACGTGAGGTGTCGGCCGGGTGACTGTACGCCAGTCACCCCTTCCGGATAACCAATTGACGAGTTACCGGGTACAAGGGGGAGGACTTTATGTAACGTGCCTCAGACCCCGATCTTATCAGCCAGGTGGGTCATCCCCAGACCTGCTGATCTCGATCCTTGGTTCACGTGTGACTGGGAGGCTGGAACTGGTGTACCATCAGACCTGAGAAAGACAGACAACAACAAATGGCAGAAGCATGGATATTACTCTGAGGTATAGGTAGTTGGAAACCCCAGAGCAAGGCAAGTATGCCACCTGAGCCATGTACATCAGTAAATACACACCAGTGCCTCTATAGGATAATTATTATGAAATTACTAAACCTGACTAGGGGAGATCATTAACAATTTACTGTACAGCTCGCGACCTTGTTACCATGGGGTGACAAGACTGAACTTGACTACTGATGAGATCTGACAGAAGGTCATCCTCATCATCTGACTCAGCACTTGGATCATTAGACAGGTCAGGAATTAGACTTGCTGAAGGCAGCTCTAGTTCCTCCCTCGCGTGATAAGGTTTTAATTTATTAATGTGAATCGTTCTCTCAACTTGGTCTTCAAAAATACCTTTAATAACAAAATTAACCGGACCTTTTTGTTTCAATTACTCGGTAAGGGCCCCGCCATCTAGGTGCAAGTTTCCTACTCTGATTGACAGGAGCCGCCTCATGAACTCTCAACACAAGACTCCCAACTTTCAACTCAAAAGGTCGTACCTTCTTGTCATAATGCTGAGCATAGCGGTCTCGTGCTGTCTTGGAAGCCCTAGCTGCAATTCTCCATGCATTTTTCATCATATTTAAAACTTCTGATGGGTAATCTTCCCCATACACAATATTATGTCTGTTAAGCAGACCTGATGGGAAATTACATGAATGCCCTGTGAACAGCAAAAGGGGTTGGGTGTTAATGGATCGATGGATGGCAGTGTTCAGAGCCAACTGGACATAGGGGAGTTGTTCGTCCCACGAATTGGCATCATGCTCTGCAAGAATTGCAAGCATATCTTTAACTGACCGGTTCGTCCGTTCTGTCATGCCGTTAGCCTGAGGGTGATAAGCCGTCGTGAATGCTGACGTGGTTTCTATAATTTTACATACTTCTCTAAAAATATTCCCATTAAATTCCTGACCTCGGTCAGAAACTAACACTTTAGGGGGACCGAATACAGTGACGAACCTATCTAAGAACGCCTTTGCAACAGTTCGTGAATCCTTCTGAGGCAATGCAATCAGTGTGGTGTACCTGGACAAGTGGTCTACCAACACCAATACGTAACGGTTTCCTGAATGACTGTGATGCAGATCAATCAGATCAGCCCCCACCCGATCTAAAGGTTCCAAAATTTCTGGGAATTCTTGCAATGGAGCCTGTACCTTAAGGGTACCTTTCCTCCTTTGACAATGACCACAGGACTTAACGAAGTTAATGACCTCTGTTAACATACCGGGGAAGAAAAAGAGTGACTTGGCTTTCATGTGAGTTTTAAAAATCCCCGGATGACCCGCAATCTTAGACGAATGTGCGAGTTTCAACGCCGACTTCTTCAACACCTCTGGGATAACCAACTGAAAAACTGCACGATCCTGCTGTCCCATTACATAAAATAAGACTCCATCCTTCATTTCAAAATCATGAATTGCCAAATTACGTTTCTTCGACGGATATTTTCCTCCCTCCAAATGTTCAATAATTTCATTCCACCTTGGTTCGTTCATCTGGAATTCTCGCATTTTCTCACTGGAAATATTTTCAATATTAAGATTTACGTTAATAGTAGCAATGTTTCTACTCAAAGTGTCTGGTACAACATGTGATGGGTCAGGCTTGTAAAGTATTTGGAATGAGTGAGCAGCTAGTTCATGAGACCAACGTGACATGCGAGGGCACTTAGTTCTTTTCTTAAAAATATGAGTCAACGCCCTGTGATCTGTATAAATGACAAAGTGACGTTGGAAAAGATACGGTTCAAAGTACCTGACACTTTCTACCACAGCCAAAGCTTCCCTATCCGTTGCAGAATAGCGGACCTCCGGACCCTTAACCTTCCTGCTGAAATATGCAACTGGGTGAGGAAGATTGTCATTATCACGTTGCATTAAGCACCCACCAATAGCTATGCCACTGGCGTCAGTGTGTATTTCCCACTCCTTATCAAAATCCGGTACTGCCAAGACTGGGGTGGTAATGAGTTGACTTTTTAATTTTGCATAAGCGTTATCATGCTCAGGTTTCCAAACGAATTTAACATTTTTCTTAGTAAGCTCAGTTAACGGTGCTGTTGTACTTGCAAAACCCTCAATGTGGCGACGGAAATATCCGGCTGCCCCCAGAAACCTTTGAACATCCTTTGCTGTCTTAGGTGTAGGCATGTCAGCAATGGCACGACAGGAGTCGGGGTCAGGTCGGATACCATCTGTGCTCACCTGGAATCCCAGAAACTTGAATTTCTGAGATGCCAGAGTGCACTTACTCACGTTAAGTTTGAACCCCGCCTTATCTAACAGTGCCAGCGTCTCAGTCAAATCTCGTAAGTGCTCATCAAACGTCCGGGAGTAGATAACCACATCATCCAGGTAAGCTAACGAGTGCCTCCCCAAGACTGGACTGAGGATATAATTAATTGCCCTCTGAAATGATGAAGGCGCTGTCTTTAACCCGAAAGGCATCCGCTAGAATTGATAAGTATGAACCCCATCAGAGAAGGCGGTCTTTTCTCTATCTTTCTCAGCAACTGGGATGGCCCAATACGCAGATTTCGCATCCAGAGTGGAAAAGTATTTGGCTGCCCCAAACTGATCTATTATTTCTTGTATCCGAGAAATCGCTCACTGGCCGCCAGGGGGCCAGGACGTGCTCGTTTGACCTGCCAGTTGTCGCCTGGTGCTGAGTGGAGGCGGGTGTGGATTGTGGTGTGGTGCGCCCGCTGGCCGGAGGGCCCGGCTGGTGGTATGATGGTTGGTGGTGTGTCCCGCGTACGGCGGGTGGACACGGCGTGCCTTGACTTCTCAGGGGATGTGGACTGGGCGATTGTGGAAGTTGCTGTCGTCGATGTGCTTCAAACGGATGTCCAGGATTTGATAGGTCTGGAAAAGCTTTCCCCTACGTGAGTGGCGATGACCTTCTGCAGGAGCTCGCTGTACAAGGAGTTTGTGGCGCGTTGGGCCGGCCACTCAGTTCCAGTCACCGACACGGCTGTGTCTGTGGCCGCTTCGGATCCCTGGGGGGCCGTGCAGTACGTGAGTGTGCATGGGGTACCGGTGACGTTCTCTGAGGATGAGCTGCGGGTTGTGTTTGGGAAGTATGGAGTGGTGCAGTTTCATCGTTTCAACCATCTGCGTACAGGTCGGCTGAGCGGGCTGCGTACGGGCATTCGTACGCTAGGTATGAAGATTACGTCACCGGTACCGTCTCGTCTTCTGTATCGTGGGCTCTCGCTCAGAGTATTTTATCAGGGACAGACTCGCACTTGTTTCCGGTGTGGTGCTGAGGGCCATGTGGCAGCGAGCTGTGATGCTCCTCGAGCTGAGGCTCCCTCCGTTTTCTTGGAGGGTGACTTCCCCCCTTTGGAGACGCGGGGGACTTCCTCATTGCCTTCTCGCCCTGGCGTGGTGCCTGGGGTGGTTCCTGCGGCGGGTTCAGCAAGTGCTCCCTCTGTCCCTGTTTGGTTGGGACATAGTACGTCTGCTTCCCCGGTGTGCTCTGTGGGAACGGGAGCTCCTGCCTCGGGGGTTCCTCGTTCGGTGGTGGCGGAGGTGCATCCGCGGCCGGAGGCTTCTGTGCGGTCCTCGGCTGCTGCTGTTGGTGTGGTGCCTGCTTCCCCTGCTAAAGATTGTCTGCTGCCCGGGGATGCTGGGGTGGTGGGGTGTGTGTCCTCCTCCCTGCCCTCTGACTCTGCGTCGACTCCCTCGTCGTCTACGAAGGTCGCCTTGTCCAGTGGTTCGTCAGCTGCGATTGCCTCGGCGTCCGTGGTGGATGCCCCCTGTGAGCTGGAGTGTGCTCTCCCGCTGTCTGGACCTGCTCCTTCTGCTCCGGTCTCCGGGCGTGGTGGCAAGCTGTGGCCCCATGCTGTGGAGGTTGCTGCTGTGTGTGTCCGTGCTGCTTCGGCTTTGGGCCCGCCCGCGTCTCGTTCGGCTCAGGATACATCGCCTCGTCGGTTGTGGGCGGAGGGCGGTGTTGCGATGGAGGTTGTGGGCGAGGACATCGAGGAGGTTTCTTCTGTGGTGCCTCCAGTGACGGCACCTGCGACTCCTGATGGTGGCACCTCTGAGTGGGTGGCTCATCGCGGTAACCGGGACCTGGTGGTCGTGTTGTCTAAGGGTAACTGTCGGGGGTCTTCGGCCCTTGTTCCGGTTGGTGGGGGCTCTGCGGATCCGGCAGAGGGCTCGTCCGTGGGGCTGGGTACGGCGACTGGCGGTGTTCACTGTGATCGCCCTGGGGTCCAGGATGAAGTGCGGCCTGTGTGTCGCGACGGGTTGGGGGTGTCCTGAGGTTGTCCCGATGGCACCCTCTGTAGTTTGTGCGTCCTTGAATGTTCGGGGTTTGAATGCTCTTGGGGTCCAGTTGGGCCTGTTGGATGTTTTGCAGGAGCAACGTGTGGATGTGGCTCTCATACAGGAGCATAATGTGCATGATGTGTCTGTGTTGCAGTGTCTAAGCGTGCATTATCATGTGGTGCTCAACTCGCCGAGGACGCCTTTCGGGGGGACCCTTATGTTATTCTCTCGTAAGACCTCCTTCTCCGTGCTTCACACGGAGTTGGACGAGGATGGGCGGGTGTTGTTTGTGCGGGTGGAGTTTTTGGGGGTCGTGATTCCGTTCTTGACGGTGTACGCCCCCTCGGGTGCAGCGCGTCGTCGGGAGAGGGAGGAGTTTTTTCGGGTGGGGCTTCTTCCTTTCTTGCGCCATGATACGCGGGGCATGATTTTTGGAGGGGACTTCAATTGTGTGACGAGTGCACGGGATTGTTGTAGCGCTCGTCCGCAGAATGTCTCGGGTGCGCTGCTGGAGGTGGTGCGTTCATGTGGTTTCCGTGACGCTGCTGTGCTCTTTGGTGGAGGGTTGTCTTTTACTTTTGCTGCACGTGGGGTGCGTTCGCGCATCGATAGGGTGTATGTCAATGGTGGGGAATGTACGGTGTATGATTTTCGTACTGTCCCGGTTGCATTCTCCGACCACAGTTTGGTGGTGGTCCGGGTTGGGGTACCTAGTCAGGTGCGGGGTGGTGGAAGCTAAACTGTGGGTTGTTGCGTTCTCCGCGTGTTTGTCGTCAGTTTAGGTGTTGGTGGGTCGGGATTCGAGCCCGGCGTTGTGAGTTTCTGTCTGTCTTGGAGTGGTGTAAAGTGCAGTGTCGTTTGTTTTTTCGCGTGGTTGCTAAGCGCGAGGCTGCTGGGCGCTTTGGGTTGCTGCGGTTGTTGCAGGCGCAGCTGTCGAGGTTGTATGTAAGGTACGATGCTGGTGTTGATTGTTTTGATAAGATTGTGGACTGCAAGGCGCGTATATGCGGGTTGCGGAGTGAGTGGGCGGAGGGTGTGCGTGTGAGGGCTCGTGTAAGTGAGAGGGTAGACGGGGAACGGATTTCTCCATTTCTTTTAAGTAAGGTATGGGCCGCGCGGGACTCTGTTCTTTTTACGGCCTTGCAACGGCCAGATGGGACGGTTGTTTCGGACACTGGTGGGGTGTTGCACTATGTTCGGCAGGAGTTGGCTGCGCTGTATGCGGAGGTGGCTGGGGACGCCGCACTTGCGGAGGATTTCTTGGGTCGGTGCCTTCCTGGGTTGTCGGTTGCGGAGTGTGCTGGTCTGGTGAAAGAGGTCTCCTTGGCGGAGCTGCTTGTGGTGGTGCGGTCGTTTCGTTCCGGGAAGGTGCAGGGTTCGGATGGTCTTCCTATTGAGTTCTATGTCGCCTTTAGGGATGTGTTGGGGGATGTTCTGCTGGAGGTGGTCCAGTCTTGTCTTCGGGAGTGTGTTCTGCCTATGTCTCAGTGCGTTGGGATTGTGCGGCTTCTCCCGAAGTCGGGCGATCTACGGTTCTTCTCAAACTGGCGGCGCATTACTTTGTTGAATGTCGACTACAAGATCCTGTCTAAGGTCTTGGCTGGTCGGTGTCGCAGTGTTGTGGCGTCTGTTGTCTCTGTGGAGCAGTTTTGTGGTGTTCCGGGTCGTTCCTTGTTGCATTGCAATGCATTGTTTCGAGATGTGCTCTTGTACGTGTCCGACTCTCGCTTGTCGGCAGCGATGCTTTGTCTAGATTGGTCGAAGGCTTTCGACCGTGTGTCGCTCGATTTTGTGTTTCGTGTGTTGGGGAGGCTGGGATTTCCGCCCTTGTTTGTTCGTTGGGTGCGTATGTTGTACGCTCAATGTTGTAGTCGGGTCTGTGTAAACGGGTTTTTGAGTGATTCTTTCCCTGTGCGTCGCTCGGTGCGGCAGGGTTGTCCGCTTTCGATGCTCCTGTATATCGTCTTTCAGGAGCCATTTTTTCGGGCGATCAAGGGATGCCCGTTGATCGTCCCCCCCCCCGTTTGCCGTCGGGTCTTCGGTTGCCTATCTGCGGTTATGCAGATGATACCATCCTGTTCCTGGCCTCGGAGGGGTCGGTTGGGGCAGTCCAGGTTGTGGTTGAGAGGTTTGAGTTGGCCACTGGGGCGCAGGTAAATCGTGCGAAATCCGGTCTTATGGGTCTTGGTGGGTGGTCCTCTCGCCGTGTGTGGGTGGGGTCATGGTTTCCGGTTGTCACTTCTATGCGGGTTTTGGGGCTTACCTGGTTCGCTTCCTATGAGAGGTCCTTGGCTTGCAATTGGGATATGGTCTCCCGGAGTGTCGGTGTTGCGATTGGGTTGCTGGCTGTGCGCCCGTTGACGCTTTATCAGCGGGCGCTGCTTGTGAATTGCAAAGTTTTGTCCCGGGTCTGGTTCGTGGCTCGGGTTTTCCCCCTGGATCGTAAGCTGGCTTTCGGGTTGGAACGCCAGGTTTATCGTTATGTGTGGTGTGGGCATTACCACCCAGTTCGCCGGTCGACGTTGGTGTTGGCTGTGCGGGAGGGTGGGGTGGGCATTCCTGATGTGTTCACGAGGGCTCGGGCGCTCTTTTGGGTCTCGATGTGTCAGGGGTTTGAGTTGGGTGGGGGGCTCAATGGTTTATGTGTTTATTATTGCTCTGTTAGGTTTAGCTATTTGGTGTTTGTCGGGAGGCGGCGGTCTGTACCCCCCCCCCCCCCGGTTTACTCTTGGGCGGTGGCGATTCTTCGGGAGGTATGCCGTTGTCCGGGGTTCCTGTCCTTGTCGGTCAAAGCGGTGTATCGGGTTTTGTTTCGTCGTGTTCCACCGCGGGTGGAGGGTTTGTTCCCGTGTTGGGATTGGGGATATGTGTGGGCGGCGCTGGGGGCTCGGTTTCTGGCTCCGCAACAGCGGGAATTGTTGTTTCGGCTCTTGCATAATAATAATAATAATAATATTTATTTAGGTAAAGGTACATACATAAAGAGATTTTACAAAGTTTGTTGGCTTTATAGATAGAGCTAGTACATACAATGCCTAAAGCCACTATTACGCAAAGCGTTTCGGGCAGAAACGTTGCATTTTGTCGTTGGCGACTAATGCACGGTTGTGCATGCTGGGTTTGCGTGCCTCTGATGCGTGTGTGCACTGTGGTCTCCCTGAGACGCAGTTGCATGTCTTATTTTTGCGGGCGGTTGCGGGGTTTGCTTGATTGGTTTCGGGACGTGTTGGTTGGGGTTTGTGGACCTCGGTGTCGGGGTGACCTTTTGAGATTTTTGTTTTTGTCCTTTCCGCGGAGGTCGCGCCGTGTTCGTAATACGCTTTGTCTTCTTGTTGCTGACTTTGTGTTTTGTGTGTGGGTGGGTCGGAGGGAGGGTTATGGGGTTGCTAGGCTTTTGGGGTTTTTGAGGGGTCGTTTGCGGTTTACGTGGTGGTGGGTGCAGCGTGCGTTTCCGAGCGAGTTTCGTGGTTGGTTCACGGGTGGGTATGTGCGTGGGGTTGCTTTTGGGTGAGTGGTCTTCTGTTTTCATCCTAGATCCCCGGCCCTCCGGTGGGCCTCCTCGGGGGAGTTGTGCTGGGTGTGTGTGTGTGGTTGCTCCTGTGGTTGTGTGTTCAGTTTGGTGTGTGGGGTTGTGTGTGAGTGTGGGTTTGCTTCTATGTTGGCTCCTGCGTGGGCCGTTGCTTGTGCCTTGAGTGAGTTGAATGCGGCTGTTTTGTTACTCATTTTGTTGGTTTGATTGCTGTTCTTCCTGGAAGTGTGTTTGTTTAGTGTACATGTATCTCTGTGTTTCATTGTTCGCCCCGGATTCTTTCTTGGGGTTGTCATATTGTAGTGCCTGGGCCTTGGCCATGGTTTGTTTTTATGTTCCTTATAAGATTTGTGTGCGATGTGATTATGCTTTGTGTTATTTCTGTACTTGTGTGCATTGTGTATTTATATGTGTGTCTGGTTTATTCTTTTTATGTTAGTTGTGTCTTTCCATGTTCGTATGCGTCCGTTTGTTGTATGTCTGTTACTATGTTTATTTGTATTCGGACTTGTGTCCCTGGAGTTTCTGGGGTCTTATTATGCAATGTTCTCTTTTATGCCTGTTTATGATTATGTTTTTGTTGTTATGTTCTGTTCTTAGGTTCATGTCATGTATGTATTGTGCTATACTTTGTATATTTCTTTTATCAAAAAAAAAAAAAAAAAAACTTAACTTCAGAACCCGTCGTCGGATCAGGGTAAAATTTTAACACACCATTTGGTTCCATAAATAACTTCTAGTGGAAACACAAAACGTTTCCTAACCTCAATTCCTGGAAAAATGTTCCGTGTGTCCAAACCGGAAGTACCATTTATCGCCACCCTTCCTAATCTACCCGCTACCCTTCCTAATCTACCTTCCGTACTACCCGCACCTGACTTGAGTGACAGCTGGCGGCTGTCAGATTAGGTGGACCCAGCTAACAGGAACCCGGGTTCACCTCTTCTTATCGCTCCCCAAACAGTCATGATGGATTGTTGTTAACCATAGCTGCCACAGTAGAGCACAGCTTCGACGTGTCACGATGTCTCGCGTTGGTAGTGAGGTTCGAGTAACGTTAAAGAGGATGGCCCATGCCATCCTCTTCACAGGACAGGTGGGCCCTGCCTCAGCTCCTGGGCGACGTCATCTACCGGCGTTTACTTGTTATCCCGGTACTACTGGGCCGGTACACCTTCCGTGCAACCCCTCGTGCAGCTGAACTTGGGCCGAGGTACAGGATGGTACCTCATCTGGCGATTCCGCAAGCATTCTGTAAGGGTAGTGCTGTTCGTACCTGAGACCACCGCGTTATCTTGGTTTCCACAGACGACGCAACCGCAGGTTTTGATAGAGCTGACAAGTCCTTGCAATTAGCGTTCTTCTTCGTAGACCACTCGTCTTCCACTTCCGGTTTTCCCGCAGTCTTGACTACGCGGCTGGTGGGCTTGGTTGGTGACCTTGAGACAGCTTGCCCACGGATGTGATGATGACTGGACTCTGCTCCGTGAAGACAGCGTGGCTGGACTGGGACAACCTCGTTAGTGACGTGAGGTGTCGGCCGGGTGACTGTACGCCAGTCACCCCTTCCGGATAACCAATTGACGAGTTACCGGGTACAAGGGGGAGGACTTTATGTAACGTGCCTCAGACCCCGATCTTATCAGCCAGGTGGGTCATCCCCAGACCTGCTGATCTCGATCCTTGGTTCACGTGTGACTGGGAGGCTGGAACTGGTGTACCATCAGACCTGAGAAAGACAGACAACAACAAATGGCAGAAGCATGGATATTACTCTGAGGTATAGGTAGTTGGAAACCCCAGAGCAAGGCAAGTATGCCACCTGAGCCATGTACATCAGTAAATACACACCAGTGCCTCTATAGGATAATTATTATGAAATTACTAAACCTGACTAGGGGAGATCATTAACAATTTACTGTACAGCTCGCGACCTTGTTACCATGGGGTGACAAGACTGAACTTGACTACTGATGAGATCTGACAGAAGGTCATCCTCATCATCTGACTCAGCACTTGGATCATTAGACAGGTCAGGAATTAGACTTGCTGAAGGCAGCTCTAGTTCCTCCCTCGCGTGATAAGGTTTTAATTTATTAATGTGAATCGTTCTCTCAACTTGGTCTTCAAAAATACCTTTAATAACAAAATTAACCGGACCTTTTTGTTTCAATTACTCGGTAAGGGCCCCGCCATCTAGGTGCAAGTTTCCTACTCTGATTGACAGGAGCCGCCTCATGAACTCTCAACACAAGACTCCCAACTTTCAACTCAAAAGGTCGTACCTTCTTGTCATAATGCTGAGCATAGCGGTCTCGTGCTGTCTTGGAAGCCCTAGCTGCAATTCTCCATGCATTTTTCATCATATTTAAAACTTCTGATGGGTAATCTTCCCCATACACAATATTATGTCTGTTAAGCAGACCTGATGGGAAATTACATGAATGCCCTGTGAACAGCAAAAGGGGTTGGGTGTTAATGGATCGATGGATGGCAGTGTTCAGAGCCAACTGGACATAGGGGAGTTGTTCGTCCCACGAATTGGCATCATGCTCTGCAAGAATTGCAAGCATATCTTTAACTGACCGGTTCGTCCGTTCTGTCATGCCGTTAGCCTGAGGGTGATAAGCCGTCGTGAATGCTGACGTGGTTTCTATAATTTTACATACTTCTCTAAAAATATTCCCATTAAATTCCTGACCTCGGTCAGAAACTAACACTTTAGGGGGACCGAATACAGTGACGAACCTATCTAAGAACGCCTTTGCAACAGTTCGTGAATCCTTCTGAGGCAATGCAATCAGTGTGGTGTACCTGGACAAGTGGTCTACCAACACCAATACGTAACGGTTTCCTGAATGACTGTGATGCAGATCAATCAGATCAGCCCCCACCCGATCTAAAGGTTCCAAAATTTCTGGGAATTCTTGCAATGGAGCCTGTACCTTAAGGGTACCTTTCCTCCTTTGACAATGACCACAGGACTTAACGAAGTTAATGACCTCTGTTAACATACCGGGGAAGAAAAAGAGTGACTTGGCTTTCATGTGAGTTTTAAAAATCCCCGGATGACCCGCAATCTTAGACGAATGTGCGAGTTTCAACGCCGACTTCTTCAACACCTCTGGGATAACCAACTGAAAAACTGCACGATCCTGCTGTCCCATTACATAAAATAAGACTCCATCCTTCATTTCAAAATCATGAATTGCCAAATTACGTTTCTTCGACGGATATTTTCCTCCCTCCAAATGTTCAATAATTTCATTCCACCTTGGTTCGTTCATCTGGAATTCTCGCATTTTCTCACTGGAAATATTTTCAATATTAAGATTTACGTTAATAGTAGCAATGTTTCTACTCAAAGTGTCTGGTACAACATGTGATGGGTCAGGCTTGTAAAGTATTTGGAATGAGTGAGCAGCTAGTTCATGAGACCAACGTGACATGCGAGGGCACTTAGTTCTTTTCTTAAAAATATGAGTCAACGCCCTGTGATCTGTATAAATGACAAAGTGACGTTGGAAAAGATACGGTTCAAAGTACCTGACACTTTCTACCACAGCCAAAGCTTCCCTATCCGTTGCAGAATAGCGGACCTCCGGACCCTTAACCTTCCTGCTGAAATATGCAACTGGGTGAGGAAGATTGTCATTATCACGTTGCATTAAGCACCCACCAATAGCTATGCCACTGGCGTCAGTGTGTATTTCCCACTCCTTATCAAAATCCGGTACTGCCAAGACTGGGGTGGTAATGAGTTGACTTTTTAATTTTGCATAAGCGTTATCATGCTCAGGTTTCCAAACGAATTTAACATTTTTCTTAGTAAGCTCAGTTAACGGTGCTGTTGTACTTGCAAAACCCTCAATGTGGCGACGGAAATATCCGGCTGCCCCCAGAAACCTTTGAACATCCTTTGCTGTCTTAGGTGTAGGCATGTCAGCAATGGCACGACAGGAGTCGGGGTCAGGTCGGATACCATCTGTGCTCACCTGGAATCCCAGAAACTTGAATTTCTGAGATGCCAGAGTGCACTTACTCACGTTAAGTTTGAACCCCGCCTTATCTAACAGTGCCAGCGTCTCAGTCAAATCTCGTAAGTGCTCATCAAACGTCCGGGAGTAGATAACCACATCATCCAGGTAAGCTAACGAGTGCCTCCCCAAGACTGGACTGAGGATATAATTAATTGCCCTCTGAAATGATGAAGGCGCTGTCTTTAACCCGAAAGGCATCCGCTAGAATTGATAAGTATGAACCCCATCAGAGAAGGCGGTCTTTTCTCTATCTTTCTCAGCAACTGGGATGGCCCAATACGCAGATTTCGCATCCAGAGTGGAAAAGTATTTGGCTGCCCCAAACTGATCTATTATTTCTTGTATCCGAGAAATCGCTCACTGGCCGCCAGGGGGCCAGGACGTGCTCGTTTGACCTGCCAGTTGTCGCCTGGTGCTGAGTGGAGGCGGGTGTGGATTGTGGTGTGGTGCGCCCGCTGGCCGGAGGGCCCGGCTGGTGGTATGATGGTTGGTGGTGTGTCCCGCGTACGGCGGGTGGACACGGCGTGCCTTGACTTCTCAGGGGATGTGGACTGGGCGATTGTGGAAGTTGCTGTCGTCGATGTGCTTCAAACGGATGTCCAGGATTTGATAGGTCTGGAAAAGCTTTCCCCTACGTGAGTGGCGATGACCTTCTGCAGGAGCTCGCTGTACAAGGAGTTTGTGGCGCGTTGGGCCGGCCACTCAGTTCCAGTCACCGACACGGCTGTGTCTGTGGCCGCTTCGGATCCCTGGGGGGCCGTGCAGTACGTGAGTGTGCATGGGGTACCGGTGACGTTCTCTGAGGATGAGCTGCGGGTTGTGTTTGGGAAGTATGGAGTGGTGCAGTTTCATCGTTTCAACCATCTGCGTACAGGTCGGCTGAGCGGGCTGCGTACGGGCATTCGTACGCTAGGTATGAAGATTACGTCACCGGTACCGTCTCGTCTTCTGTATCGTGGGCTCTCGCTCAGAGTATTTTATCAGGGACAGACTCGCACTTGTTTCCGGTGTGGTGCTGAGGGCCATGTGGCAGCGAGCTGTGATGCTCCTCGAGCTGAGGCTCCCTCCGTTTTCTTGGAGGGTGACTTCCCCCCTTTGGAGACGCGGGGGACTTCCTCATCGCCTTCTCGCCCTGGCGTGGTGCCTGGGGTGGTTCCTGCGGCGGGTTCAGCAAGTGCTCCCTCTGTCCCTGTTTGGTTGGGACATAGTACGTCTGCTTCCCCGGTGTGCTCTGTGGGAACGGGAGCTCCTGCCTCGGGGGTTCCTCGTTCGGTGGTGGCGGAGGTGCATCCGCGGCCGGAGGCTTCTGTGCGGTCCTCGGCTGCTGCTGTTGGTGTGGTGCCTGCTTCCCCTGCTAAAGATTGTCTGCTGCCCGGGGATGCTGGGGTGGTGGGGTGTGTGTCCTCCTCCCTGCCCTCTGACTCTGCGTCGACTCCCTCGTCGTCTACGAAGGTCGCCTTGTCCAGTGGTTCGTCAGCTGCGATTGCCTCGGCGTCCGTGGTGGATGCCCCCTGTGAGCTGGAGTGTGCTCTCCCGCTGTCTGGACCTGCTCCTTCTGCTCCGGTCTCCGGGCGTGGTGGCAAGCTGTGGCCCCATGCTGTGGAGGTTGCTGCTGTGTGTGTCCGTGCTGCTTCGGCTTTGGGCCCGCCCGCGTCTCGTTCGGCTCAGGATACATCGCCTCGTCGGTTGTGGGCGGAGGGCGGTGTTGCGATGGAGGTTGTGGGCGAGGACATCGAGGAGGTTTCTTCTGTGGTGCCTCCAGTGACGGCACCTGCGACTCCTGATGGTGGCACCTCTGAGTGGGTGGCTCATCGCGGTAACCGGGACCTGGTGGTCGTGTTGTCTAAGGGTAACTGTCGGGGGTCTTCGGCCCTTGTTCCGGTTGGTGGGGGCTCTGCGGATCCGGCAGAGGGGCTCGTCCGTGGGGCTGGGTACGGCGACTGGCGGTGTTCACTGTGATCGCCCTGGGGTCCAGGATGAAGTGCGGCCTGTGTGTCGCGACGGGTTGGGGGTGTCCTGAGGTTGTCCCGATGGCACCCTCTGTAGTTTGTGCGTCCTTGAATGTTCGGGGTTTGAATGCTCTTGGGGTCCAGTTGGGCCTGTTGGATGTTTTGCAGGAGCAACGTGTGGATGTGGCTCTCATACAGGAGCATAATGTGCATGATGTGTCTGTGTTGCAGTGTCTAAGCGTGCATTATCATGTGGTGCTCAACTCGCCGAGGACGCCTTTCGGGGGGACCCTTATGTTATTCTCTCGTAAGACCTCCTTCTCCGTGCTTCACACGGAGTTGGACGAGGATGGGCGGGTGTTGTTTGTGCGGGTGGAGTTTTTGGGGGTCGTGATTCCGTTCTTGACGGTGTACGCCCCCTCGGGTGCAGCGCGTCGTCGGGAGAGGGAGGAGTTTTTTCGGGTGGGGCTTCTTCCTTTCTTGCGCCATGATACGCAGGGCATGATTTTTGGAGGGGACTTCAATTGTGTGACGAGTGCACGGGATTGTTGTAGCGCTCGTCCGCAGAATGTCTCGGGTGCGCTGCTGGAGGTGGTGCGTTCATGTGGTTTCCGTGACGCTGCTGTGCTCTTTGGTGGAGGGTTGTCTTTTACTTTTGCTGCACGTGGGGTGCGTTCGCGCATCGATAGGGTGTATGTCAATGGTGGGGAATGTACGGTGTATGATTTTCGTACTGTCCCGGTTGCATTCTCCGACCACAGTTTGGTGGTGGTCCGGGTTGGGGTACCTAGTCAGGTGCGGGGTGGTGGAAGCTAAACTGTGGGTTGTTGCGTTCTCCGCGTGTTTGTCGTCAGTTTAGGTGTTGGTGGGTCGGGATTCGAGCCCGGCGTTGTGAGTTTCTGTCTGTCTTGGAGTGGTGTAAAGTGCAGTGTCGTTTGTTTTTTCGCGTGGTTGCTAAGCGCGAGGCTGCTGGGCGCTTTGGGTTGCTGCGGTTGTTGCAGGCGCAGCTGTCGAGGTTGTATGTAAGGTACGATGCTGGTGTTGATTGTTTTGATAAGATTGTGGACTGCAAGGCGCGTATATGCGGGTTGCGGAGTGAGTGGGCGGAGGGTGTGCGTGTGAGGGCTCGTGTAAGTGAGAGGGTAGACGGGGAACGGATTTCTCCATTTCTTTTAAGTAAGGTATGGGCCGCGCGGGACTCTGTTCTTTTTACGGCCTTGCAACGGCCAGATGGGACGGTTGTTTCGGACACTGGTGGGGTGTTGCACTATGTTCGGCAGGAGTTGGCTGCGCTGTATGCGGAGGTGGCTGGGGACGCCGCACTTGCGGAGGATTTCTTGGGTCGGTGCCTTCCTGGGTTGTCGGTTGCGGAGTGTGCTGGTCTGGTGAAAGAGGTCTCCTTGGCGGAGCTGCTTGTGGTGGTGCGGTCGTTTCGTTCCGGGAAGGTGCAGGGTTCGGATGGTCTTCCTATTGAGTTCTATGTCGCCTTTAGGGATGTGTTGGGGGATGTTCTGCTGGAGGTGGTCCAGTCTTGTCTTCGGGAGTGTGTTCTGCCTATGTCTCAGTGCGTTGGGATTGTGCGGCTTCTCCCGAAGTCGGGCGATCTACGGTTCTTCTCAAACTGGCGGCGCATTACTTTGTTGAATGTCGACTACAAGATCCTGTCTAAGGTCTTGGCTGGTCGGTGTCGCAGTGTTGTGGCGTCTGTTGTCTCTGTGGAGCAGTTTTGTGGTGTTCCGGGTCGTTCCTTGTTGCATTGCAATGCATTGTTTCGAGATGTGCTCTTGTACGTGTCCGACTCTCGCTTGTCGGCAGCGATGCTTTGTCTAGATTGGTCGAAGGCTTTCGACCGTGTGTCGCTCGATTTTGTGTTTCGTGTGTTGGGGAGGCTGGGATTTCCGCCCTTGTTTGTTCGTTGGGTGCGTATGTTGTACGCTCAATGTTGTAGTCGGGTCTGTGTAAACGGGTTTTTGAGTGATTCTTTCCCTGTGCGTCGCTCGGTGCGGCAGGGTTGTCCGCTTTCGATGCTCCTGTATATCGTCTTTCAGGAGCCATTTTTTCGGGCGATCAAGGGATGCCCGTTGATCGTCCCCCCCCCCCCCGTTTGCCGTCGGGTCTTCGGTTGCCTATCTGCGGTTATGCAGATGATACCATCCTGTTCCTGGCCTCGGAGGGGTCGGTTGGGGCAGTCCAGGTTGTGGTTGAGAGGTTTGAGTTGGCCACTGGGGCGCAGGTAAATCGTGCGAAATCCGGTCTTATGGGTCTTGGTGGGTGGTCCTCTCGCCGTGTGTGGGTGGGGTCATGGTTTCCGGTTGTCACTTCTATGCGGGTTTTGGGGCTTACCTGGTTCGCTTCCTATGAGAGGTCCTTGGCTTGCAATTGGGATATGGTCTCCCGGAGTGTCGGTGTTGCGATTGGGTTGCTGGCTGTGCGCCCGTTGACGCTTTATCAGCGGGCGCTGCTTGTGAATTGCAAAGTTTTGTCCCGGGTCTGGTTCGTGGCTCGGGTTTTCCCCCTGGATCGTAAGCTGGCTTTCGGGTTGGAACGCCAGGTTTATCGTTATGTGTGGTGTGGGCATTACCACCCAGTTCGCCGGTCGACGTTGGTGTTGGCTGTGCGGGAGGGTGGGGTGGGCATTCCTGATGTGTTCACGAGGGCTCGGGCGCTCTTTTGGGTCTCGATGTGTCAGGGGTTTGAGTTGGGTGGGGGGCTCAATGGTTTATGTGTTTATTATTGCTCTGTTAGGTTTAGCTATTTGGTGTTTGTCGGGAGGCGGCGGTCTGTACCCCCCCCCCCCCCCCCGGTTTACTCTTGGGCGGTGGCGATTCTTCGGGAGGTATGCCGTTGTCCGGGGTTCCTGTCCTTGTCGGTCAAAGCGGTGTATCGGGTTTTGTTTCGTCGTGTTCCACCGCGGGTGGAGGGTTTGTTCCCGTGTTGGGATTGGGGATATGTGTGGGCGGCGCTGGGGGCTCGGTTTCTGGCTCCGCAACAGCGGGAATTGTTGTTTCGGCTCTTGCATAATAATAATAATAATAATATTTATTTAGGTAAAGGTACATACATAAAGAGATTTTACAAAGTTTGTTGGCTTTATAGATAGAGCTAGTACATACAATGCCTAAAGCCACTATTACGCAAAGCGTTTCGGGCAGAAACGTTGCATTTTGTCGTTGGCGACTAATGCACGGTTGTGCATGCTGGGTTTGCGTGCCTCTGATGCGTGTGTGCACTGTGGTCTCCCTGAGACGCAGTTGCATGTCTTATTTTTGCGGGCGGTTGCGGGGTTTGCTTGATTGGTTTCGGGACGTGTTGGTTGGGGTTTGTGGACCTCGGTGTCGGGGTGACCTTTTGAGATTTTTGTTTTTGTCCTTTCCGCGGAGGTCGCGCCGTGTTCGTAATACGCTTTGTCTTCTTGTTGCTGACTTTGTGTTTTGTGTGTGGGTGGGTCGGAGGGAGGGTTATGGGGTTGCTAGGCTTTTGGGGTTTTTGAGGGGTCGTTTGCGGTTTACGTGGTGGTGGGTGCAGCGTGCGTTTCCGAGCGAGTTTCGTGGTTGGTTCACGGGTGGGTATGTGCGTGGGGTTGCTTTTGGGTGAGTGGTCTTCTGTTTTCATCCTAGATCCCCGGCCCTCCGGTGGGCCTCCTCGGGGGAGTTGTGCTGGGTGTGTGTGTGTGGTTGCTCCTGTGGTTGTGTGTTCAGTTTGGTGTGTGGGGTTGTGTGTGAGTGTGGGTTTGCTTCTATGTTGGCTCCTGCGTGGGCCGTTGCTTGTGCCTTGAGTGAGTTGAATGCGGCTGTTTTGTTACTCATTTTGTTGGTTTGATTGCTGTTCTTCCTGGAAGTGTGTTTGTTTAGTGTACATGTATCTCTGTGTTTCATTGTTCGCCCCGGATTCTTTCTTGGGGTTGTCATATTGTAGTGCCTGGGCCTTGGCCATGGTTTGTTTTTATGTTCCTTATAAGATTTGTGTGCGATGTGATTATGCTTTGTGTTATTTCTGTACTTGTGTGCATTGTGTATTTATATGTGTGTCTGGTTTATTCTTTTTATGTTAGTTGTGTCTTTCCATGTTCGTATGCGTCCGTTTGTTGTATGTCTGTTACTATGTTTATTTGTATTCGGACTTGTGTCCCTGGAGTTTCTGGGGTCTTATTATGCAATGTTCTCTTTTATGCCTGTTTATGATTATGTTTTTGTTGTTATGTTCTGTTCTTAGGTTCATGTCATGTATGTATTGTGCTATACTTTGTATATTTCTTTTATCAAAAAAAAAAAAAAAAAAACTTAACTTCAGAACCCGTCGTCGGATCAGGGTAAAATTTTAACACACCATTTGGTTCCATAAATAACTTCTAGTGGAAACACAAAACGTTTCCTAACCTCAATTCCTGGAAAAATGTTCCGTGTGTCCAAACCGGAAGTACCATTTATCGCCACCCTTCCTAATCGATTTCTCGAGCCCCAGTGAGGACCGTCGTCCGTTGACTAGGCGATGACAGATGACGGCGGCAGTCTCTCGCTGACAACGCTCCACCAATGAATGAATTTCTTTAGTCATATTATCCTCTTCTCTCATTCGTCAAAGTTATATGCGGACAGATGGAATTACGCAACCGGCATCGACTACTAATCATCACTTGTGAAACAAACACTGTATACGATGTTGAACAAACTACATATGCACACTTATAATCTACATAAAAAGGTTACGTTAATTATTAAATGATCGGACTACTAGAATAAACTTGAAAAAGTGAAATTAATTTCCACCATATTTATTAGACACTCGAAGTGGATTGGTAACGCAAATATAAAAAGAATTATAGTACGACTTTCTTGTCTGTAAATGCAAATCCAATATAAATCTTAGAAAATTGACAATTCCCGAATTCTTTAACAAAATATACTGAAATTATACAAGTAATATTTACGTGAAAGGAATTACACTGAATTTACTGTAATTAATTTAGTTTCACCTCTATTTTATTTATCGAAAATAATCAGTCTAGTTCACCAGCGCACAATAAATACAACACTTTACGTTAACTGAATTTCTTAAATTTTTCTTGAAAATCTTAGGCGCGCTAGGAATGAATGACGTTATCGTTAATTTAACACTGGCGCGATGTTTATATCCCCAACAATTATTTTTAATTCCGTAACGCCCGACGCCGCTCGGACATAATTATAAGTATTATTAGTTAAACCAAATTAATGTTAAAATAATTATCTACGTTACTGTATGAACTTGATGGTTATATAGCATACACTTGGTCACCGCCGGTCGCGTTGTAGAATACTGAGAAATATACACTGATAACTGCGACGCTCACAGCTACAGAGTCGCGCTGAACCTTAAGTAAAAATTAGTAATTAATTTCCCAAAATTATAATTTAAATACTGGCGCGTAGTTGACTGGTTACTTTAACGGAATATAACACTCGCTAACCACTTGGACACGTTGGTAAGTATACAAAAATTGAAAGTGCGCTCACTGTCACGAAGCCTAATCCTCAGAATTTGTCTCCGCACTAATTCTTAATTAACCAAGTATTTCTTTTCTCAAAATTATAAATTAAATACCGACGTGTAGTTCGCTTATCACTTGAACTAAATATACTACTCGCGAGACACTTAGACACTTGGTTGAGCGCAAACAATTACTGGGCGCTGTCACACTGGGCGCTGAGTAAAACCGCTAGAAAATTCAGAGTCCCAACGCTAATTCGCTTAAATGACCAAAATTCGACTTTTGGTCTCTCAAAGTTCGCACTCGGATCACTTTAATCGCACACTTGAATTAACACTGACGACCCGATGATCGTATGGCCAGGCACAAAACTAGAATTTATTCCGAAATTGAGATTTTCCAAGCGACTTTGAAAAAATGTCATCACAAAAATTTTCCACGATTTCACTGATTTCAGTTCTTTCACTGACTTCACTTTATGCACCGCACTTCACTTGAACACAGTAAACCACTCACCTTTTAGTAATTCCCTCAAAGAATTAATACTGCACAATACGAAAAAAAAATCCAGACTTAAACATGTAAAACAAATCCTTAGAAAAATAATAACACTTATATATGAGAATTACGTAAACAAGGGGGAACACTTAACTAACGAAGGGATACTTAACCTGAAAGGGAACTTAATATACAGGGAACTTAATTTAGTACTTAAGGAAATCTCGATTTAACCTATAACCGTCCCGTCCCGGCCTGCCCTGTCGCTTCTCCAAGCCTAGGTAACCACATCCACCTAGATGCCGACAGTACCAAATAATCCTGTCCTTCGCGGTCAACGGTTAGACTAGATAGCGGAACAACCGACGGATCTAACTGTCCGACACCACCGTAATTCCGTTGCTAGAGAATCTACTACGCCATCCCCCAGTGAACTCTTGGTACCTTCATGGCTGTACCGTAAAAATCTAGCGATTGGGTCGCCTAACACGCCCTCGGGGATAATAATTAGCATCCTAATACTTCCCCTTACCGACAATTCGACACCTAGAATTGTTGCTGCGAAAACCACCACGCAGCACCCTTGTCCGTAGTTGCAGAGGGTCGAGAAAAATAATACCCTGTCCAACTACCCAAGGCGGCCTCCACACTTAACTGCCTGCTAGCGCATACACTTAAGTGACTGTAATTAAACTTACCAGCCCCTCGCGACCCTAGAATCGCCTACTCTATGCGAATCGCACCACATAGGATTACCGTCGACTCTATCTCATGGGCCCCGGCTGCACCCTCACCACATAGCATAACCGAACGGACAGGCGCGTGAGGCTTCAATAATCGTCAAGAAATTATTGAAACACCGCTGCCACCATTGTAAAGACCGCTTACCCTGTCGTAATAACCGCGGCCTCTATTGTAATAACCCAATGTTCCCCAGTATTAATCCTGTTATCTTGTGATCTCTCATAATCGTACTATACGCTCTCTGTTGTAATTCTCTGTCTCTCTTCACTCAATACCCCAGCTTAACACTGTTACAGTCCAGCATGATCCCTCACTGGACTGCCACGTATATAAGAGGAATATTAAATGAGGAAGATACACCAAGGACAAGGGTTATTCGCTTATTACTAATTATAAAATAAAAACCATTAAAGCACTGCCACCACCTTCCCGACCAACCATACCTGAATGTGTCTTATCACCGATCCCCCAGGAAGGCAAGGAATCAGTAACCATGGGACTCCGGGTAATATGAATTTCAGTAATAAATTTTGGAAAATTAGTTTGTGTAATTTACGTTACTAATTTAAATCCAAGGGCAACTTTAGTATCGATTAATTGTTAGGAGAACCTGGGGGGGCTCCCAATACAACACCTAAAAATGACAAAGTAGCAAAATATATAAAAGGGGAGTTAAGTGAATACCACTGGACAAGCTATACAATTTATTTTATGAAACGTAAATTAAGACAATTTGAACACATAACCTATTCTATTTCCCTAGAGGCACAATGGATATTTATTGAGGGCACGAAACTCAAGTGCTACTATACCTTAAATACCCGCACTACGGCCAAGATGTTGATGGCTGCCCTCAGCCCCGAGGATACGGGCTTGCGGCCCTGTTCCTAATACACTCCCAAGACACACTAATGAAATTTAGTTTTTCCAACTTATTGCTGGGAAGGATTACTCCTCCCACCATCTAATACAGCCCCAGGGCTCCACCCATTATTTTGGCAATGGCCAACCATTTAACACGTAGGCCTGAGGTCTGGCTCTCTAGGGCCAATAAGGACTTGGCCCTTATCTCAGGCCAATCACCTTCACTGATCTGCCGTGGAAAGCAACATGAATTCCTGAAGATTGAGTCAGCTCTCCCCAGCTAAGAGAAGGGGGACAAGGCGCCTCTATGGGGCCCCAGTACACCTGCGAGCAATGTTTACAAAACTGATAATTTATGTTCAAGCCTGTCTCCTCTAAGATCAAGGGTAGGGACATTTGACTCTGCCTGGTATGGGGAAGAGGCCGGTGAGAGGGGAAGAGAGGGGATGAGAGGGGGTGGAGAGGGAAATATCTGAGTGGGGAAGTTGAGTGGGAGAAGCCAAGGTATCCACGACCACCCTACCCTCAGGTCAACCTCTTGACCCTGACAAATGGGCGACAGGGGGGGGGGGAAGAGGAGGAGACGAATGACGGCCAAGGGGAGGGGAGAAGGAAGGAGAGGAGAGGGAGAAGGAAAGGAGGGGAGAAGGAGAGGGAAAAGAGGGGGAGAAGGGAGAACCAATGAGCTGAGCCCCAGATCATTACACAGTTACAGTCTATCCCAGCAAACACAAATCATCTACACAACGTTCGCCTATCTCTTCCCATAGGTGTGGGAATGATTTGCATTGAGAATGGTGCAGGAGAGCCTTTGAGAAACTTTTACTCAAAAAATCCAAACACAAAGGTTTAATTATAAATTGTTTTTCTACAATTATTTTCTTCCAAATGTAAAACAAATAGTTTTTACATGTTTAAATATAAAATTTATGGTGTTTTTTTGTAAAATTCATTAATAAATTGTGAATGATATATATATTGGCTGAGTGAAACCTTTAAAATCCATTTAGTTATAATTTGAACAGAAAAAAGTATTTTTCCAAATTTTCTAAAAATCGCTCTTTTTAACACAATTTGACTCCTTATACATTCCACTAAACACTATATCATGTTTAAATATATAATTTATGTATTATTCTCTAAAATAATTTATATAAATTATATAAGTTGCTGGAAAGTGGTGTTAAAGATGATGAAAACTTTTTGTTGTGTTATTATTGAAATGTTCTTATTAACTATGTCTCAAGTTCACAGTTTATCAAACAAGAATATTAACATTCGTCAACTCTTAAAATCTTATATGTTATCTTGCTGGTGCAAAATGGGTGAATCTTTAGGAACAGCTATAGTATCTATATATCACAAATGGTGTTTTCCCTAACTCAAACAATGTAGGGTTTATTATTCTACACATATTTCTAATGACTCTTAGATGTTTACATTCTCTGAAGTATAATTGTGAAGGCTGTGTCCATCACTCTCAACACAGATTCTTAAACTCCTCTCTGCAGGTTCAACTATATAATTAGTTTCCATTTTGAATCTCCATGGACATTTGTATCCAAAATGAAACCAATGTGGTTTCCTTCAGCGCCTTCAGCCAGCACATTTGCTCATTCATTTCCACAGATTCCAACATGGTAGGGGATTTACAGAAATTTGTATATTCATATTGTTATATATTAAAAATATGAATGCAGTTCAATATGATAAGACAAATACATGAGTTTATGATAAATTCGTTTTCTGTGATATACCATTGATATGCTCTTTTTTTCTTTAAACGGCAGACTAAACTAAAGTGCTCACATCAACAGATTTGATGTATAAATGGTCAACGCTCAACAGAGTTAGTATAAATGTATTAGTATAAATCTTACTTGTCTCATTGTTAATTCACATTCAATGTCAACTTGTGGTTTTGATGTGGCACGTTTGGCCAAGACACCCCCCCCATTATGCACCCCATACCCATCTTGTGGGCGGTTGTGGAAAGGGTTACAGAGGCACATAATGGGCTCAGGGACTGAACCCCACAATTCATTTAGCTAAGCAAGTTACAATCTTGATGAGCTAGTTACAAAATTCAATATAAGTCATCACATCAACAATGGGTTCGAGATCGACCTCAAGTATAGGTTCTAAATTAACACTTTCCTGGATTTTCGACTTGGAATTACGGGCGTTTTCCCTAACCGCTTGTCGGATCACGACGTAAATTTACGGTGCGGTTTAAAATATTTGTAAAAAATCCAGTTTAAATCCGATTTACTTGGGGTTTGTTTCAAACTCCGCGCCATGAAATTCCGGTTCTCTCGGGTAGGCCGCAAGTCACGTCGGCCTACTGGGTCACGTGACAGGCCCATTGTTTTGTTGTCACGTGGAGCAATCGGATCTCTCTCCCCTCGGCCTCCCCTCGGCTCTCCCCTCGCCCAACCTACACAATGCAGACACAAAGAAAGTTCAGAAAAGAAAACGAGTTCGCAGGGCAGATGGAACAGTAAGACTACAGCAGGTTGTGGTGAACAAACCACAGGCAATTGTTGACTACAATAAGTTCATGAAGGGTGTTGACCACTTTGATCAAATGGTAAAGTATTACCATTTCGCCAGGAAATGTCACAAGTGGACCAAGAAAATAACATTTTATTTCTTGCAAATGGCATTGCAAAACGCTTATGCATTGTACAAGGCCAACACAGATGATCGAAGGAAACTAACTCTGCTCTAGTTCCATGAAGTTGCTATTTGGTCTTTATTGAAATTTGACAAGGCAGAGTGGCCTACAACAACTACACCATCTCCACATCTAGTTCATGCTCCTGACATAAATCATGACACTGGTCCTGTGTATCCTGCTGCTGACCCGTCAACACCTGGCCCGTCGGGTGTAAGGCGCCCTCTCTTCACGTCTACACCTAGTGCTGAAGCTGAATCTGATGAAGATAATTCATATTCCACATTAGTGTTTGAAAACAATAGTGAGAGTGACGATTCAGACAGTAGTTTATTGCCAACCCAGAGACAACAGCGACGTGTTGTTATAGCAGAGACTCGCCTGAACTATAAATTGAAACATGAGCTGGTAAAAATCCCCAAACGTCGCAGGTGTGAAGTGTGTTCAAAGTCGGGTATCAGGAAGGAAACTGGTATAGCGTGCAAGACATGCGATGTTCCACTTTGCGTCATACCTTGTTACACCACTTATCACAGGAAAAGGGTGTATTGGGTGGACAAGAAATAACCACCCGCACCAGCTTCACTCCACCTAGGAACATCTGTTGAGCAACTTCAGGAATCAGTATCTGAAGGAGGTGGAGTGGAGATAAAATGCTCAACTTATTTTACTACAATCGTCTTTGCTTTGGTAAGTACACATAATTGTCTTAGATTGTTTCAGTATTGTAGTCTATTTTCTTAGGAATATTTTGATACCTAAATGAGAACTGTAGCACGAAAACTAAAGTAAGTATACATGAAACAAGAGAAACTTTTTTTGTGGGTGTTGCGGGTGTGAGTTGGAGTGTCAAGAGCGGGTTCCGGTTGTGTGTTTTCCGTCATCTCTACAGCTGTGAATTCCAAGGAATTGTATTTGATATGCATATGTCTGTGTAGGGAATTTTATTCCGAACACTATACAAAAAAAAAACGGTGTGAAACAAGTATAAACTTGAAAAACATGAGCAAAGTAAAAACTTTTGACGCTCACGGGTACAAACACGCGTAAGATTTTATTCGCCGCAAATTTATTTGACGCTGTGTTGGCCAACTCTACCCATGTTCTTATAGAACTTTCTATTGCGAACACATTGCTATAAAAATGAAATACGTAGCTCCAGAAATAATGTCAGGACAGTGAAATAAGTATAAACATTCAAAGCCCTGCATCACACCAGTGTCGTCCCTGCTGAAATCATGGCTAACGCTTCGCCCAGTTCCCACACTCGTGCGGGTCACCCGATACCATAATTAGACATTGATAGGCATATGTCTGGGTGGGGAATTTTATTGTGAGTTCAGTGATATCAAAATGAGCGCTGTAGGATGACTGTGAGGCTGGCAACAAACGAAAGAGTATGAACATTTACTTCCTGTTTGGGTGTCACGGCGAGTCATCTTCGTGTTTATTTACTTCGTGGTGGGATACCAAATGCTTCGGTGACATTTTATGCATATGATCTTGTAGAGAATTTTATTGCCAACGCATTGATACCAAAATGAGAAAGGTAGCTCGAGAATTGAGGTTAGGAGCGTGAAAAGATTATAAACTTTTTTGTGTTTACGCTTGAGCGCCCAGAACGCCGCGCGCACAACCCCCTTGTTTTTCCAGCTAGTGCCGCGCGCACTAAAGTGTGCAGTACACACCATAATGCACCAGTACACACTATAAGGCACCAGTACACGCCATAAGGCACCATTACACACCATAAGGCACCAGTTCACACCATAAGGCACCATTACACACCATAAGGCACTATTACACACCATAAGGCACCAGTACACACCATAATGCACCAGTACACACCATAATGCACCAGTACACACTATAAGGCACCAGTACACGCCATAAGGCACCATTACACACCATAAGGCACCAGTTCACACCATAAGGCACCATTACACACCATAAGGCACCATTACACACCATAAGGCACCAGTACACACCATAAGGCACCATTACACACCATAAGGCACCATTACACACCATAAGGCACCATTACACACCATAAGGCACCATTACACACCATAAGGCACCAGTACACACCATAAGGCACCAGAACACACCATAAGGCACCATTACACACCATAAGGCACCAGTACACACCATAAGGCACCAGTACACACCATAAGGCACCAGTACACACCATAAAGCACCAGTTCACACCATAAGGCACCAGTATACACCATAATGCACCAGTACACATCATATGGCACCAGTACACACCATAAGGCACCAGAACACACACCATAAGGCACCAGTATACACAATAAGGTACAAGTACACACCATAAGGCACCAGTACACACCATAATGCACCAGTACACACCATAATGCACCAGTACACACCATAATGCACCAGTACACACCATAAGGCACCAGTACACACTATAAGGCACCAGTACACACCATAAGGCACCAGTATACACCATAAGGCACCAGTACACACCATAAAGCACCAGTACACACTATAAGGCACCAGTACACACCATAAGGCACCAGTATACACCATAATGCACCAGTACACACCATAATGCACCAGTACACACCATAATGCACCAGTACACACCATAAGGCACCAGTACACAATAAGGCACCAGTACACACAATAATGCACCAGTACACACCATAAGGCACCAGTACACTCCATACGGCACCAGTACACACCATAATGCACCAGTACACACCATAATGCACCAGTACACACCATAAGGCACCAGTACACAATAAGGCACCAGTACACACCATAATGCACCAGTACACACCATAATGCACCAGTACACACCATAATGCACCAGTACACACCATAATGCACCAGTACACACCATAAGGCACCAGTACACAATAAGGCACCAGTACACACAATAATGCACCAGTACACACCATAAGGCACCAGTACACTCCATACGGCACCAGTACGCACCATAAGGCACTAGAACACACCATAAGGCACCAGTACACACCATAAAGCACCAGTATACACCATAAGGCCCCAGTACACACCATAAGGTACGAGTACACACTATAAGGCACCAGTACACACCTACAGGTATTTGTTTCTGGTGTGGTGCTCATGGGATCTGTTACAACCTTCTAGGAAGCTTTTAGGGTCAGGATTGACATTACAGTGCAGCGTTTTATATATATAAAATACACATGAGAGTATGTGCAGGGACTTAATATCTAACATATTCAGAGATTTGAGTAAGGGGTCCATATATACTGCCCGGTTGCCTGAAATGCTATATGCCTACTATATTGGCTTTAGGTATTGTATGCACTAGCTCTATCTATAAATCCAACATTATGTTTGTAAATCAACTATGTATGTACTTTCCTGAATAAAATTGACTTTACTCTACACTTATATGCTCTGTGGATTTGTTATCCCCTATCGTTTGGGAGAAAAAAAAATGACTAATACGTTCGGCGAATGACTTTGACTTCAACTTCACTTTGACTTCGTTCATGTCATCGTATTTTCCGTAATATATAAAGGTTATGACAATGCAATTATATTATTGTGTGCAAATAAGTTGGAAATTTCATGTACCCTAAAAATAGTAAAATAAAGAATAAGAATAATTAAATAATTGTTGTAGTAAATTGTCACACGTTCATCATACGCAAACGAACACACAGTGTGGAGCGTCAGTAGACCAAGGTCCGCGCCATTTTAAAACACGGCTTCGAATGTAAGTAATGTTTTTCTCGTACTAACACTGTGTTATGCAATAGATTAGGTCTTGAATTCACAAATTTAGTTGTTACATCTGACAGAGTATGTCAGACGGTGTAATGCTGGTCCACGTTGACGTATTTGTGGGCTTGGTTGGTTTACATGTGATGGCACACAATATCGGCACCCCACAACATGCTGTTGAAGTTGGAATGCATGGCATAGGCTCCTCACACAATGTTCTTTATGTGGCCCTCAGGTGATAGTTTTCTATTTAGAACCACCCCTAGATCTCTTTCTTTATCAGAATTCCTTAAAGATTTCTCACATGGTTTTCCTAATGATAGATTGTGGGCTGTAAGGGACAGGTGGGATGTATGGATTAGTTGATAATAGTTCCAGTCCACCTGTAGACAGGGATCTCACATCAGCTTGTATATTATACAAGGATAAGATTTGATAAATTCAGTTATTTGACTGAACACTGGCTCTGTTTAAATCAGAGATTTAAACATACATAGTCTAACCTAGCTCCATAACTAACAGCCATTAGCCATTAGCCATCCATGCACAGCCATCAGCCGGGCCATAGACCGGCTATTTTATCAGTTTATCATGATAAACTGATCCACACAAATAATAATCCTCATTCTAACAAACCGGTAATAAGTCAACATATACATATATATACAAATATCCAGAGAGCACACACACAATACGTGAGACCATCTACAGAGCCCAGAGACCAGTGAAGGTGCGAGCAAGACGACACCTGGGTCAACCCACAGAACCAACACTGTACAATATATAAAACTAAACAAGGAGTACAGAAAACAAACATAATAATAATTTACATATAATATAAAACTCAGGAACATGCGCAGATGTTCACTACACAAAATACAGTATCATACATATATGTACAAAACTGAATAAAGAGCATCCAACCACCACCTGAGTTGGTAACTGTGACACAGACACAAAGGGAGGGGGGGGTGGAGTAATTACGGTAGCAGCGCCATCCAGCAAACTAGCAGTTAACAAACACTAACAACACATCATAATATAATACATTATACAAGAATATAATACAGTATCATACACATGAACATAATGACATTTCAATAGAGATAGGCCAAAATGTAAATGGTAATAAAGGTACGTTGACAATTAAGGTATGACCCAAGCGTATCCAGTTTTAACTGTTTAGGCTGTGGTCATACCTGTGCCCCACACTGGTGCCATGTAACAGTGCCCCTCACACTGGTGCAATGTAACAGTGCCCCCCACACTGGTGCCATGTAACAGTGCCCCCCACACTGGTGCCATGTAACAGTGCCCCCCACACTGGTGCCATGTAGCAGTGCCCCCCACACTGGTGCCATGTAACAGTGCCCCTCACACTGGTGCAATGTAACAGTGCCCCCCACACTGGTGCCATGTAACAGTGCCCCCCACACTGGTGCCATGTAACAGTGCCCCCCACACTGGTGCCATGTAGCAGTGCCCCCCACACTGGTGCCAGGTAACAGTGCCCCCCACACTGGTGCCATGTAACAGTGCCCCACACTGGTGCCATGTAGCAGTGCCCCCCACACTGGCGCAATGTAACAGTGCCCCCACACTGGTGCCATGTAACAGTGCCCCTCACACTGGTACCATGTAACAGTGCCCCCACACTGGTGCCATGTAACAGTGCCCCCCACACTTGGGTCATGTAACAGTGCCCCACACTTGGGTCATGTAACAGTGCCCCTCACACTGGTGCCAGGTAACAGTGCCCCCACACTGGTGCCATGTAACAGTGCCCCCCACACTGGTGCCATGTAACAGTGCCCCCCACACTGGTGCCATGTAACAGTGCCCCCACACTGGTGCCATGTAACAGTGCCCCTCACACTGGTGCCAGGTAACAGTGCCCCCACACTGGTGCCATGTAACAGTGCCCCCCACACTGGTGCCATGTAACAGTGCCCCCCACACTGGTGCCATGTAACAGTGCCCCACACTGGTGCAATGTAACAGTGCCCCTCACACTGGTGCCATGTAACAGTGCCCCACACTGGTGCAATGTAACAGTGCCCCTCACACTGGTGCCATGTAACAGTGCCCCCCACACTGGTGCCATGAAACAGTGCCCCACACTGGTGCCATGTAGCAGTGCCCCCCACACAGGCGCAATGTAACAGTGCCCCCACACTGGTGCCATGTAACAGTGCCCCTACACTGGTGCCAGGTAATAGTGCCCCCACACTGGTGCTTCTTCTGCCAACAATTTCCCAACAATTATCTATAATGTGCTCTTTTGATCCGCCGCAATTATAGAGGAATCTCCCCGGAGCGGATCAATATGTTCTGGACCCCCCTACCTTCATCATGCCTTCCAGTGCTATTGTTTTCATTGCTGTCCAAATATTGTGTTATCAGTAAACTAACAATGGAACAAATATTTACTCAAAATGTTAACCACACAACCATAGGGACGGCAATTGTAATATAAAAAATATCATTAAGCACAGTGTTTTTTTTGGTCATTTTGGAGAAAAATTCAGTTATGTATAAATTTTAAGAAACTAGTTAATTCATAACATTGTTGTGTCAACGTCTGTGACCCGTTACTGACCAGACACACAGGTGCTTAACCTGACTGATTGAGCGGCGTGCGCAACACACTGCGCCGCAGTATTGACCTCGACGCGTCATTAATGGTAACCACAATATATTCATATATTCTTGTATCAATAACAAGGCAACATTCAACACGAGCAAAACCTTAGTCTAGCATTAGAATATTTGTCTCGCATCAAAGTTTATATTTTGTGAAATTATGGTCAAATAAACTCTGTATAATACGTAGCATTATAGATTCTCACAAGAAAATATTCTATTTATTCAACTGGTACTCCAGCACAGGACAATGTATAGAGTGTATTATTTTATACAGTAGTCACCACAGATGGTTGACTAGCGTGCAGCGTTGATCTATAGCGATTGTTTATTACCAGTGATATGTGTGAGGATCTGTGGTATGTGGTGTGGGGTGGGGTGTTGTGTGTGTGTAGTGGTGTGTTGTATATTCACCTAGTTGTGCTTGCAGGGGGGGGGGGGTGTGTGTATGGGTATTTTTGACAGACCACACGCACATATCTGGACAGGTGGTGCAGGTGATAGCACCAGCTGTCCAGATAGCTCAGGTAAGGGCACTGCCTACGTCATAGGAGAGGTGGGGGGAGAAGAATGTGGTTTGGCGCGCGGTCTTCGGAAGAGAAGATGTCTCTGCCATAGACCGTTCGTGGCAGGTGGTTAAGAGGAGGACAAGTGATTCAAGGGTGTACAGGTGCACAGGGTGTGTATCATAGAGGGTTGGAGGAGTGGAGGAGGGGGCGCGGTTCACGTCATAGGGTTGTAATTGGGTATATAATGTGTCACGCACACTGGGTGGTGGTGTTTTATTCTTACGAGCGTCTGTCAGTACCTAAGATGAAGACCATACTATAACTGCCACCGCGGGTCTTTGCTCCTACACACCTGGTTGCCACTGATCGCCCTAGGAGCCCTTCAGTCGAACCGCGGTTGGAACTGCTATTAGCGATCCCAGCCTTGTCCTATGGAAGAGTAAAGGAAGACTCAGTACTAACCTCACGATGTCGCTTCATGCAGCAACAGTACTTCCTTTGAGTCTTGCCTGCCGTAACAAAAGGGAGTCACAGGTCACTCGTCTACACCTGTGTCACTCTTCTTCTTCTTGAGAATAGGTGCAGTTTGCATGAAGGGTTTACCCTCCCGATGACTGCACCAGGACAAATGTTGGGAGACGCGTGGACGTTGAGGAGGAGAAGAAAGTCAAAGGTGTTAGAAGTGTCGGGCCAGAGAGAGAGGAGTGGCGACGAAAATAGAGGCGGACGTTAGAGGGAGACTCCCCGCACCGTATTGCGGGGTGACGAGTTCACTGCGGCCGCTGATCCACGCACGGTGGAGCGGTGTGCGCAAGATGTCAACTAATATTTCTCCGGAAACTTGTGTAACGGAAAGCGCAAGCAGTACGCATTCCAAATCACCCACGTGTCAGGGGACACATGGCCACCAGGCGGTGCCCTCGGCTGAGACATCTTATCCGGCACTCTATAAACAAACTCCTTCACCCGCGACACCCAGACAGTAGACGAGCACCACGGGATCGGAAGCACCCGGGCATCCCGATAAGGGCCCAACACCGGACCCTCACAGGGCACGACCCCAGCAGTCGGGACAAGGCTTCCCCCAGACCAGGGCAACGAAGAAGGGAGAACCGCAGGGGATGCAGGCGCGGCATCGACATCATCACAGGGCACAGGAGACGAGGCCCCCCGGCGCACATCTTTCCGCAACATCACGACGAGGTCCCGACCATCAGGGACAACCCCCCACTGCGGGGATCCAACAGCAGGAGACGCAGGAGGGGGGGGCACAGGCAGCAACTTCGGAGCCCCGCACAGCACCATCATCCACGGCAGGGAACGCCAGAGCACCATACTCCCCCACCTCCTCCCAAGGCACACCACGAAGGGGAGACACACTCCGAGCCCTCCGCGAACGCTTCGAGACAGGCCGCACCACACCACGCCCAGCAGGCCCCTTCGCAGGCACAGCCACCATCTTCACATCCACACAGGCCACACCCGCACCATCCGAAAAGTCCACAGAGGCCACATCGCCCGCACTGTCCGCATCATCCAGGGAAACAGCCTCAGAACACCGACGCGCACGCTTCTGCAAAGGGATGGAAAGAGCAGAACCACCGTCGCCAACACACTCAGGCACGGCAGGCACCTCCCCCTGCCGAAGCCCCTCTCCAAAGCCCGCGGCCCCGGGAGCCGTTACTAAATCCACTGGCGAGGGTGGGACATGAACCTCCCTCGTCATGTAACAGTGTCCCACACTGGCCCGTGCTTCACTACATCCCGCACTACGCGTAGCGCAGGCGACGGCCCGACACCCTCACACACCGGCTCAACAACCCCAGGGGCCACAGCAGTCATCAGACGTGTCGGACAGGCCGTAGAACTCGCCTCAACAGGCGGAGCAGCAGACAGGCAATCAGGCGCCTCAGGCACAACACCCACTCCGTCCTCAGAACCGTCCGAATGCAACAGGAGTGGAAAATCCTCCGCACGAAAAACATGCACCCGAGCAGTCGCTCCCACGTCGCACACCGCAGCCAGATGACCCTCGTGACCACACCAATAACAGGTGCGTGGTTGACCCCGGTACAGGCAGCGGAGTGTGTAACCCAACATGGACATCAACGACGGGACACTACACTTCAGCGACATCGTCAGGGTGCGGGAGCCGTCAAGCATACCAACACAGTGCCCGGCAACGACCTTGTTCCAACGAACACTTAACACTGTCCCAAATCGTTCAAAGCAGGAGGTCAAGAAGTCGTCCTGAAATTCGAAGGGGGCACCATGCACCGCCACAGACGTCAAGGTGACACTAAGATTCACTACCTTAACAGAACCAGCAGTATCAGGGAGAGGGTAAACACGCCCCTCACACCGCTCGAGAAACGCCTGAAAGGCAGCCTGGAGGCGGAACTTGACAACAGCACGGTTGCCCTGAAGCAGCTGGATGCCCACCAGGTCCGACAGCTGCACCTGAAGCACGTCCACCAGGGCGACACCAACCAACGGATGGTCCACCGGCACCATAAATGCCAGACCAGCAGACAATGTCCTCTTCACTGGAGGGAGAGAAGTCCCCATGGCTAAGTCAAACGTCACCCTGTCAGTGGCAAACCACCACCAGCAGGGCAAACCAGCAATCACCCAACGTAAACACTAGCCAGGAGCGGAGAGACCTCAGGAACGTCCGACCTGGCCGGTGGTCACCACGCCGCTCTCACTGTCACTCAACTACCCATAAGGTCGCCAGCTGGGTTTGTAACTCTGCATCCCAACAATGCAGTTCAGTGGTTGATCTCTGAGTCGCCAGGCAATGATACGTTACCACGATTACAGTGTTTATTCAGTATTACCAGACTAGGGCATCTTTCCATAAATATCAGTGTTATTCAAATACTGCTAGTCACTAGGATATTTTCCATTATGATAAAATAATGATCTTAGTATGGTGCATATAGTATCACTAGTACAATGATGATACTCGCAACGTGCGCCCTCCATATCTCTCTCAACAAGAGATTTGGAGGGCGCACCAAAACACATCAGTAAAATAATATGAAGTTTATTATACGAAACTACATTAAGCATATAAAGAGATAACACATGGGTAAATATGAAATCAATGATCTGGAGAACGCCGGCAGCTCTCCTCTCACCACATCTGGCAACTTGGACAGATGGGCAAATTTAAATGGGGAACTCAGAACCCTCTCGAGGCAGGCAGCTCCGTCGACGTCGTCCTCTCGTCCAACTGCTACACAAGTGGAGTCGACTGCTAGCGGCCGTGGAGTGAGGACGTTTACCGACCCTCCGTGGCTGTTGGAGTTGTTTGCCGTTTGGTCGCCAGGTGGTGGGGCGTCACTGCCCTCCCAGTGTTGTTGCCTGCCTGGCTGCGTGCTGACGTGGCCGTTTTGACATGCCACCGGGTGATTGTCAAGTTCGTGCGGGAGGTGGAGTATCGGGACTTCCTCCGGCGGAACGAAGGGTGTTCGTTGCAGTTGCCGGATGGCGCCGGCTCCGTTACGGTCTCGGACCGAAGTGGTGCCCTGACATATGTCAGTGTGCACGGTGCGCCCCTGGAGTTCCCTGAAGACCTTCTCTGACGCTTCTTCGGGAGGTATAGTGCTGTCTTCAGTGTGCGGGTGAACATGCTTTCCTCGGGGAAGTATGCTGGGAAGCAGACGAACGTCTGTACCTTAGGTATGCGCCTGCGGTCTGATATCCCATCTTCTGTCCGGCTGCTGGGTTACTACGTTCGGGTGTATTATGCCCGGCAGCCCCGTACTTGTTTCCGGTGTGGCCAGTTAGGGCATCAGGCTGCTGAGTGCTCTGAGGCCCCTGCTGCCCCTGTTAACTTGTTTCGGGAAGAGGATTTCCCGCCGCTCCCTCAGGGCCTAGATTCCGGAGATGAAGAGGGGCAGGTCCCGTTTGCTGCTGATGCGGTCCCCCCTGCGTCACCCGACATGCCTCTGGTGGTTGTTGTCCCTCCACCGAGTGTTCCGGTGGCTCCTGTTGCTGGTCACTTCGCTGTGCCAGTTGCTCCCGAGGGTCTTCCGGATGGTCTCTGCGGGTCGTCTGCGTCTTCCTCGACTCATGCTGCTGCGCCTGGTCCTGCACCCTCGCCGGGTGTTACGGCTGTGCTGGGTGTTGGGGGGGGGGGGGGCTGCGGAGCGTAATGTTGTGTGCGGCCCGGTTCCCCATGTGGTTGAGGCTGCTGCCGTCCTGCGACGGGCGTTGGTTCGCCCGGTTCGTGAGGCCCGTGGTTCTGGGTCCGCCTCCGGTTGTGAGGATGTGCGGCCAGTGCCCAAGCGTTCCAGGTGTTCTTCTACTGCTTGGGCTGATATGGAGGACTACGACGCAGGTGGAGCTTCGGGAAATGATGTGGCGATTCTGGGTGCTTCGCGCTCTACGTCGCTGGTGGTGGCTGATGTCCATGTGTCTGCTGTTGATTTCGTTCAACAGCAGACACAGCAGACAACAACAACGTTCGGTGGTTGATGCGGGGCCCTGTGAGGCAGCCGAGGAGGCTCCCAGTGCGCTGCCCATTGCCCGGCCTCGTGGGAAGGTGCCTCTCCCTATCATCTTGGCCTCCGGAGTGGCGCATGATGATGAGCATTCTTTGCGGTTTGACTTCATTGACCGCGTGTGTCCTGTTCCGTGGTGCCCTTCTTCCGTCTGGGTTCGGCGGGCTCGGTGTTTTATTGTGGGTGTGCCAGAGTTAATGCCTGATCCTCGTACGGTTCGTAATGATCCTGTTACGGAGGACGTCATGTCACATTGGGAGGCGTATTGTATTCGATTCCCGGTGGCGGAGTGGCCGGATATGTATGAGAAATTTTAGTAGTCTGTGTGCTTGCTGTGTGTTTGGTGTGTGCTTGGACCTGTGGTTTGTTTGAAATGTGTTGTACCTATTGGGCGCCCTTCAGGCTGGTGTTATGTTTGCTCTCATGACCGTTGGTTTGTTGTATTTCTTCTATTTCCGGTATTGTTTCTTTTTCTTGTGTTTTATTATGTTTCTGTTTTTGTTGTAGGCCCTTCAGGCCGGTGTTTAGTGTCTTTGTATAACTTTGTATTGATTTGATTTGTGCTGAAGTGTCTTATGTTTCTTGCTGTACTTTGTTGTTTTATTCTCGGTCCTTCAGGCCAGTGCATGTAAGTTGTTGTGTTTGTGCCTGTTTTGTTTTAAGGTGTGCGTGTTATGCTTGTTTATTATTATTGTTTATTTTGGCCTCGCCCTTTGTTTACGGGGCGGATGGCTTGGTGTGTGTGTTTTATTCCTGTATTGTTTGTGCTGTGCGTTTGACCTGGTGTTTTTACATTGTTTTACCTGTTGTATGTGTTCTTTATGTTTTGTTTGAAATGTATTGTGTTTGTCCTGTTCTGTTTCCTGCTATGCCTCTTGATGTATGTTTTGTTTTTCTGGAGGTTTTTGTTTTGTGATGTTAATGTGATTGCTAGTTTGCCATTGAATTATGTTTTGTGCTTTGATGTATGCTGTATTTTTCTGTTTTTCTCGTGTATGTGTTTTGTTGTGCTATGCTGTCGGCCCTTCTGGCCGGTGGTCTATTGTTTTCCTTTGTTATGTATTCTGTATTGTTTTTATTGTATTTCAATTGCATGCTTTGCATGTAAAAATAAAAAAAAAAATAAAAAAACTGCCACACAAGTTCCCACGCTGTCTTCTCCGAGTTGTAGTAATACTGGCTGACCTACAGCCTACTCTAATACTAACGTAATAAGAAATACACTAATCTATATAATTAAAAATGGAAATGTTCGTTTGTTCAAAATCTCTAATCTCAGAAAGTTCTTCACCGATTGCCTTGAAATTTTCACACAACGTTCCATTCGCATCTGAGCAGGTTTATATATCCATACTATATAGATGTCATGTCTGTGACTGGAAAAAAAACATGCTTTCTTTGAAAAGCTGTGTTTTTCAAGTGGTTATCATGTGAGGGAAATCTTCGAAACCTCTTTAGCGACTGGTTTGAAATTTTGACACAATGCATTCGAATAGGCGAGTGTTTCTATATACCTACTATATACATGCCTCACCTGTGACAGGAAAAAAACATGCTTTTTTTGAAAAACAGCGCCATCTGTAGGGCGTAAGTGGAACACACGCTGTAATCTCCAAAAGGTCTTCACTGTTTGCTTCGAAATTTTGACGCAACGTTACATTCAAATATGTGCATGTTTTTATATACCTACTATTTAGATGCCACACCTGTGACAGCTAAAAACATGCGTTTTTTGAAAAACAGCGCCATCTGTTGCACGTAGGCGCAACACACGAAATACAAAATATGTTACAATTCCTTTTCAATGTTTCCGATTGCATTGATAAATTGAATTTTCTTACATTTTGATTTATTTTCATTTTCACTTAATTATTTTGTGTGACGTTGCATTGGAATTGAGCTGGAATGTTTACCATACCGTTCATTTCGTGTGTATAGCTTATTTGTTTCTTTTTTCATTGTTTTTCATTTATTTTTTTGACTGTTCTTATTTTTCAGTTTAATTGGTGGAGAAATTGAGCTGTGTCGATTGATCTGCATTTGAATTTAAATATTTCGTTAGTATTTATTGTTTCTGTTTTGAAAACAAGAAAATGGACAACACGTTTATTTCACAGCTGCAATGAGCAACAAACAGCTATGAATCCACTGCCTACATCGTAAACTACTTTCTTCACGTTGTCAAAATGACGCGTTTGCGATAACACTGCTGTATTCGGAAGTGCCTACGAATTACACATGGAATGCCAGTAGAAAATAATTTGAACGACGCAAACGAGGAGAGCGAGTCGACGAACAACGTGGCATGTTCAAATAAACTACGATAGGCAGACTGTACACTATGCATCCAAATCAAGATGAATGCTTCTTTCTTCGCATGCTGGTGGTAAATTTGCCAGGTCCAACGTCTTTGTAGCCATTGAGATTTGTCAATGGCGTTACAAATGCCACTTTCCGTAGTGCATGTCAAGCTCTGAATTTATTGAAGAACCACTAGCTGACACTAGCATGTATGCGTTAATGACGCGTCCAACACGCCACATCCAAATCAAATTCGTGCGTTGTTTGCAATCACATTGACCACCGGCTCTCCTTCATCTCCAAAATAGTTATGGGAGAAATATAAATCGCACGTGTCTGAAGATATTGTCGGTCGAATACGAAGAAAAATTCAAATGTGAACATGGATTTCACAGCAGAAAACTATAACGAAGCGTTAATAATGATTGAAGATTTGTGGTTAGATATCGCAAGGTTCTTAATCAATTGTAAATGCCATCACCGAATCGATCTGCTGCTGCTTCGTTCGATGTAGAATTGCGTCATGAACAAAATTACAACACGGGTGATCTGTTGTCGTATGTGCAATCAAATATTCCTAAGCTAACACTTGAGCGAAAAGGCATTTACAATCCAATAATTCAAACTGTCAATAAGGGGGTTGGAGAAATCTTCTTAGATGCGCCAGGAGGCGCATCTAAGGAAGTAGGAAATAAATTAGGAAGTAAATTAGGAAGTAAATCATCTAAGGAATTAGGAAGTAAAACCTTCCTAATTAGATTGATTTTGGCAACATTTCGATCCCAAAATGGCATAACCTTAGCTCTTGCATTGTCCGGAATAGCTGCGACATTTGTTACCAGGTGGAAAAACTGAAACTTCGGCTTTGAAAATTGCCATTGAACATGCAATTCATTGAAACTCCCACGTGCAACATTTCCAAAGCATCCGGCATGGGAAAAGTCGTGCAGAAATGTAAACTTATTGTTTAGGATGAATGCACAATGGCCCACAAAAATCGCTCAAGGCTCCTGATCGATCATTGCAAGATTTGCATGAAAACATCAGACCATTTGGGAACGCATTAATATTGCTTGCAGGAGATTTCAGGCCAACTTACCTGTAATTCCTCGATATAAGACCGTCGACACTGTTAAAGAAGCAGATGAAGCTGTTAGTTATCCAACAGAATTTTTTAATTCACTTGATCTGCCAGGGATACCATCAAACGTACGGCAATAGAAAATCTGCGTGCCAATTATCATGTTGTGAAATATCAATCAGCTAAAGCTATGCAACGCCATGAGTCTTGCAGTAATAAAAATAATCAGCAACGTCGCAGAAGCAACAATCTTGACAGGCCCTTCCAAAGGTGAAGATGTTCTCATTCCTCGCATTTCTATGATTCCAACAGAGACGCCATTTCAATTTAAGATATTGTAATTTCCAATTCGATTGGCGTTTGCAATCACCATCAAAAAAGCTCAGGGCCAATCCTTAGAATTGTACAGTTTATATCATGAAACAGAATGCTTTTAACAGGGGACAATTATATGTTGTGTGTTCTAGAGTTGGCAAACCAGATAATCTCTATATCTCCACAGGCAATCGAACAACAAAAAATATTGAAAACCCACAAGCATTGTGAAATTAAACATATTAGAAACGTGCGCTTTCTCTTTTCTTTTTTTTCCATTCAACCAGACTGAGCCACAGCAACGCATGGCGGGTACAGCTAGTAATATATAAAAATACTGGGCCTACCTAGCCTAGTCATCAAGGGGCAATGGGAGGTAAATAATTATCTACCATAATCACTCCTGTCCATCGATGCCTGTCCTCCGTTGGTAGAAGGTACACGGTTCCCAGGTCGCTCCTCGACATTCCGGTAATGTGTCACAGGTTCTCAGGTGTCGTGGAGAAATCTCGTCTTCGCCGTACCTAATCCCTGGATTCAGGTCTTCCAAAACTGGTCCAACCAGTGGTCACTGAGCCTGATGCTGTACACACACTATCCTTCAACGAGACGTTTTCTCTTGGATCCAGATGCGGTGTCTTCCCTCCAAGACCTCAGTAGATGTGACCCAGTCACAGCAGCACTACATGACGTACCAGGGCGGACTCACAAGCACCAGACTTGCCCTCCCAGAGTCACCGCTCACCTTCTGTCGCCGACTACAGCCACGAGTACTTGGCACTCCTTTTTGCCCACTAACTTGGCTTCTTCGTACTTCTCAGGAGTACACTATCTTCTGCGACAATGGTAGACTGCATACAGCTGCTTGAATCCACTGAGTGAGGCTCCCAGAACCTCCAATCTTGGGAGCTCACTGACGCACTTCAGCTCGCGCCAAAGGACTGAGCACTGAGCCAGGCCTCCCTGTGACGTTACGGTAGGCTCTGATTGGTTAGTCACCAATCACCGGTTTGCTGGCGCCTCTCACGTCCAGACGCCAAAATCCTAGAGACGTCGCAATTTTGTATGTACAAGGGGCGTAAGTCCCCTTACCTGCAAAACTTATAAATGATACTTTCTCCATAAATATGTAATCTGTTCTGTAGCCCCTTATATCAATATTCTCCCTGGGTCAGAAGAAATTACTGTTAACGCTGGATCTGGGGAGAAATTGGAGGGGCTCCATAACATACCCCTTCCCTTAAAATAAGAGTTATATCGGTCAGTAAATACGGGAGAGGACGTCCGCTACTACGTTCTCTCTCCCTTTGATGTGTCTGATTTCCAACCAGTACTCCTGTAACAATAGGGACCATCTTGTCAACCTCTGGTTCGAATTCTTCATCCTGTGCACAAATGTCAAGGGGTTATGATCGGTGTACACTCGCACCGGTCTCGCACCTCCACCCACATAGACATCGAAATGTTTCAGAGCCATTATCAGGGCTAAGGCTTCCTTCTCTACTGTACTATAAGCCTTTTGGTACTTCTCTAACTTCCTTGAGTAAAACGCCACCGGGCAGTAAACTCCGTCCTTCTCTTGGGCTAACATGGCTCCAATGTAAGTCGACGCTACATTGCTAGCGTAGACTTACAAAATGAAGCCTGACTCAAAGTCAGGTGAAATCAGCACTGGCGCTTCGGTTAACAACCTTTTAGTCTTCTCGGATGATTCCTGGCATGCTTCACCCTACTTCATCTATCGTTCTTAAACAGCAATTCAGTCAGAGGGTTTGCCACTGTCGAGAAGTTCTTGCAAAATCCTCAATAATATCCAATCATCCCCCAGATATCGTAACAACTCCTTCCTAGTCCTGGGATTCAGATATTCTTTGATTGCCATCACTTTCTATTCTACTGGAGTCATGTCTCCTTGCCCCACGACGAAACCTAAATATTCTAATCGGGCTTTCCCAAACTCGCTCCTGGCCAGATTAACTGTCAAGTTCGCTTCTTCCAACCATCGGAACAACTCCCTCAGTCGATTCATGTGTTGTTTCCAGCTATCGGCGTACACCACTATATCGTCTATGTACACGGTGCAGCCTTCCATCCCTCTTAGTACTTCGTTCATCATCCTCTGAAAACAACTTCAACAGCCTTGTACTGTTTTTCATATCAAACAGAAGCACTTTGTACTGGCACAAACCATCTCGAGTAGCAAACGCTGAGATCCTCCTTGCAATCGGAGATAAAAGAATTTGATAATACCCTTTCAGCAGGTCGACCTTGGTGACAAACCTTGCGTTTCTCACTTGGTCGACGCAATCACTTATTCGGGGCATTGGATGGGAATCTGACGCGGTTATGGAGTTCACTTTGCGATAGTCGGTGCAAAAGCGATATGATCCATCACTCTTCTTGACCAACACACAGGGTGAACTCCACTCACTATTGCTGGGCTCAGCGAGATCATTCGCAAGCAGATACTCCACCTCCTGTCGCATGATCTTCCTCTTCTCAGGACTCACCCGTTAAGCGATCTGCTTGATTGGCTTTCCTCCGCTCACGTCCACCTCGTGCACCACACTCTTGTGCCGACCGGGCACATCTATGAAGAGCGACTTGTTCTTCCTTATCAGGGTCACTGGATCTCTCCTTTGCCCTTTATCCAGATGACGTAGCCTCTCTTCTAGATATATCAAACTTTCTGTATTTAACAGGCGTGTTCCATTGTCACGGGCCTACTTTCCTTCCTCCGCTGGCAACGCTTGGCTCATCTCCATACACAGAACTAATTTCCCTTCTTGCGACTGTGTTGTTCCCTTCACTCTCGCACTCTCCGGCTCTTTTGGAACGTATGGCTTTAAACGGTTGATATGACATTTCTGTGTCTTGCGGGGGTGATTCGGCTCGCTGATCTTATAACTTATAGGACCCCAATAACTTACAGGTCTACCCAAGACAGCCAAGGTCTCTTCACGAGTCTGCTTTGAAGAAGCTGTGAGCCACCCTCGGACGAACTCTGTTGAGAGTGTAATATCCTGCCTGAGACGTGGCAGTGTCGGGAATCGCCTTATCCGGGGCTGGCTGGTGGAAGAGACTAACCACTGTGGTGCTTAATGAGGAGAGTGATCAGCGGGTCACATTAGGCTCCTACCTAGGGCTTGCAACCCTAGTATCGGTCGTGGAGTGGTCTAAACAGCGAGGCTGATCGGTAACTGCCAGCTATAGGCTGGATTGTGGTTGAAGGCCTCCACGACGAAGCACCCAGTGAGACTGTGATTTGGCTGGCCTGTGGCCAGTGTAGATTCGTCGTAGAGTTATCGTGGATTCATCGTGAGCCACGGAAGCAGAGACCAGGGCTACCCAGAAGAAGCATCGCCGAGTGTTGAGCGTCTTCAGAAAGGGAGACCTCATTGTACATTGTGTAGTAATAATTCCCTTTTATGACTTTAAATTACGGTGCTGGGAATATATATATATATATATATATATATATATATATATATATATATATATATATATATATATATATATATATATATATATATATATATATATATATATATATATATATATATATATTACTGAAAACTCACTCCCCAGAAGTGACTCGAACCCATACTGCCGGCGGGGAAGTGGTTCAAATAGCTTCGGCTATCACTTCCTTATGTCCGGTCGTGATGGTCAAGCGGATTAAGGCGTCCCTGTACATACCAGTTGCGTTGCTCCTGGCAGTATGGGTTCGAGTCACTTCTGGGGTGTGAGTTTTCAGTTGTATATAGTCCTGGGGACCATTCAGGCTTGTTTGTATATATATATATATATATATATATATATATATATATATATATATATATATATATATATATATAATTAGAATACTTGTCTTCAATGTACCTTCCTTGATAGCTTTGACTTGCATTACTGAACACACCCCTTGAAAGCCTCTACTAACTTGGGGCCGGATTCTCAAACTCTACTACCATCAGAGAAGAACCCGGTTGCGTCCCAGTAGGGCCGTAACATAATTACGGCCCAACAGCAGGAATTGGTAATATCAAAGTACAGGCAGACGTACAACTACTTAACTTGTTTAATCCTTCCTCTACCCAACAGATTGACAGCATTCTAATGGGTTCTCCTGATTCTTCTCCTGACAAGAAACATGAGGTTATGGTGACAGAAGCGACTGAGCAAGAGAAGAGGCCTCGTGTACCATCCATGGATACCCAAGAGGATACCCAAGGTACCCATGGTACCCATGGATACCCAAGAGTCTGGAGTGACGGCGGATGAGTACTTGCGGTATAGCAAATTACAATGTATACTGAACCGGCCAGAGATTCCCCAGACGTCAGAGGTATGTGAGGTAGGTGTGCAGGCTCTAGTGCGCTCTTTGATCCAAGCCAGGCTAATGGAGATCGCCAGCTATGGACGTAATAGGCTCATGAAGCTTGTTCCTAAATGTTTCTTGGCGGTATTTTGTTTAATTCTTATGTGTATTCTAAGTAAGGACCAGTGGACGACCCGACAGATGATGGCTCCTATGAACATCGTGACGAGACCCCAGGGATTAGAGACTTGTACTGTGAGTGTTGCAGTCGAAGAAGGGACCTGGAAGGTGATGATGGATACAGTGAGTGGGAGAAATGATATTATGAGTGACTGTTTCCGACAGGTTGACACCCTTCGCGTGATTGCCGAACCTGGATTCAGCGTTATACTGAGCGTTGGTGGACCTGACTGTGGCAGAGTGAACATCATCTTCAATGTATAAACAGCCCTGTTGGGACTAGGTGTGGGCCTAGTAGACGGTTATGCTGTAAGTACTGACTTAACAACTATCACTGTTACTCCGAATTATCAGTCCCCTGTATTCCAGGTTGCCGTCTCCTTGAAGGACTACCGGACCGGTATAAGAAATGCCGTCTGCGACCAGCCACGAACGGTGCCACGACACAGGGAGGTGTCGATTCACCCCAGATCGCGCCTGTGCCGATCCTTACTCAAGACACGTGAGATCATTATGCCCCTGATTAACATCTCAGTGAGGGTGTGGGAAGTCACAAGTCACATCAGGCAAGCCATTGCCTGATGTGACTTGTGACTTGAAAACTTGAAGATGTGACATCTTCAAGTTTTCCTTGTGCCAGAATCTCCCTTTAAGGCAGTTTTGCAGACAAGACTTCCTCGCCACTCCAGTCCATTGTTTATGTGAGTCCGTTCGGAGTTGAACCAACGTACTAATTTGGTTTGTTTTCTCTTTTATAAAAACCCAAACCAAATTCTTTTTGGTGGGGAGGTGTTACGGACCCGAGTCCATCGTCGGAGCACGGAGCAGTGACGAGAACGCTATCTGTGAGTCCGCTCCCAAAACCCCCTCCAAATGGACGACGCCATCTAGTGATGACGAGAGACGCCGGCAATACGTGCTGGATTCCCATCTTAATTGGCTCGTGGAGTAGCCGCTGCTAGACTCTGGTGAGGTGGCGCTTAGACAGCAACGCCATTTATGGAGTGAAGAGGTGGACGTTTCTGTCTAAGCTAGTAAGTGATGTTTCCTTGTGGTCCCAGGTAGTGTCCCCAGTACTGATGACGTGTCTGGTTTCAGAGTTAACCTGGGACTGCTGTGTTGGACGATGGATCAGTCTACCCAAGGCAGCCAAGGTCTCTTCACCAGTCTGCTTTGAAGAAGCTGTGAGCCACCCCTGGACGAACTCTGTTGAGAGTAATAGCCTGCCTGAGGAGTGGCAGTGTGGGGAATCGCCTTATCCGGGGCTGGCTGGTGGAAGAGACTAGCCACTGTGGTGCTTAATGAGGAGAGTGACCAGCGAGTCACACGAGGTTCCTGGCTAGGGCTCGCAACCCTAAGTATCGGTCGTGGAGTGGTCTATACAGCGGAGCTGATCGGTACCTGCCAGCTACAGGCTGGATTGTGGTTGAACGCCACCATGTCGAAGCACCCAGTGGGACTGTGATTTGGCTGGCCTGTGGCCAGAGTAGATTCGGGGTAGTCAGCGTGGAATCATCGTGGGCCACGGAAGAAGGAACCAGAGCTACCCAGAATGAGCATCGTTGAGCATCCAGTGTCTTCGGAGGAAGACGCAACTGTATATATATTTGTGTAGTAATAATCCCCGCGTGTGACTGTTATTTATTTATATATGGTGGTGGAAATATATATCAGAAAATTGGAATATTTGTATCCCTCCCCCTTTAATTTAACTTGCGTTATGGAACACACCCCTTGAAAGCCTCTACTAACTTGGGGCCGGATTCCCAAACTCTACTACCATCAGAGAAGAACCCGGTTGCGTCCCAGTAGGGCCGTAACATAATTATGTTACCAATTATGTTGCCAATTATGTTACGGCACTACTGGGATGCAACCGGGTTCTTCTCTGATGGTAGTAGAGTTTGGGAATCCGGCCCCAAGTTAGTAGAGGCTTTCAAGGGGTGTGTTCAGTAATGCAAGTCAAAGCTATCAAGGAAGGTATATTGAAGACAAGTATTCTAATTTATATATATATATATTCCCACCAGCGTAACTTAAAGTCATTAAAGGGAATTATTACTACACAATGTAAAATGAGGTCTCCCTCTCTGAAGACGCTCAACACTCGGCGATGCTTCTTCTGGGTAGCCCTGGTCTCTGCTTCCGTGACTCACGATGAATCCACGATAACTCTACGACGAATCTACACTGGCCACAGGCCAGCCAAACCACAGTCCCACTGGGTGCTTCGTCTTGGAGGCCTTCAACCACAATCCAGCCTATAGCTAGCAGGTACCGATCAGCCTTGCTGTTTAGGCCACTCCACGACCGATACTAGGGTTGTGAGCCCTAGGCAGGAGCCTCGTGTGACCCGCTGATCACTCTCCTCATTAAGCACCACAGTGGCTAGTCTCTTTCACCAGCCAGCCCCGGATAAGGTGATTCCCGACACTGCCACGCCTCAGGCAGGCTATTACACTCTCAACAGAGTTCGTCCGGGGGTGGCTCACAGCGTCTTCAAAGCAGACTCGTGAAGAGACCTTGGCTGCCTTGGGTAGACTGATCCATCGTCCAACACTGCAGTCCCAGGTCGACTCTGCAAGCAGACACGTCATCAGTACTGGGGATACTACCTGGGGCCACTAGGAAACATCATTTACTAGCTTAGACACAAACGTCCACCTCTTCTCTCCATAGATGGCGTTGCTGTCTAAGCGCCACCTCACCAGAGGTCAGCAGCGGCTACATCACGAGCTGACTAGGACAGGAATCCAACACTTTTTGCTGGCCTATCCTGTCACCACTAGATGGCGTCGTCCATTTGGAGTGGGTTTCGGGAGCGGACTCACAGATGGCGTTGTCGTCACTGCTCCGTGCTCCGACGCTGGACTTGGGTCCGGCAATCCAATAAGTGTTGGATTCCTGTTTTAGTCAGCTCGTGACGTAGCCGCTGCTGACCTCTGGTGAGGTGGCGCTTGGACAGTGAACGCCATCTATGGAGCGAAGAGGTGGACTTTTCTGTCTAAGCTAGTAAGTGATGTTTCCTAGTGGCCCCAGGTAGTATCCCCAGGATCCGACCCCTTGTCAAGTATGTTTGACAGGGGTGGTGACGTAGTGCAATCCCCCGTAAATAATTCCCCCTGTTTATAATTATTTGGACGTTTTATACGTCCTGTGCGGTGCTCGGTGTGATTTAGTGCAATATTGGAGAGTGAGGTGCTTGCTGTGATTTAGTGCCATATTGGAGAGTGCGGTGCTCGGTGTGATTTCGTGCAATATTGGCAAGTGAGGTGCTAGGTGCGATAAAGTGCAGTAGTGGCGAAGTTCAGTGCTCAAGTGAAGTGGAGTATTAAGTGTTTGTGCGCCATTTAAGTGACAATGGCGGAAAGAGTGACCATTGATGATCTGGACGATGTTCAGAACTTTCTGAACAAGGAGGACAGTCTTGCCAGATTGAAATATCTGGGAATGCAAGAACTGGTGCTAGTGAGCGCATATCTGGAGATAAAAATACGTGAATTGATTCCCGTGTAGAGATCTTATCAAAGGTTCACAAACATTTGAAGGCCGGGGAGAAACAGGAAAGTGAGGCACAGAGTACAAAGGAAAGTGAGGTGGTAGTTGCCACTGAAAATGAAGATAAAGGTAGTGACATTGAAAGTGATGCAGGTGAACTGAATATAAGCTTTCTAACTGTCAAAATGCATGCTTTAGAAATAAATCGTGAGATAGAATGGAAGAAATTAGAAATAGAACAAGAATTGAAAGATAAAGAAATGGAAATGAAGCGTTTAGAACTAGAAGAAAAGGAAAAAGAAAGACAAGAAAGGAAAGAAGAGCGAGAAAGAGAAGAAAGAAGAGAAAGAGAACGAGAAGAGCGAGAATGAGAAGAAATGGAAAAAGAAAGGCAAGAACGACGAGACAGAGAGGAAAAGGAAAGAAGACACGAGTTAGAAGTATTGCGATTAGGTGGTCGGAGGAAAACAACGGAAACGAGTGGTTTCGATCCGGTAAGGAATATCAAAATGGTCCCGAAATTCAACGAAAGGGAAGTTTCGAAGTTCTTCGCTGCTTTCGAGAAGGTTGCAGCCTCTTTGGAATGGCCAAAAGAGAATTGGGCCATCATGATACAGTCCGTCTTGACTGGGAAGGCCCAAGTCGCCTACTCCACGTTGTCCCTTGATGACTCCTGTGATTATGACAAGGTGAAGAAGCTAGTGCTCATGGCTTACCAGTTGGTGCCTGAGGCTTACAGGCAGAAGTTCAGGAACCTGGAAAAGACCTCAGAGCACACGTTCACCGAGTTCGCGACCATCAAGGAACGGCTTTTCCAGGAGTGGTGTGCCTCTCGGAAGGTGAGGACGAAAGAAGAACTCGAACAGCTCGTTTTGTTGGAGGATTTTAAGGAATGTCTGTCTGGGGATCTGAAGACATACCTAGAAGAGCAACAGGTAGAGACCTTAAGTGCAGCAGCAACTATGGCTGAAGAATACATCTTGACGACGAGATTATGTTACAGCCCTACTGGGACGCAACCGGGTTTTTCTCTGATGGTAGTAGAGTTTGGGAATCCGGCCCCAAGTTAGTAGAGGCTTTCAAGTGGTGTGTTCAGTAATGCAAGTCAAAGCTATCAAGGAAGGTACATTGAAGACAAGTATTCTAATTTATATATATATATATATATATATATATATATATATATATATATATATATATATATATATATATATATATATATATATATATATTCCCACCACCGTAATTTAAAGTCATAAAAGGGAATTATTACTACACAATGTACAATGAGGTCTCCCTCTCTGAAGACGCTCAACACTCGGCGATGCTTCTTCTGGGTAGCCCTGGTCTCTGCTTCCGTGGCTCACGATGAATCCACAATAACTCTACGACGAATCTACACTGGCCACAGGCCAGCCAAATCACAGTCCCACTGGGTGCTTCGTCGTGAAGGCCTTCAACCACAATCCAGCCTATAGCTGGCAGGTACCGATCAGCTTCGCTGTTTAGGCCACTCCACAACCGATAATAGGGTTGCAAGCCCTAGGCAGGAGCCTCGTGTGACCCGCTGATCACTCTCCTCATTAAGCACCACAGTGGCTAGTCTCTTCCACCAGCCAGCCCCGGATAAGGCGATTCCTGACACTGCCACATCTCAGGCAGGCTATTACACTCTCAACAGAGTTCATCCGGGGGTGGCTCACAGCTTCTTCAAAGCAGACTCGTGAAGAGACCTTGGCTGCCTTGGGTAGACTCATCCATCGTCCAACACTGCAGTCCCAGGTTGGCTCTGAAACCAGAAACGTCATTAGTATACTGGGACACTACCTGGGGCCACCAGGAAACATCACTTACTAGCTTAGACACAAACGTCCACCTCTTCACTCCATAGATGGCGTTGCTATCTAAACGCCACCTCACCAGAAGTCAGCAGCGGCTACGTCATGAGCCGACTAGGACAGGCATCCAGCACTTATTGCCGGCATATCCTGTCACCCCTTGAAAGCCTCTACTAACTTGGGGCCGGATTCCCAACTCTACTACCATCAGAGAAGAACCCGGTTGCATCCCAGTAGGGCCGGAATGGACCCGAGTCCATCGTCGGAGCACGGAGCAGTGACGGCAACGCCATCTGTGAGTCCGCTCCCGAAACCCACTCCAAATGGACGACGCCATCTAGTGGTGACAGGATATGCCGGCAATTAGTGCTGGATGCCTGTCCTAGTCAGCTCATAACGTAGCCGCTGCTGACCTCTGGTGAGGTGGCGCTTAGACAGTGAACGCCATCTATGGAGCAAATAGGTGGACGTTTCTGTCTAAGCTTGTAAGTGATGTTTCCTAGTGGTCCCAGGTAGTGTTCCAGTATACTAATGACGTGTCTGGTTTCAGAGTTAACCTGGGATTGCTGTGTTGGACAATGGATCAGTCTACCCAAGGCAGCCAAGGTCTCTTCACCAGTCTGCTTTGAAGAAGCTGTGAGTCACCCCCGGACGAACTCTGTTGAGAGTAATAGCCTATCTGAGGCGTGGCGGTATCGGGAATCGCCTTATCTGGGGTTGGCTGGTGGATGAGACCATCCACTGGGGAGAGTGGATGAGGAGGGTGACCAGCGAGTCACACGAGGTTCCTGGCTAGGGCTCGCAACCCTAAGTATCGGTCGTGGAGTGGCCTATACAGCGGAGCTGATCGGTACCTGCCAGCTACAGGCTGGATTGTGGTTGAAGGCCTCTACAACGAAGCACCCAGTGGGACTGTGATTTGGCTGGCCTGTGGCCAGGGTAGATTCGGGGTAGTCAGCGTGGATTCATCGTGGGCCACAGAAGAAGGAACCAGAGCTACTCAGAATGAGCATCGTTGAGCATCCAGTGTCTTCGGAGGAAGACGCAACTGTATATATATTTGTGTAGTAATAATCCCCGCGTGTGACTGTTATTTATTTATATATGGTGGTGGAAATATATATCAGAAAATTGGAATATTTGTATCCCTCCCCCTTTAATTTAACTTGCGTTACGGAACACACCCGTTGAAAGCCTCTACTAACTTGGGGCTGGATTCCCAAACTCTACTATCATCAGAGAAGAACCCGGTTGCGTCCCAGTAGGGCCGTAACACTCCTGCTTCGAACTCCCTTGGGACACCCATCTTATCGTACCAGATCGATATCATCTCTTGCGCTGTCTTCAGGTGCTCAGCAGCCAGCTCCTTCGGCGTTTTCAATCGTTCACGGAATTTCTGCACATACTCCTCCACTGTCACTAACGTCTTATTCGCTGTCAACTGCTCCTTCAGCATCAATAACGGGTTTCTTACTTCGTGCCTAAACACTAGTTGGAATGGAGAGAATCCCAGAGACTCAACTAGAGCATCTCTGATTGCAAACAGGGCTGGGTAGACAGCCTCATCCCACTCCGTCTCCTGTTCCGCACAATACAATCTCAAGACGGTCTTCAGGGTGGAGTGGAACCTCTCAATCACTCCCTGCGATTGTGGTCTATAAGATGACGATCGTAGATGAGCAATTCCCCAGCTTGTAATAGCCTGTCTAAAGCACTTCGACTGGAAAATACCTCCGCAGTCGGACTGGATCTCCTTGGGTACTCCTACCCAAGCAAAGCATAGCTGAAGGTCTCCCATGACTCATCTTGATGTCACCCTCTGTACTGGGATTGCCTCTGGAAATCTCGTCGAAGCACACATGATGGCCAATAAGTAATTATTTCCTCTTCTTGTTCTAGGTAATGGTCCCACCACGTCGATTATTATGAGTTCAAATGCCTGGCTAAACGCAAGAACTGGAACCAAAGGTGCTTTCGGGATGGCAGGGACGTTCTTTCCCGCTCTCTTGCATGGGAAACACGTCTTGCAGATTCTTCTTACATCCGCGTCCATGCCCGGCCAATAAAAATGTTCTCAAAGCCGGTTTAAGGTTTTGGTCATTCCCAAGTGACCCGCAGGATCCACTGAGTGTGCAAGCTTCAGTACCGCACTTCTGTACTGCACCGGTACCACCTCCTGATGCCTCACTCTCAGCATACCATCACCCACTTCTTCTCTTACCGGTCTCCACTGCCTCATTAGCACTCCCTTCTCCATGAAGAAGTGAGTCGGTGACTCAGGTCCGGCGAGACCCCATTCCGCCTCCCTCACCAACTCCGGAAACGCTTCCCTTTGCAGTTCACCTAGATGGGTGCTGTCAATACCTAGAGGACTGTTGAGAGTACCTTGGATACTCTTATCCGACTCTTCCTCACCTGGCACCTGTCCTCTGGCCTCCTCTCGGAACAAATGATCGAGCCCCAGGTCACCCGGCACGTTCTCTTCGGCGTGACCGGATCCGGACACATCATTTTCCCCTGACGCCCCATCTCGACGTCACTGCACCTACTGGAAATGCCACTCTCGCAATTTCCGTTGCATCACTTCTGACGTCCGTCGTGCTGCTCTGTTGATAGAGCTCTACATATTCTTCGCCCTTAATCAAATTCGGGAGAACACATCCCCCACAGGAGTCGTTCCCTAGGATCACCTGAGCTTCCATCCTGGGCAGTGAAGCACAGACCCCTACCACGAGAGTCTGGCAACCATAGTCTGAATCAAGAGTCATTTTACGAATGGGCATCCTCACCTGTCCCCCCAACGTTCTTATCAGGGCTTCCCCTGTATTGGAACTTCTGTAGTCCTCGGGAAAGAGGGATTCACTAACAAGAGTGAAGTCGGATTCCGTGTCCATCAGCATCCTTGCTTGCACAGGATCAGCTCCTCTTATCTTCACTTTCCCTTCACACAAAGGGGTGAATCCTCTTGTCCCTCATCACTGGGATATCACCTAAGGTATCGTTGTCTCCTTCGCTTCCTACTCTCGCGAAAGCTACATTCTCACAGTGCCTGGGGTGACCGCACTCCCATGCAAAATGTCCTGGCCCCCCACAGTTGCAACACTGGCTGCCTCTCCTGGGCGACTCTCTACCAGTCATCCTGGTAGCACCAACAGTAGATGTTCCCTGAGTCCTCCTTGGCCTCAATGTCGTCGGTTCCCGGGTAGCGCCTCCGGCTCCCGAGCTCGGTTCACTGCACACAGCTTGGGGCTTCCTCCCTGTGTCCCTCGAGCTCTTGAACCGGTTTACTTCACTGGGCAAACTACTCTTGGGAGAGTCCCTGCCCGTCCTCGCTCCTCCTGAACTCTTAAAGTTCCCTCCAGACCTTGTGTAAGGCGAGTGCCTGGACAGTCCCTCCGTTCTAAGATGCAGTGCCTCCTCCAACATGTCGGCTCGGTCTGCTGCAGCTTTAAGGTCTTTTATTCATGCCTCCTTCACTCGGACCTTGAGTTCCGGATGGAGCATCGACATGAATTTTTCCATCACAATCAACTGTTTCAGCTCTTCCTTCGTCTCTACCTCTTCCGTCTTCAGCCATCGTAGAAACCTACGCTCCATGTCCCGAGCAGTCTCAGCATATGACCTTCCCGATGCTCATGTACAATTACGGAAGCGTTTCCTGTAGACCTCCGGGGGTTAGTCTATATGAGTGGAGCACCACTTTCTTGATTGTGTCGTATATGGCGCAATCCTCGATGTCCAACAGGTTAAAAGCCTCTCTGGTCTCACCAGTCAATCAACTCTGCACCAACGCAGCCCAATCCTCCTCCGGCCATTCCTCCAATGATGCTATCCTCTCAAAATGGTTGAAGAAAGCCTAGGCCTCCAGAGGATCAAAGATGGGTAGATTGCGCTCCCAGGCCTTGAGGTCGTCCCGACATGCAGGTATCAAGACTAGCCCACGTTAAATGCACCTCAGCTCGACCTCCCTGTTCGCCTCTATCTCGGCTCACCGCATTTGTAGCTGGCTTCCCTGTCTTCTCATTTCAGCCGCGCCTGTCTTTCCTCTCGTTTCAGCTGCACCTCCCTTTCTCACTCATGCTGTAGCTGCACTTCTCTTTCTCGCTCCTCATGCTGCAGCTGCGCTTCTCTTTACTCTCGTCTCAGCTGTGCCTCTCTTTCTTCTCATTTCAAATGCACCTCTCTTTCTTCTCATTTCAGCTGCACATCTCTTTCTTCTCGTTTCAGATGCGCTTCTCTTTCCTCTCATTTCAGCTGCGCCTCTCTCTCCTCGCGTTGTAGCTGTGCTTCTCTCTCCTCGACGCAGTTGGGCCTCTAACTGCATTTGCATTATCTCCAGCTGCACGCTCTTCCTATTACAATTAGATCCTCCGCTGCTTCCACGTTCACTGCGAGTTCTGGCCACACTGGTAGGTGCTTGAGACAGCTCTACTTGGGACGGCTCGCCTTGGGATGGCTCTTTTTGGGACGGCTCGTCTCCTCTCGAGCTGTGAGCTGTGCCATGATCTCTATCCTATGCTCTGCTACCTTAGTCGTCCTCAATCTGATCCCAAAGTGGTTTGCCACTTGTTGGAGCTGAGCTTTGGTACACTCCTTTAAAATTTTCTCATCCCTCGTCTCAATAAATTTCTTTACTTTATCCTCCTCCATCTCTATGTTATCGAGCATACATCATAGCACCCACTAATTTCACCGTTTCAGTCCTTTAGCTGGTTGGGTAACACTATCACTGACTTCACTGGCAACACTGATCATGACACTGGTAACACTGTATTGGTACCCTGGCAACACTGTCCACGAATTTTGGCAACACTTTCCTGAAATCTGGGCAACACTGTAGGCTGATCAACGTACCCTGGCAACACTGTACCTTGACGAACGTATCCTGGCAACACTGTACCTTGACGAACGTATCCTTGCAACACTGTACCTTTACGAACGTATGCTGGCCAGGTCGCCAGTTCTTGTTATGGGGAGTGGGCTGGGGCTCTGATAGCCCAGGGGGACGGCTAGGGGCTCAAGAGATAGCATACTCAGTCCCTCTTACTCACATGACTCACCAGAGTCACTTGGCCCCACAAGAGAGGACCAAGTAATGGCCACCACCCCAGGTCTTTGCTCCCACCACCGAGGTGCCACTAACTCACCCTGAGAGCCCTTCAGTCAATCACAGGGAAACTGCTCTTAGCAATTCTGGCCTAGACCCACGGAGGATTGAAGGAGGACTCAGGCTTACCTTTAACAACACTTTCCCTGAGTCCTGCCAAACAAAAAGTTGCAGGAATTCCATTCTCGCCTGCCTTCTCTGTCTACAACAAGATCGCCAGCTGGGTTAATATCTCTGCACCCCAGCAATGAAGTTCAGTGGGTATACACTATGTTGCTTGTTGCCAAAGTGTTGTTAGTCCTACAGCATTGACACTGGACTGCCAGCCTAGGGTACACTTTCATAAATATCTGTGTTGCTTTACCACTCACCAGCTACTAAGAAACTTATATATTAAAACTCACTGTTCACTGGGTGGGGCTATAATATCCCTCGTATATGCTCATAGAGATCAGTATGGAGGCGCACTTAAACACAATGATAAAAATATGTGATATTTAGTGACACAAGCTACATGATCACATATACAAGCAATAATAATATATACATCCATAATATAATAAGTAATAATAATATATCTTTATATCCATTCCTTTAGGAATGGATATAAAGAATAAATAATATAGAGATCGTCGGAAACTATTCTCTCACGACCTCCAGCAACTCCGTCAACTGGACAGACTTAAAACAGGGTCTCACACCCTCTCACAGAGGGGGCCACTTCATCCACGTAGGTCACCACCTCGCCAACTGCCGCGTCGTCTACACACACTGACCTCTTCAACAGTCCATGGACACAAGCTGCCCTGCAGCCTATCCTAATACTAATGTACCAATATTGTACTGATCATATATACTGTATATAAATATCGTGGCCTAACTAGCCTACTCAACAAGGGGTAATGGGAGGGAAAAGTGATCTACCTTCAACATTCCTTGCTTACGACACCTGTCCCACGATGGTATGAGGTTCCCACGATCAGTTACTGAGTCGGTCCTTGACGATCCAGTAACGTGTTGCAAGTCCTCAGGTGTCGTGAAGCCGTTCCCACAGATTCAGATATCCCAATCCTGTTCCAGCCAGGGGTTACTGAGCCAGTTACTGTATACACACTCGTTCCCTCCACAAAGGCGTTGTTCCTTGTCCTAGGAACAGTGTCGTCCCTCCAACATTCTCAGTGGATGTGACCCGGTCACAGCAGGCCTGCCCGACACACCATCCAGACCCTTCAGCGTCGGGCGGCGCCCTCCAGCGTCGTCGACGACCGATTCCTCAAGTTTTGGCAGTTCTCTGCTCAATAAACTTGGTTTGTTCTTGCTTCCCAGACGCACAGAGTCTCTAGTAACAATGGTGGGCTGCGATGGCTAGCTATAATCCACTGAGAGAGAGCTCCAGAGCCTCCAATCCTTGAGAGCTGAAAGACGCACATCCTCTCGCTTCCACAGTCAGGTCAACTCTGACGCCACGTCCGCCGGCGCTGCCAGGGACACTCGGTGACGTCACAGAGGGCGCTGATTGGTTGCCTGCAGCACGTGACCAAAGCCAGCCAATCCGCAGCCGGCTGGCGTCGTCCACAAAATGGCGGATTTGCAGGCAGGAGATGCCATTTTGTTTGTACCAAGGGCGCCACTTCCCCCTTTACCTACAAACTTATAAATGCAAATTTCTCCCTTATCAGGCGGCCAATCTGGTTGCCACATATATATCAACAGACTCCCTGCACTTCAGGGAATCAGCTGGGTCAGAAGATATGACTCTTAATGCTAAATCTGGGGAGAAATTGGAGGGGGCTCCGTAACAATAGGGAGCGAGGCCTGTGGGTCAGCTGTCATCTGTAGCATGCAGAAGTCTCCTCCTCCTTCTCCCGTTCGACGAGAGGGTAGAGGGGTGTAATCAACCAATCCATCTGCCGCCGTCACCCCCAGCTCACGACCACCTGAGCATGTGTGTGTGTGTGTGTGTGTGTATGTACTCACCTATTTGTGCTTGTGGGGGTTGAGCTTTGGCTCTTTGGTCCCGCCTCTCAATTGTCAATCAACTGGTGTACAGATTCCTGAGCCTACTAGGCTCTATTATATCTACATTTAAAACTGTATATGGAGTCAGCCTCCTCCACATCGCTGCCTAATGCATTCCACCTGTTAACTACTCTGACACTGAAAAAGTTCTTTCTAATGTCCCTGTGGCTCATTTGGGTACTCAGTGTCCAGCTGTGTCTCCTAGTTTGCGTACCACCAGTGTTGAATAGTTTATCCTTGTCTACCTTGTCAATTTCTCTGAGGATTTTGTAGGTAGTGATCATGTTTCCCATTTATTTTTCTGTCTTCCAGTGTCGTAAGGTGCATTTCCCGCAGCCTTTCCTCGTAACTCATGCCTCTTAGTTCTGGGACTAGTCTAGTGGCATACCTCTTGTGAGGGAATCTAGATTCCCTCAGCTAGTTTTCCTAGTATCTAGATTAGGCTAGTCGCTCTAGGAAACTCTAGAAACTGAAGCTTTCAAACTAACATATACTTGTGGGGTGTTGAATGAAAGCTTATGTTAAGGACAATCGGTTGGGACTGGTTAGAGGCCTGTGATTGCTCTGTAGAGAGAATTACAGAAATTTTCCTGTTTCTGTGAAATAGGATGGGAGTTGAGAGTGAAGTGGTGTAGGGAGGTACTTGACTCTCCCAACGGTTTTACAGGGGGGAGGGACAGTGGGGTGAACGTGGCCTTCCCCCCCCCCCCCACCATGTGAGACAGTACGCCACTGTCTTTTAGGCCTCCCCCTCCTTGTGACGTCACAGGATGACTGAGGCATGTGATTGGTTTAGGCACCTGTGCTCCAAGCCGAGTTTTGGCGCGAAGAGCTGTGGTTGGAAGCGGCATCTTGGTAGTGTGCCAGCTCCCTGCTGATTGGTCAAGACAAGGTAGGGGGGGAGATATGGGCATTTGAGTTTCCCTGCCCGCCATAGAGTCAGTTTGAATTGGGCGGCAAGCGGAGGAAGAAGTGACTGGTGGAGGTGGCAGGCCGGCCACCTCCACCCCCGTTAATCGCTTCTGTCGTCCAAATTACTCATCGAGCATGGTACTCCTGCCATCAGGGGTTGTGTCAAGGCCCAATTGGCGTGAATTGGGGCCAAGGATTTACGGAAGGAACAGTAAAGAGACAGTTGACAGTGTTCACCCATGAGGCAGCTGGCAGAGCCTCATGGTGTAACAGGTGGTTTGAATAACCTGTCTAGTGTTGTTGGACAATGGGCGGAATCGAGCAGGGCCTCCTAGTGTAATTGTGGTGAGATTACAGGCCCATGTTGGACTTTGAGTTCTGCCAGGCGGCGTCAGTGTGGGGACGCCGCCGGCCATTGTCACCCCAGTGTAGAGCAAGAGCAGGGCAGGCTCTGGTTGCTGGAGTTGTGGGCGATTCCTCAACCACGTGTGTATGCCCGGGGGCTACCCCCAGGCCACCCTAAACCACCCAGCCGCTCAGCCCGGCCACTCGGCTCGGCTCGGCCTGCACGCCGGCTACCCACCCACCTGCTCGTGCGCCGGCTACCACCCCCACCCCACCCCCCCTCTCAGCTCGAGAGGGGCGCTGTGGGCCACGCGGTGGCCACATGCCTTGGCCACCTCCTTGGGCCACTTGGCCACTTTCCCGGGACAGCCTAGGGCCACATCTTGTCGACGCATGAGGAGCAAGCTAAGTGTTGACAGCTAGAGTGGTAGTGACCTGGGAAATGAGTAAAAATGAGGAGGTTAGACGTGAGTAAAATTTATCATTGTGTACAGTGTGATGAGTACCGGTGGAAATTCTTGGTAAGAGTTGTCTCAGAGCCTCGCCAGGCTAGGGAAGCAGCTGAGAGACAGCTGTCTGTAGCACGTCCAGGTGACTGGTAGGGCGGTACCTGGAGATAGATGTTGTACACGGGACCACACTGTAGTTGTATATATATATATGTGTGTAGACTGACTTGAGTATGTAACCGGTCAGTGTAGAGATTTACCATATAAGTGATCCAGCCTGTCGATTCTATATAATCGTTCAGACTGGATTAATGCCATAGAGTACCGTATTGTATCATTAGAGGTAGGCAGGCCAGGTTGCAGGGATGTCAGTGAGGTCACTGACATCCCCAGCTGAGGTCTGTGTAGTTAGAGATACATTTACCTGATGATATAATTTTCATTGATTATGTGAATGCCATTTATATGTGTTCATTTGCATGTTTATGTACTGTGTTGTGTGGTGAGTCAGTAGATGTGATTGCTGACTGATTGCCTAATGATGTCATTAGCATGTGGGGTATGCTGACGGCATCATTATGTTGCAGGTTTGTGCAGTGTTGTTATCAGTTATACGATATTATTGCCCTAGGAACTGTGTTGAGGGTTTAAGGGACCTCTAGGATTATTCAGGGGAATTCACAGTACTTAATGAGAGCAGGCAATTGATGGGTTATTTGTCTTGCTGAGGTAAGAGTGTGTTCACAGTAGTCCTTTGCAACGGTTGCAAGAAAAAGGGGGGGGGCAGTAATATTGGTATACTCATGTGTTGCACAACCATGTGTCATTATTGTGTGGGCACAGTAATTAACGAGTTGCAGTAGCCGCAACCGTATGTGGGCAGTGCATTTGTGTTGTTGCATGCCATTGTAGTGTGACCTATGTAACACTGGGGTTACTTTGTTTCTTTAAGTTGTGTTGAGGACTTAAGGATTCAGTGAGTTAATAATTGGGGAATTAACTGGATAAGGGGTGCACACTTATTGTGGAGTGAGTGAGTGAGGGCTGTTATGAGAGAGAACAGTGTTGAGTTTGAGTGAGATACGTCTCGGGAGCAATTAATTGTCCATGTGACAACTAATTGACCACTCTATCTAATTATGTAATTAGCCTTCTCATCATGATTTCACATAGTGGGAGAGGATCTGTTAGAGTCTGTCAGTATTTGTGTCAACGTAATTTGCTCGAGACTAATTACCTTTCTGGGGTATAGCAATTAGTGGCTCATGTTAATTAGTGGAGTAATTAACATCGGAGGGCTCCGATGACTCGGTAAAGCGAGGTCATGGAGCTAGCATAAATCGTTGTATTAATCATATCCTGTCTGAGGACAGTGGATTAGTGGCACATCTTGTTAATTAGGGGTAATTAACTCCTTTCCCGTGAATTCACAGTGTTTGATGAGACCTGCTTAGGCAGTGCGGAGTGAGACGTATTTATGGATAATTAATTATTGGTCCTGGTAACAGTTAATTAATTGCTAAGCATTAATTAGGGTAATTAACACTAGTAATTTTTTTGACACAGACTGTTGAGAAGCTACCAAGTTAGGGTAGGCTTAGTTAACGTAACTCAATGGGGATGTAATTAGTAGTCCGTTTGTCCTTAATTGAGGATTACTCACTGAATACTTGCTAGGAGTCAAGTGTGATGTAATATAAGTTTGAGTTATTGTTAACAAGAGAGACAAGTGTTAATGATTAACGTAGAGTATCATCATGATGTCTAGTGTGAGACAATTGTTTGTGATTACCGTAGTACTTTGTTGCTGACTGCTGCGATCAGTCAATTAACGTAATTAATCACTTAATAATAATAATAATAATAATAATAATAATTTTTATTTAGGCAAAGGTACATACATAAAGAGATTTTACAAAGTTCGTTGGCTTTATAGATAGAGCTAGTACATACAATGCCTAAAGCCACTATTACGCAAAGCGTTTCGGGCAGGAAAAAACACTACTGACTAAAGCTTAAAACTAATGGGTAAAAAGAAAAAAATGCGTTGAGTACAAATAAAAATAGAGGTAAAAGAGGGGGGAACTTTGTTGAAAAAACAGCACAAATGCAATTACAAATTATTACAGAAAATTACATTAAAACAGCGTTGATTTGAAAAAAAAAAAAAAAAAAAAAACATACATGGGTTGACAATAGAGGAGTAAGGTAGGCTACAGGGAATTTATTAGGTATAGCTTCGTTTTTAACTTAAACTGGTTGAGAGAGGTACTGTCTTTAACATGGTTGGGAAGGTCATTCCACATTCTGGGCCCCTTGATTTGTAGAGCATTTCTGGTTTGATTAAGTCGTACTCTAGGAATATCAAAACTGTATTTATTTCTGGTGTGGTGCTCATGGGTTCTGTTACAACCTTCTATGAAGCTTTTGAGATCAGGATTGGCATTACAGTTTAGCGTTTCATATATGTATAATACACATGAGAGAATGTGCAGTGACTTAATGTCTAACATATTCAGGGATTTGAGTAGGGGTACCGAGTGATGTCTGGGGCCAGAATTGGATATTGTCCTAATAGCAGCTTTGTGTTGAGTAATTAGAGGACGTAAGTGATTTTGGGTAGTAGAGCCCCAAGCACAAATACCATAGTTGAGATATGGATAGATAAGGGAGTAATAGAGAGTCACCAGGGCAGGGCGTGGTACATAATATCTGATCTTAGAAAGAATGCCCACAGTTTTTGAAACTTTTTTTGATATGTTTAGAATGTGCCCCTGGAAATTCAGCTTGTGGTCAATGAAAATGCCAAGGAATTTGCCATCTAATTTGTTACAAATTTGGGTATTGTTTATTTTGAGATTTATTTGATTAGAGGATTTATTGCCAAACAGAATATAGAAAGTTTTGTCAATGTTAAGGGTGAGTTTGTTGGCAGTTAGCCACAGATGGACTTTATTTAGCTCAGTATTTACTGTGGCATTTAGAGCAAGGGGATCAGGACTGGAGTAAATGAAGGTTGTGTCGTCAGCAAATAGGATTGGTTTGAGGTGTTGGGAGGCATTTGGAAGGTCATTAATGTAGATGAGAAAGAGGAGAGGGCTAAGTATGGTGCCCTGGGGAACACCAATGTTGATGGGTAGGGTGGGAGAAATTGTATTATTCACAGAAACACATTGGAGCCTGTCAGTAAGGTAGGATTTGAGGTATTGTAGGGAGTGTCCTCTGACACCATAATGATGTAATTTAAGAAGAAGGTTTTGGTGGTTGACAGTATCGAAAGCTTTACGCAGGTCCACAAATAACCCAACAGGGAACTCATTTTTATCAAGAGCTGTATGAATCGAGTTAAGCATACTAATAAGTGCATCGTTAGTGCTTTTTTGGGGCCTGAAGCCATATTGGCAAGGGCTAAGTATATTGAGTTTGGCTAGATATGAGTAAAGCTGCTTATAGATTAGTTTTTCAAAAAATTTTGACAAGTTTGGCAGGATTGATATAGGTCTGTAGTTGTTAACATCTGTGAGATCACCACATTTGTGGACAGGCGTTACTCTCGCTTTTTTTAGAATATCTGGAAAGGTTTGGAGTTCAAGTGACTTGTTGAAGAGCAAAGCAATAGCAGGGGGCTAAAGATCTGGAGGCTTTTTTGTAGATTAAAGTTGGTATCTCCTCAAGGGCACCTGACTTGGTTTTAAGTGAAAGGATTATCTCATTGACGTCAATGGAATTAATAGGCTTTAGGTACAGAGACTGTGGATAGTTCCCTGTAAGATAGTCCTTAATGTCAGTACTGGAAGATGGAATATCATTAGCAAGGGATGAACCAATGGAAGAGAAGAACCTATTGAACTCAATAGCAGAATCAGAGGCTGAAAGCTGACCATCGTTATTAGACAGGAGAGTCGGTTTGTTATTTAAAGACTTCTTTGATCCCAATATTTGTGAAATTGTTCTCCATGTTTGTTTAATGTTGCTCTTTATTTGGGTAAATTTATCTTCGTAGTATTTAGTTTTGGCTCGTCTAATTATCTTAGATAGCAATAATGAGTAATTCTTTGAGAATTCTTTGGAGACAATTCCTAACCTATACTTTTTCTCAAGGTCATGTTTTTTATTAATAGATTTAAGTATTCCCTTTGTAAGCCAGGGATTGTTAAGCCTTTTGGTTGTGACTTGTTTTGTAAGCATAGGACAGTGGGTATTATAAAGGCTAAGAGTTTTTTGAAGAAAAGATTGAACTGCTAGGTTGATGTCCTCTATGTTACCTTACTCGGACTCCCAGTTGACATTATCAGTAGCAGTTATAAAATTGTCTATAGCAGTTTCATTGTGTAGTCTAAAACGTATCTCTCTTGACTCAAGAGGTGGTTTGCTAATGTTAGTTAAGAGAAATGTGGGGTAATGGTCTGTAGTGCTATCGGTGATTATACCTGAAGTAAGCGGAGAGGTTATATTTGTCCAGATGTGATCTAGAGTCGTGGCAGTGCTATCAGTGATTCTAGTAGGTCTAGTGATTAAGGGTATGAAGAAGCAGGAATTCATACAGTTGAGGAAGCTAACAGCAGTAGGGTGTTCTGGCTCGCAGAGGTCAATATTAAAGTCCCCTGCGATAATTAGGTGATTTTTGTTCAGTCTGTTATCAAGTATTAGATTTCTAAGGTTTGAGTTGAATTCGGACACATCAGTGTTAGGAATTCTATAAACTGCACCCACAGACAGGACAGACTCGGCACCCTTGACTCTGAAGCTGGCGAAGATATACTCCCCATAGCAGTCTCTAGTTCTAATTTCTTTTAAGCATGTTAGTTCTTGGTGGTAGTAAAGAGCAGTGCCACCACCTCTCTGAAGTTGACGACAGTTGTGGATTGCTGAGTAGTTAGGCATGTTAAAGAGTTGAGTAGTATCATCTTTCAACCATGTTTCAGTAAGTATAATAAAAGAGAATTTGTTGTCAATAGCTTCAATCAAGGCACTAACATCATCGAAGTGTTTACCTAGGGATCTAACGTTCAAATTGATTACAGAGATATTGTGACTATGAGTTAATACATTGTTTACATCAATTTCTATTACATTTTAAGGCAATTTCTTTTGGTTGTCGTCTGGTGACGTGAGTAGAGTAATCTAGGGATTTGTGGAGCTGTGTCCCAGAATCCCGCCTTGCCTTTCTTTGTTACTATTTACGGGGCAACTTCTTGTAGGGAGTTGCAAAGAGTGTTCACACTGGGTTGTGATAGGGGGGGTCACTGTTGGACTACCTACCTAGTTACGTGGGTCTCTCCTGGGGGGGCGGGAGGACCCCTAAGCTTGTGATTATAGTAGCTGTCAGGGAAACCGAGACACTATTGATTGCATGCTTGTGTCTTCAGTGGATATCCTTCATTTGTTCAGTTAGTTCATGTTGTCAGCCCGAAGTGTCAGCAAGATGGAGCCTGCTGTCACTTCTCGAGGGGCTGTTGAATAGCTGTGTTGCAAATGCCACTGGATGGACAATAACGTAACCATTCGCTGTGGTGTAACTTAGTCTGTGATATTTTTCTTTGATTTGCAATATTGCGTCATCAGTGGGCACACCTGTGTTCAGGTTAGTTCAGTATGCAGCCTCACAGCAAGGGTTGCTATTTAGCTGTTTGTTATCATGCCACTGGATGGACATTAACATAACGTAAACTCGGTAATGTAGTATTTAGTCTCTTGTTATTAATAAATTGTTATGTTATAGAAAACGGTCTTTGATGTCAACCCTTCAACCATATTATTCCACCATATTTCTGCATATTACGATTAAATGTTGATGTGATCTTGATAAGACGGCTGTTCTTGGGAATTCGAATTCCAATTCATAGCGCCACATCAAATATAAATATTTGATTGTGAGAACCCGTCGGTTACCCTTTATTAGTTTTAACGTCCTGTTTAACTAGGAGGAGCCAGCGGCCTATTGTGGACAGGTTTTCACCCCTGGTGGTGGAGGCCTGGCGGTTTGCTCCCGCTTTTCCTTTTTCTATTGGACTCATGCTTAACTGCCGTGAGCAGACTTTAAACTTGTAGTCCACCTCCTAAGGGAGGTAGGCGTAGAAAAAAATCTCACACCTCTGAACTTTTTCCAGCTTCGTCTTGTGCTTGACAAGGTACGGGCTCCATGCTGGGGCTACATACTCCAGGATTGGTCTTACGTATGTGGTATACAAGATTCTGAATGATTCCTTACACACAGGTTCCTGAAGGCTGTTCTGATGTTAGCCAGCCTCGCATATGCCGCAGACGTAATTCTTTTTATGTGGGCTTCAGGAGACAGGTTTGGTGTGATATCAATTCCTAGACCTTTCTCTCTGTCCGTTTCATTAAGTATTTCATCTCCTATTCTGTATCTTGTGTCTGGTCTCCTGTTTCCACCTAGTTTCATTACTTTGCATTTATTCGGGTTAAACTTTAGCAGCCATTTGTTGGACCATTCATTCAGTCTATCTAGGTCGTCCTGTAGTCTCCTACTATCATCCTCTGTTTCAGTCCTCCTCATAATTTTTGCATCATTAGCAAACATTGAGAGAAACGAGTCTATACCCTCTGGGAGATCATCTACATATATCAGAAACAGTATAGGTCCAAGTACTGACCCCTGCGGGACTCCATTTGTGACGTCACGTCAATCTGAGACCTCACCCCTCACTGTGACTCGTTGTCTTCTGTTGCTTAGGTACTCCCTTATCCAACGGAATACCTTTCCTTTCACTCCAGCTTTTTCACTAGCCTCTTGTGTAGTACTGTGTGTACTCACCTATTTGTGCTTGCGGGGGTTGAGCTTTGGCTCTCTGGTCCCGCCTCTCAACTGTCAATCAACTGGTGTACAGATTCCTGAGCCTACTGGGCTCTATCATATCTACATTTAAAACTGTGTATGGAGTCAGCCTCCACCACATCACTGCCTAGTGCATTCCATCCGTTAACTACTCTGATACTGAAAAAGTTCCTTCTAACGTCTCTGTGGCTCATGTGGGTACTCAGTTTCCACGTGTGTCCCCTTGTTCGCGTCCACCAGTGTTGAATAGTTTATCCTTGTTTACCCGGTCGATTCCTCTGAGGATTTTGTAGGTTGTGATCATGTCTCCCCTTACTCTTCTGTCTTCCAGTGTCGTAAGGTGCATTTCCCGCAGCCTTTCCTCGTAACTCATGCCTCTTAGTTCTGGGACTAGTCTAGTGGCATACCTTTGGACTTTTTCCAGCTTCGTCTTGTGCTTGACAAGGTACGGGCTCCATGCTGGGGCCGCATACTCCAGGATTGGTTTTACATATGTGGTATACAAGATTCTGAATGATTCCTTACACAGGTTCCTGAACGCTGTTCTGATGTTAGCCAGCCTCGCATATGCCGCAGACGTTATTCTTTTTATGTGGGCTTCAGGAGACAGGTTTGGTGTGATATCAACTCCTAGATCTTTCTCTCTGTTCGTTTCATTAAGTACTTCATCTCCTATTCTGTATCCTGTGTTTGGCCTCCTATTTTCACCACCTAGTTTCATTACTTTGCATTTACTCGGGTTGAACTTCAACAGCCATTTGTTGGACCATTCACTCAGTCTGTCTAGGTCATCTTGTAGCCTCCTACTATCGTCCTCAGTTTCAATCCTCCTCATAATTTTTGCATCATCGGCAAACATTGAGAGAAACGATTCTATACCCTCTGGAAGATCATTTACATATATCAGAAACAGTATAGGTCCAAGGACTGACCCCTGCGGTACTCCACTCGTAACGTCTCGCCTATCTGAGACCTCCCCCCCTCACACTGACTCGTTGTCTCCTGTTACTTAGGTACTCCTGTATCCAACGGAGTACCTTCCCTTTCATTCCAGCCTGCATCTCCAGTTTTTTCACTAGCCTCTTGTGTGGCACTGTATCAAAGGCAAAGGCTGTATGTGTGTGTGTGTGGGTGTTTGTGTACTCACCTAGTTGTACTCACCTAGTTGTGTTTGCGGGGGTTGAGCTCTGGCTCTTTGGTCCCGCCTCTCAACCGTCAATCAACAGGTGTACAGATTCATGAGCCTATCGGGCTCTGTGTGTGTTTGTGTGTGTGTGTGCTCACCTAATAATATGTGTGTGTGTGTGTGTGTGTGTGTGTGTGTGTGTGTGTGTGTGTGTGTGTGTGTGTGTGTGTGTGTGTGTGTGTGTATTAAGCAACTTTGGTCTTTGATGATGGACAAACGTGATAAGACTGTTATGTCCTCGTTCGACTGCTGCTACTGGTTGCTGCTCCCTCTCCCCCTCTCAACCTGCAGATGTGTAAGGGTGTGATGTGGTGTGAGGTGTGGGCGGGGGGGGGGGGGGGGGTTGAGATGTATTGTGTGGTTTGGGGTGTGGTGTGGGGAGTTCTGGGTGGTGTGGTGTTTGGTGTGGTGTAGAGTGTTTTTTTTTTTTGCAGATATATTCCTGTGCGGGCCCTAAGCCTCTAGCTGGCCCACTAAGTGTTATTTGATTCTGTTTTACTTAGGCGGAGTATGAGTATTCTTGACTCATATGGTCGCTTCAGTAAGATTTTGCCCCATGTAATAATAATAATAATAATAATAATTTTTATTTAGGTAAGGTACATACAAAAAGAGATTTTACAAAGTTTGTTGGCTTTATAGATAGAGCTAGTACATACAATGCCTAAAGCCACTATTACGCAAAGCGTTTCGGGCAGGAAAAACATTAATGACTAAAGCTTAAAACTAATGGGTAAAAAGAATAAAATGTGTTGAGAACAAATAAAAATAGAGGTAAAAGAGGGGGGAACATTGTTGAAAAAGTAGCACAAATACAATTACAAATTATTACAGAAAATTACATTCAAACAGCGTTGATTTGAAAAACAAAAAAAAAACAAAAAACATACATGGGTTGACAACAGAGGGGTAAGGTAGGTTACAGGGAATTTATTAGGTATAGCTTCGTTTTTAACTTAAGGGGGCATATTCATGTAAAATTAAAAGTAGTTCAATTTGCTTATAAATTTTTTTATGAAATGGTTGTAGAAAGAGCTGCAGCTGGTCCAAGTTTCATCATCACACCCTAAACAGAAAAGGAGAAAAGAAATAAACAACGAATTATGCAACGAATTTTCAAATAGTTTCAGGGAACACATGTGTCAACTAAAATCATTTCTATAACACTCAGATATTAAATTAAACACATAATAAAGGATTCTAGTGATCAGTTTTATCAAAAAAGTGTTTAGTGCAATAATATAATTTTTCAAAGTTACCCTACTAAAAAAATATGCAATATATGATATTTATAAATTTTTATAAAATCAACAAATAGACTTTGGACTAAAATGTCTACTAGAGTCTGTTGAAGCACAAACGCTACATATAAGGTGTAATTTGCATGTAAATTGATTAATAAATGAAAGCTCTGAAGTAATTTGAAGGTGTAAATTACTTTCCAGAGTAAAATAAAGATCCAAGTTCGGCCACCTGTAGCTGAGCTTGACTTCGACAGATTTCGTTCATAATTGGCACCCTTGCAGATAGGCATCCATTGAGCAAGGTGTGCAAATTTCATGCCAATCCCTTGATAACAAACGAGAAAAAAAAATTGGCAAAAAAAAAAAATAAAAAAAAAATAAATAAATAAAAAAAAATATAAATATAAATATATTGAACATACATATTACAATTATTACAAGAGTTTGTGCTTCTACAGCACATAGTAGACATTTTAGTTGACACATGTGTTCCCTGAGATTATTTGAGAATGTTGAACATTCGTTGCATAATACGTTGTGTATTTTTTTTCTCCTTTTCTGTTTAGGGTGTGATGGTGAAACTTGGACCAGTTGCAGCCCTTTCTATAACCATTTCATAAAAAAATTTATAAGCAAATTGAACAATTTTAATTTATAACGATATTTTTTGATATGCCCCCTTAAACTGGTTGAGAGAGGTACAGTCTTTAACATGGTTGGGAAGGTCATTCCACATTCTGGGCCCCTTGATTTGTAGAGCATTTCTGGTTTGATTAAGTCGTCCTCTAGGAATATCAAAACTGTATTTATTTCTGGTGTGGTGCTCATGGGTTCTGTTACAACCTTCTATGAAGCTTTTGAGATCAGGATTGGCATTATAGTTTAGCGTTTTATATATGTATAATACACATGAGAGAATGTGCAGTGACTTAATGTCTAACATATTCAGAGATTTGAGTAGGGGTACCGAGTGATGTCTGGGGCCAGAATTGGATATTGTCCTAATAGCAGCTTTGTTTTTGAGTAATTAGAGGACTTAAGTGATTTTGGGTAGTAGAGCCCCAAGCACAAATACCATAGTTGAGATATGGATAGATAAGTGAGTAATAGAGAGTCACCAGGGCAGGGCGTGGTACATAATATCTGATCTTAGAAAGAATGCCCACAGTTTTCGAAACTTTTTTTGATATGTTTAGAATGTGACCCTGGAAATTCAGCTTGTGGTCAATGAGAATGCCAAGGAATTTGCCATCTAATTTGTTACAAATTTGGGTATTGTTTATTTTGATATTTATTTGATTAGAGGATTTATTGCCAAACAGAATATAGAAAGTTTTGTCAATGTTAAGGGTGAGTTTGTTGGCAGTTAGCCACAGATGGACTTTATTTAGCTCAGTATTTACTGTGGCATTTAGAGCAAGGGGATCAGGACTGGAGTAAATGAAGGTTGTGTCGTCAGCAAATAGAATTGGTTTGAGGTATTGGGAGGCATTTGGAAGGTCATTAATGTAGATGAGAAAGAGGAGAGGGCCAAGTATGCTGCCCTGGGGAACACCAATGTTGATGAGTAGAGTGGGAGAAATTGTATTATTCACAGAAACACATTGGAGCCTGTCAGTAAGGTAGGATTTGAGGTATTGTAGGGAGTGTCCTCTGACACCATAATGATGTAATTTAAGAAGAAGGTTTTGGTGGTTGACAGTATCGAAAGCTTTACGCAGGTCCACAAATAACCCAACAGGGAACTCATTTTTATCAAGAGCTGTATGAATCGAGTTAAGCATACTAATAAGTGCATCGTTAGTGCTTTTTTTGGGCCTGAAGCCATATTGGCAAGGGCTAAGTATATTGAGTTTGGCTAGATATGAGTAAAGCTGCTTATAGATTAATTTTTCAAAATTTTTTGACAAGTTTGGCAGGATTGATATAGGTCTGTAGTTGTTAACATCTGTGAGATCACCACATTTGTGGACAGGCGTTACTCTCGCTTTTTTTAGAATATCTGGAAAGGTTTGGAGTTCAAGTGACTTGTTGAAGAGCAAAGCAATAGCAGGGGCTAAAGATCTGGAGGCTTTTTTGTAGATTAAAGTTGGTATCTCCTCAAGGGCACCAGACTTGGTTTTAAGGGAAAGGATTATCTCATTGACGTCAGTGGAATTAATAGGCTTTAGGTACAGAGACTGTGAATAGTTACCTGTAAGATAGTCCTTAATGTCAGTACTGGAAGATGGAATATCATTAGCAAGGGATGAACCAATGGAAGAGAAGAACCTATTGAACTCAATAGCAGAATCAGAGGCTGAAAGTTGACCATCGTTATTAGACAGGAGAGTCGGTTTGTTATTTAAAGACTTCTTTGATCCCAATATTTGTGAAATTGTTCTCCAAGTTTGTTTAATGTTGCTCTTTATTTGGGTAAATTCATCTTCGTAGTATTTAGTTTTGGCTCGTCTAAATATCTTAGATAGCAATAATGAGTAATTCTTTGAGAATTCTTTGGAGACAATTCCTAACCTATACTTCTTCTCAAGGTCATGTTTTTTATTAATAGATTTAAGTATTCCCTTTGTAAGCCAGGGATTGTTAAGCCTTTTGGTTGTGACTTGTTTTGTAAGCATAGGACAGTGGGTATTATAAAGGCTAAGAGTTTTTTGAAGAAAAGATTGCACTGCTAGGTTGATGTCCTCTATGTTACCTAACTCGGACTCCCAGTTGACATTATCAGTAGCAGTTATAAAATTGTCTATAGCAGTTTCATTGTGTAGTCTAAAACGTATCTCTCTTGACTCAAGAGGTGGTTTGCTAATGTTAGTTAAGAGAAATGTGGGGTAATGGTCTGTAGTGCTATCGGTGATTATACCTGAAGTATTTATGCATATATACAAGAATGTACATAAGGAATGAGAGGATACAATTATGGTAATTACAGTCTTGTAAAGCCACTAGCACGCGCAGCGTTTCGGGCAGGTCCTTAATCTAAGAAAATTTTAAGGAGGTAAATACTTGCAAAATTTATAGACAAAAAAATGATAACAGATTACATGGAATGAAAAAAAAAGATGAGAAAAAATTATAGGTACAGTATATTAAAGCACATAGGTAGCTATGATTGATTGCAATGACAGCTTAAAATGGTAGTTGACAACAAATTGGTAGGCACAATACAGCAGAAACAATATAAGATTGATTGCAATGACAGCTTGAATGGTAGTTGACAAAAATTGGTAGTCACAATACAGCATATGGCTAGCACATAAAAGAAGACAGCAATGAACACAATGATAAGGTTGTTTGATATTACATAAAAATTATGAGATTGGGTACCACTAGGTACAGAGCAAATTTAAAGCTCAGTGTAGGAAACTAAATAGATGAAGTTAGGTACTTTTTGGTTTTGCTTTTAAGTCGTGGCAGTGCTATCAGTGATTCTAGTAGGTCTAGTGATTAAGGGTATGAGGAAGCAGGAATTCATACAGTTGAGGAAGCTAACAGCAGTTGGGTGTTCTGGCTCGCAGAGGTCAATATTAAAGTCCCCTGCGATAATTAGGTGATTTTTGTTCAGTCCGTTATCAAGTATTAGATTTCTAAGGTTTGAGTTGAATTCGGACACATCAGTGTTAGGAATTCTATAAACTGCACCCACAGACAGGACAGACTCGGCACCCTTGACTCTGAAGCTGGCGAAGATATACTCCCCATAGCAGTCTCTAGTTCTAATTTCTTTTAAGCATGTTAGTTCTTGGTGGTAGTAAAGAGCAGTGCCACCACCTCTCTGAAGTTGACGACAGTTGTGAATTGCTGAGTAGTTAGGCATGTTAAAGAGTAGAGTAGTATCCTCTTTCAACCATGTTTCAGTAAGTATAATAAAAGAGAATTTGTTGTCAATAGCTTCAATCAAGGCACTAACATCATCGAAGTGTTTACTTAGGGATCTAACGTTCAAATTGATTACAGAGATATTGTGATTATGAGTTAATACATTGTTTACATCATGTGCTGCAAAATATCTGCAATTTTGATCATTAAAGTGATTATTGTCATAGATAGTGGATAAGAGGTTAAGTTCTGGGTCTATACTTGACTGCATAAAAAAAGCTGATTGCAGGAAAAACAAGGAAAGAAAGGCAAATTACAAGGTAGAAATAAGCTATAAAATAGGGGGAAAAAATGTACACAATACTGTAGAAAACAAACACAAAAGGGGCTTACAGGGGTACAATGGAGTAAGGGAGTATGGCTAGGCTAGGCAATCTAGGTAATAAATGAGATTAAAGAGAAAACATATAAACATGGACTATACAAAACACAAGATATAGATATACAAAACAAAAATATAAACAAGACTAAGCAATACAAAAACAAATTGAGCAAAAATGAAAAATGAGGTAGATTGCTTACAAGTACTCTCAGGTACACTGTAAGTAACAATAGATAGATAATATATATCAATATAGATAAGAATGTCACGATACAATAAGATAAGCAATTACAGGAACAGATGAAAGCAAATCTGCTGTAAAATAGAAAGTAATTATAGCAAAACACAACAATATAATAATATAACAATACAATAAGAGCTTACAAAGTATTGAGTCTGCTAAATTAGAGAATAATTATGGCAAGACACAACAATAAATGCAAGTAAACAAAAGAATTGAAACAATTAGAGGTAGAATTAAGGTCACTAGATAGCCATGGAAGATACACAAGTTTGGTGGAGAGAACAAAAAATCAGTAGAGACTGTCAAGATGAATATATAAAAAAAATTGACAAATGATAATTGTAAAGTAAAATAATCTTAAAGATAATAAATTTTATTTAGCTTAGTTTTAACTTATAATTAGTATGAACTTAATTAAAAGAACAAAAATGAGATCAATAATTGATTTCAATAAATGACATAGATCAATACAAATAAATTTAAAATAAAAATGGAATAGGGTAAGATTAGATTTAAGAGTAAAATTTTACAATGAAACTGAGGTAGATGCTTGCATAAGTGCATGGAGACTTGATGGATTATTTAGGAAATTAATGAATGAGAAAACATTAGGTAAATGGTAAGGCAGAGACAGCACCTTAGACAAAGTTAGATTAAGTTAGGTTAGGCTCAGGCACTGAAAGAGTTAATTTAAGTACTGGCATTGGTCGGGTTCAGGTTTTCAGATATACCACAATCACTTAAGAAGGCCAGGAGTTGTTGGTCACATTTTATTTCATATCTTTTTCCTGTACTTTCCTTCTTCGCAAAAATCGTGTTTAACAACTTCTTGTGCTCTGTTGAATCTAAGTCGAAATCTTAATGGTTTTGTAACTGTGCTATGTGAACCTGTAAGTTTATTTCCTGATGCAATGTAAGTGTACTTCTGTTGTTCTACTACTCCCTTTCATCAAACTAAGTGGTGTGGTGGGGTGTGGTGTGCGTTGTTGTGTGTGGGTGTGGGGTGGTGTGGGGTAGGATTTGGGGTGTGGTGTGGTGTGTGGTGGGGTGTGTTGTGTGTGGTGAAGTGTGGGGTGTGGTGCTGAGTGTGGTCTGTGGTGTGGTTTAGGGTGTAGTGTGGGGTGTTGTGTGGTGTGGTGTGGGGTGTTGTGTGGTGTGAGGGGGTGGGGATGTGGGTGTGGTGTGTTGTCTTGTGTGGTGTGTGGGGGAAGTATATGGTGTGGTTCGGGGTTTGGTGCACTCACCTAGTTGTGCTTGCGGTGGTTGAGCTCTGGCTCTTTGGGCCCGCTTTTAAACCGTCAATCAATCAACTAGTGGAGTTGGGTGTGGTGTAGGGTCTGGTGTGTGGTGTGGTATGTGGATGTGGATGAGGGGTGTGGCGGGGTTTGGGATGTGGGTGTGGGTGTGTGGTGTTGGGTGTTGGGTGTAGGATGTGGGGTGTGGAGTGGACTGTATCGCGTCGGGTGTGGGGTGTGCGGTGTGTGTAGTGTGTTGTGTGGTGTAAGGTGTGGTGTAGGATGGGGTGTGGTGATGAATGTGATGTTGGAGTGTTGCGTTGGGTGTGGGGTGGGGTGTGGAGTGTTGCGTAAGCAGGAGTATAGGGTGGGAGGTGGTGTATGATGCCAGGGTGTAGGGTGGGAGGTGGTGTATGATGCCAGGGTGTAGGGTGGGAGGTGGTGTATGATGCCAGGGTGTAGGGTGGGAGGTGGTGTATGATGCCAGGGTGTAGGGTGGTAGGTGGTGTATGATGCCAGGGTGTAGGGTGGGAGGTGGTGGATGATGCCAGGGTGTAGGGTGGGAGGATGCGAGTCTAGTGGGTGATATGGGTGTAGGGAGGAGGATGGGTGTGGGGAGGGTGATGGAGAGATGAAGGTGTAGGGAGGGTAATGGGGAGATGGGAGTGTAAGGAGGAGGATGGGTGTGGGGAGGGTGATGGGGGTGTAGGGAGGAGGATGGGTGTGGGGAGGGTGATGGGGGTGTAGGGAGGAGGATGGGTGTGGGGAGGGTGATGGGGGTGTAGGGAGGAGGATGGGTGTGGGAGAGGGTGACGGAGTTGTAGGGAGGAGGATGGGTGTGGGGAGGGTGATGGGGGTGTAGGGAGGAGGATGGGTGTGGGGAGGGTGACGGAGTTGTAGGGAGGAGGATGGGTGTGGGGAGGGTGATGGGGGTGTAGGGAGGAGGATGGGTGTGGGGAGGGTGATGGGGGTGTAGGGAGGAGGATGGGTGTGGGGAGGGTGACGGAGTTGTAGGGAGGAGGATGGGTGTGGGGAGGGTGATGGGGGTGTAGGGAGGAGGATGGGTGTGGGGAGGGTGATGGGGGTGTAGGGAGGAGGATGGGTGTGGGGAGGTGGGGACGGAAGGTGTATCATGCCTGGATACAGTGTGTTTTGGTCGCCTCAGTATTGAGCACGGGGTCACCGTCGTCACAGTCAACCTACCACACAGCCACTCGACCACACAGCCACACTCAGGACAGACAGCCACACCCAGGACACACAGCCACACCCTGGACACACGGCCACACCCTGGACACTCAGTCACACCCTGGACACTCAGTCACACCCTGGACAGACAGCCACACCCTGGACAACACAGCCACACCCTGGACAACACAGCCACACCCTGGACACTCAGCCACACCCTAGATACTCAGCCACACCCTGGACACTCAGCCACACCCTGGACACACAGCCAGATCCTGGAAACACAGCCACACCCTGGACACACAGCCACACCCTGGACACAAAACCACACCCTGGACACACAGTCACACCCTAGACACACAGCCACACCCTAGACACACAGCCATACACTTGAAACACAGCCACACCCTGGACAACACAGCAACACCCTGGACACTGAGCCACACCCTGGACAACACAGCAACACCCTGGACACTGAGCCACACCCTAGACACACGGCCACACCCTGGACAACACAGCAACACCCTGGACACTGAGCCACACCCTGGACAACACAGCAACACCCTGGACACTGAGCCATACCCTGGACAACACAGCAACACCCTGGACACTGAGCCACACCCTGGACAACACAGCAACACCCTGGACACTGAGCCACACCCTAGACACACGGCCACACCCTGGACAACACAGCAACACCCTGGACACTGAGCCACACCCTGGACAACACAGCCACACTCTGGACACAGAGCCACACCCTGGACACAGAGCCACACCCTCGACATGGTCAGGGCCTCCTACAAGGGACATCAACAAAACCCTCCAGAAGGTAAGTTTGGAATTGTACCTTTTGTGTGACCTAAATATTGTTTCCCAAGTGGTCAACTGTGCCGGGTGTCACTGTGACTGTTGCTGTGGTCAACTGTGCCGGGTGTCACTGTGACTGTTGCTGTGGTCAACTGTGCCGGGTGTCACTGTGACTGTTGCTGTGGTCAACTGTGCCGGGTGTCACTGTGACTGTTGCTGTGGTCAACTGTGCCGGGTGTCACTGTGACTGTTGCTGTGGTCAACTGTGCCGGGTGTCACTGTGACTGTTGTGGTCAACTGTGCCGGGTGTCACTGTGACTGTTGTGGTCAACTGTGCCGGGTGTCACTGTGACTGTTGTGGTCAACTGTGCCGGGTGTCACTGTGACTGTTGTGGTCAACTGTGCCGGGTGTCACTGTGACTGTTGTGGTCGACTGTGCCGGGTGTCACTGTGACTGTTGTGGTCAACTGTGCCGGGTGTCACTGTGACTGTTGTGGTCGACTGTGCCGGGTGTCACTGTGATTGTTGTTGTGGTCAACTGTGCTGGGTGTCACTGTAACTGTTGTGGTCTACTGTGCTGGGTGTCACTGTAACTGTTGTGGTCTACTGTGTTGGGTGTCACTGTAACTGTTGTGGTCAACTGTACTGGGTGTCACTGTAACTGTTGTGGTCTACTGTACTGGGTGTCACTGTGACTGTTGTGGTCGACTGTGCCAGGTGTCACTGTGACTGTTGTGGTCAACTGTGCTGGGTGTCACTGTGATTGTTGTGGTCAACTGTGCCAGGTGTCACTGTGATTGTTGTGGTCAACTGTGCTGGGTGTCACTGTTACTTGTGGTCAACTGTGCCGGGTGTCACTGTGACTGTTGTGGTCTACTGTGCTGGGTGTCACTGTAACTGTTGTGGTCAACTGTTCCGGGTGTCACTGTTACTTGTGGTCAACTGTGCCGGGTGTCACTGTGATGTATGCATATATATTAACGTAAACATTGCAGAAAGACAACTACCGTCAAGTGATGCTGTTAACGATGAGGCCGAGAAGCTCTGAAATGGAAGAAAGTTCTCCATTAGTCTAAAGGAATATTTGATAATGCTTTTTTAGCCCATCATATCTTTCCAATACTTTTTTCGCTTTTAAAGAAGTGCCAAACGGCTACCCATCATTTGAAAAAAAAATATTAGAAAATTTGAAAACAAGTTTTATGCGATATAACACATTGGTTTCTTGATACGTTGAGTACAGAAAGGGAAGTATACTATTGCGACACCGGACTAGCCACACAGTATAACACCCCAAGACTGAGGAAAGAATTCACCAACCCACATACTAGAAAGTGAAGGGACGACGACGTTTCAGTCCGTCCTGGACCATTCGCAAGTCGATTGCGAAGTAAAGTCGGACTGAAACCTCGTCGTCCTATCACATTCTTGTGTGTGGTTTGGTCAACATTTTTCAGCAACATTATTGTGACTCCTCCTTTTCTCTCGAGGAAAGATTGTAATACAATAACAACACCGGACCAGCCACATAGTATAACATCCCAAGACTGAGGAATGCGAAGTATACCATTAACATATGGTATATAATATATATATACCATTTGGTAAAGAAGCAAACAAAGTATAAAATAATATATAAATACCAGCTTGAGTTCGCACAGGCTGATACCCCTATCCCAAAATAAAAATTAAAGTAGGAATTAGAGAATTCAAAATCCTTAAATATAACATCAAATAATCTATTGAACAAAAAGTTATTAATAATGCAAACAACAAAACTAAATTTATTAATAAAAATAAGCAACTAATTTTGTTTTACTATCTGTTTTCTATAAATAACAAGTATAATAAACCAAACCCTCGATTGTTTCAAGCACGGGTTGGACAAGTATATGAGTGGGATTGGGTGGTTATAGATAGGAGCTGCCTCGTATGGGCCAATAGGCCTTCTGCAGTTACCTTTGTTCTTATGTTCTTATGTTCTTATGTTCTAAGCATTACTAAAATAAGCCCAAAATAGTCTGTCCCCATAAATTAAATATATAAAAATCATGGCCTAATCTTATAAATAGTTAAAAGAAACTGATTAAAAACAATGCTAATTGAACATCACCTCAATCCCTAATTAAAAATATACTATTATATTTATAAGCAAAAACTTTTATCATTATACTACATTAAACCTTCCAAAATAATCATTACCATGAGTGCAAACAATAGAAATTAACAATGATAACCCTAATGCCCCTTCACAATCCCATCAGGTTAAAAAAAATAATACAAAATATATCTCTATTCCCATTCTTATAATATATAAGATCATAATTCAAAACACCTTTAATATTATAAACCCCAATCTTAATAAAGTATTCAGTAAATGTTTCCGATTAGAAACAAACGAACAACTTCCACAAAATAATATAATTATGGAACAAATATAAAAAAAATTGAAAGTATCCATTAGTTTTAATAGTTTAAAAAATCTTTGGGCTTGTAAATCAAAATTGAATTACTCATTTCTTAAAACTTTAAAACATAATTGTAAAATTCTTATAATTTTTATTCCCATTACCCTTTTTATTTCCATTTTATTCACCTGACTAATTCACCCCTTATTAATATTCCAATCAATCCCAAACAAACTAGGAGGAGTTATTGCTTCAATTGCTATTCTAATAATTTTACCCATTACCCACAACTCTATTTTCCAGAGAACATTTTATCCTATTAATCAAATTACTTTTTTATATCTTGTATTAATAGTAATTTTATTAACATGAATTGGTGCATGCCCAGTAGAACCTCCTGATATTTTAACAGGACAAATTTTATCTGCCCTTTATTTCCTATATTGTATCATCAACCCCATTCTCACAATGGGGTGAGAATGACTTACAATTTATCTTTAATGAGATAAATGATTAAATTTAAAGTTTAGTTTATAAAAATAAATGTTTTGAAAACATTAATAGGAGAGTATCTTCAACTTTTATCCTCGAAGAAAAATAATATATTTAATGTCCAAAACTAATATTTTATTTCCTTTAAACTATCCTTCAACTTGTATATAACCTAGTAAAAATCAAGTAATATAACCTAAGTAAAAATCTTAATCCCTATACATCAAATTATAAAATTTAAAGAAACCAGTAAAAATCTTTTCCGTAATAAATATATCAATTTCATAACGAAACCGAGGTAAAGTTTCGTAAACTCAAATAAAAACTAATCTAAAACTCACCACCTTTATATAAACAAGCAAATCAAATTATCATTAATGGAATAGTTAGGCAGAAAAATCAAACCTCCTCTTGATGCACAGTAAAATCTCTAAAATTAAAACTCTCAATTAAAAAAATAAAAGATAATAAAATTAATGCTAAACTTACTTCATAGGAAATGCTTTGTGAAACAGAACGCAAACTACCCAACAATGAATACTTACGATTTGAAACCCACAGTCATTATTATAGGATACACACCTGCACTTAAACAACACACAACAAATAATACACCTAAACTTATAGTAATTAACCCTTTACTATAAGGCAACAGTCTTCATATAATCAAAGAGATAAACTTAATACAGGAGCTATATAACAAGGTAAAAAATTTATATACTAAGATTTATATTCTCTTTACAACAAAGTTTTACAGCATCCGAAAAAGGTTGTAAAATACCTAAAAGTCCCAACTTATTAGGTCCTTTTCGAACTTGAATATAACCTAAAATATTACGTTCCAATAAAGTAACAAATGCTACCCCTAACAATGGAACGTTCGTGGTTATTACGCCAATTTCCTTGAACTCCAACTTCTGATTTTGCGGTTTTCGCCCCTTTATGTCTGTCTCCAGGAGCCGATGCTTGGTGCTCGTCCTGGTCGCTTTCGTGGCTATTCCTTTCTCTCCCCCCCCAGCTGTTGCTGGGGCTCCTAACTCTTCTGCTCTCTTGATTCGCTCTGATGTTCTCTTTGTCCCCTTACTTTTTCCTTCGCCTCTCTGTTGCTCGTATCTTTGTTCTGCTGCTCATATCTTTGTGAGGAAATGGTACACCGTTTGTTCCATTTATCTCCCCCCGAGTGTCCTGCTTTCTCTTCCCGATCTGAAACACCTACTGGACTCCTTGCCGGAACCTGTGCTCCTGCTGGGTGATTTCAATTGTCGTCATTCCCTTAGGGGTGATGTTCTGACGAACACCCGGGGTCTCTTCCTTGAGCCGTTCATCCTCTCTTCTTCCCTGTCTCTTCTGAATTCTGGTGAGCCCACACATTTGGACTCTCGGACTCGCACCCTTTCCTGTCTTGATCTTTCACTTTGCTCGTCTTCTCTTTACCTAGATTTCATGTGGCAGGTTCTTGATGACCTCCATGACAGTGACCATTTCCCCATCCTTGTTACCTTTTTCTCTTTTCTCCCTCCCCTCTCCTTCCTTAGGTGGCAGTTTGGAACATTCAGAACAGGAACAGACGTTCCAGTCTTAAGGCAGACTGGAACTTATTTACCCTCAGTGCTGCTCTCTCTCACCTCTCCCTCGCTCTCTCTTTATTTTTTCATGACACCGTCTTCAATGCTGCCCTCCGCTCCATTCCTTGCTCTTCCTCTCGGGGACCACGGAAGTGCGTTCCCTGGTGGAACGCAGACTGTGCTCGGGCTGTCCGCTGTAAGCGTGCAGCCTGGAAGAGACACCGCCGCCAGCAGAAGGAAGATTCTTTTCTTTTCTTTCGTAAGGCAAGTGCGGTGGCCCATAGGACCATCCGTATGGCTAAACGTGATTGTTGGGCGTCTTATGTCTCCACCATTACGTCCGACACTACTCTGCCGCAGATCAGGAAGTGTATCCGCAAGATAGCGGGTAAGTTCGTTCCCAATGTCTCACCAGTCCTTCACCTCTGTGGTACTCTTGTAGCGAACCCGTTGCAGGTCGCTACCGAACTGGGTTCCCACTTTTCTTCTGTTAGCTATGGTTTTCATCTTCCCCAATCATTCCTTCTTCGTAAACCTGTCCTTGAGTCTCGTCCTTTAGATTTCTGCACTCATCTTTGACTTCCCTATAACGATCCCTTCTCTCTCTCTCTGAATTTCGGTCTGCTCTAGCCCTCTGCGGTTTTACGGCGGAGAGCTCCGATGGCATTCATTATGAGATGCTTCGCCATCTCCCTCCGTGCACGTCTCAGTATTTACTGAGTCTGTATAATCGAATCTGGGAGTCGTCGTCTGTCCCTGAGTACTGGCTCGATGCCGATATCCTCCCTGTTTGCAAACCAGGGTCTCTGGGAATATCTCCTAAGGACTTTCGCCCTGTTGCCCTCACAAGTTGTGTCTGCAAACTCTTTAAACGTATGGTTAACGTTCGTCTGATGTGGTTCTTAGAACACCATCACCACCTCTCCCCTTCTCAATTTGGTTTCCGCAAGTGCAACAGCACGGCAGATGTCCTGGTGAACTTGGAGGTCTATATTCGTACTGCTTGTGCTGCGAAGACCTCCGTTGTTGCCGTCCTTTTTGACCTGGAAAAGGCTTACAACACCACTTGGCGACATCATATTCTATCCCAACTTCATTCTTTTGGCCTTCATGGTCATCTCCCTCTCTTTCTCCGCAGCTTCCTCTCTCGTCGTTCTTTTCGGGTGAGGTTTGGTACCGCTCTCTCTGCCTCTTTTCAGCAATGCGAAGGTGTGCCCCAGGGTAGTGTTCTGAGAACTACTCTTTTTCTGGTTGCCCTCAATGGTCTTCTTTCCTCTCTTCCTTCAGGCGTCTTCGCCGCTCTTTATGTCGACGATCTTACCCTTTGCTGTCAGGGTGATGATTCGCCTCTCCTTCAACGCCGGCTTCAACTTGTGATTGACGCCGTGTCGTTTTGGGCCAACAATCATTTATTCAGATTCTCTACTTCTAAGACTTGTGCTATGACTTTTACTCGGAAGCATGTCGTTCTTCGTCCTACTTTGTCGCTTTATGGTCACCCCATTGTGTACAAGGATTCCGTTAAGCTTTTGGGATTGCTTTTTGACACTCGTTTGTCTTGGTCGCCCCATATCTCTTACCTCCGTGTTGAATGCTCTAAGGCCCTTACCCTCCTTTGGGTATTGTCCCATACTACTTGGGGAGCGGATAGTCGTACTCTACACGCTTTACATTCCTCTCTCGTCCTGTCTAAGCTCGATTATGGTTGCCCTGCTTACTCATCTGCTTCTCCTACTCTTCGCCGTCTTGATGCTTTGCACCATACTGGGTTGCGCCTCAGTTCTGGTGCCTTTCCTTCAACTCCCGTCCTCAGCTTGTATGTTGACATTGGCTTCCTATATCTCCATTACCGGCGTGATCGCTACTGTCTTCGCTATTTTGCGCAGTCCTTGCAACATCCTTCGTCTCGCCTCTGTCGTGCTTCAACTTTAACCCCTCCTGCGGTTCCTGTTCCTCTTCACTACCTCCCTCTTTCTGTCCGGTCATCTCGCTTACAGGATTCTTTTTCAGTTCGTATTTCTAATATTTCTGCTCGTGTTGTTCCTTCTTTGCCCCCATGGAGAGTTCTCCTTCCACAGTTTTGTACATCCTTGACCCGCATCACTAAAGCTTTTACCCCTCCTACGGTTCTAAAACTCCTTTTCCTTGAGCACTTTTCTTCTCACTCCTGCTCCATTTCCGTCTTCACCAATGGGTCTAAGTCTGCAGACGGTGTAGGCTACTCTGTTGTTTTCCTGATTGCACTTATATGTGTTGCTTACCTCCGGAGACTAGCATCTTCACGGCAGAACTTAATGCTATTCTCTATGCTCTTCGTCTCCTGCTTTCTCGTTGTCAATCTTCCTTTGTAGTTGTTGTTGACTCTCGTAGTGCCCTCATGGCTCTCGGGTCCTTTTATCCGGTTCATCCAGTGGTTGTCGAGATCCAGCATTGGCTATTTCTTGTTCACAGTAAATTTAAGTTGGTTAAGTTTTGTTGGGTTCCCAGCCATATTGGTGTCTCTTTAAATGAGCGTGCAGATGCTGCCGCCAGGGAAGCTGTCTGCTCTTGTCCCATCTATTGTAAAGGTATTCCTTATTCCGACTTTTACCCGGTTACCCATTCCTCCATATTTACCTGTTGGCAGGCTTCTTGGTCGTCTGTTACTGGTAACAAACTGCGTACTCTTAAGAGTTGTGTGTCCTCATGGCCGTCCTCCTGCCACCGTAACCGGCGATGGGAAACGGCTCTGGCGAGGTTGCATATTGGCCATTCTCGCTTAACTCATGGTCACTTGATTGAGCTCCGCCCTGCTTCTTATTGTCCTAATTACATTATCCCTCTTACGGTCGTGCATATCCTTGTTGAATGTCCTGACTTCCAGGACGAGCATGTGTCTTGTTTTCCGACCGTCCCCCGCGGGGTCTTGTCCTTCGGTAGTATTCTTGGTGACTCGGATACTTTTGATATCGTTCACCTTATACGTTTCTGTTCTTGTATTGGCATCCTTGGTGATATTTAGCACCCTCTGATTATCCCGCACATTTGATGGTGCTTGTTATAAAATAAATGTGTTGTGGGCTTCTATGGGGGACTTGGTATTATTAAGGGGTAAGGGTAGTTAGAAGACAGAGTATCAAATATGGGAGAGCTAAAAGGCCCGGCCCCCAAAATAAACTATCCACAGTAATAATACCTTGCTACTAGACCATATATGTCAGTCAAAGGGTTGATCAATGCACTCCCACACAGGAAGAAGGGATACTCCTATAATTCATGTACTTATTTATTAACCCCTTAACAACCCCCCATATACACTCACACCAATAACAATAATAATAACTTTACCACACTACCTTACGTTAAAAAGCCTTGGTCCACTTAGGCAGGATACAAGGTTTACACTAAGAACAAGCTAGGGTAAAGTACTACTGGATAAGCACTGAAGCTGGATGCAGCTTAGGGTAGTGAGACCACGTGGTACCCTAATACAAAACACAACACTTAGGGGTACCCAAAACACTGGCAAATACTACCCCCAGGTCTCACCAATCGTTACTACCAGAGTAGGCACACTTAAACACCATATAGTACTTAACTTAATGGTACAGGAACTTTAGGTAAGGGAAATAAGTAAGAGGAGAAGGGAGGAGAGTAGGGGTGCAGCCACAGAGTAGGTCTCGTCCCCACGAACGCCAGCCAGAGAAGACCGCTTCAGTCCAGATCAGCCTCCAGCCAGCTGGCTCGTTTCCGGCAGACTGCTCAACTAATCGTACCGCGGCCCTATACCAAGTTTACTCAGGTTTACTTTACAAATGATTAGAGTATTATTAAGCATAGTTGGAGCCTATGTTATTATTTAATAATCAACCCCCAGCTCAGTCTTTAAACGCTCTTTGAGAAACAAGAATAGTCTTACGTCTGGCAGGGAAGATACAAACAATTGCCGCTCGTGATGCACTCAACTGTACTACCAGAAAGTTTAATAGCTCAATTTTGACCTCTGGTTTCCACTGGAGAACCCAGGGTCGTAACACTCCTCCCCCCTTCAGAGAAAAAAAAATGTGGCTACTAGAATAGTAGTCATATTTTTTTTTGTAAGAGTATACAGAGAATAAAAAGAAAAAACATATGACAAAAACAAAAAATCAATCAAAAACAACAATTTCTCTGCAAGAAAAATACAAAGGAGTTCTCTGAAAGAAAAAAAAAACACAAAAAAACAAAAAAAAAACAGGGAAGTAAATAAATTGGACACGGAATATTTAATGTCACAGGAGAACCTAAAAAAAAATAACTAAAGCATGACAGTTGGTAAATGGCTTCCTGTGGCTCAGATGAATGCTATTCAGGCAACCGGGACAGAGCGTCGGCTATCACGTTGAGTCGGCCCGGTAGGTGGGTAATGGAAAGATTGAAGTCCTATAGGTACAATGCCCACCTGAGGATGCGTTTATTCTTACCCTTCATCTGAGTCAGGAAGACTAGTGGGTTATGGTCCGTGTACACTTCCACTATATTACCTGTGAGGTAAACTTCGAACTTTTTACATGTTAACACTAGCGCCAACGCCTCTTTTTCTACCACTGAATAATTGCGTTGCGCCTTGTCAAATTTCACAGAGTAATAATATACTGGGTGTTCCACCTGATCATCCCCAGTTTGCAACAACACTGCACCAGCACCCGAGTCAGACGCGTCAACATGAATTTTAAACGGTCGGTCGAACCTTGGACTAGCAAGCACTGGGGCAGAAGCTAAGATCAATTTTAAAGTTTTAAATGCCTCTGCACAGTCTGATGACCACTTAAATTTTATGGCTTTTCGCAACAAGTCTGTGAGAGGAGTGGCAACACTGGAAAAGTTCTGACAAAAGCGTCGATAGTACGCACACATACCGATAAATCTTTGAACGTCCTTTTTAGACTTTAGCACTGGATACTCCAGAATGGCACTGATTTTATCTTGCCGAGGTAACACTTTTCCTTGGCCCACTTCATAACCGAGGTACGTCACTGTGCCTTGGGCAAAATGACACTTTTTAGCATTTAAGGTAAGATTTGCCCTTTTCAAGATTGCAAACAACTGGCGTAACCTAGCTATGTGGTCAGCCCAATTACTGTCAAAGAGCACGATATCATCTAAATACGCCCGACAATTTGGCACCTTAGCGAGCAGAGAGTTCATGAGTCTCTGGAACGTGGCAGGGGCATTACGCAAGCCGAACGGTAACACTTGATACTCAAAAACACCCTTGGGTGTCACGAACGCAATTAGTTGTTTAGCACGTTCAGTGAGTGGGATTTGATAATACCCCCTCGAGAGGTCGAATTTCGAAACGTACTTGGCATTTCCCAACTCGTCGATGCAGTCCTCGAGGAGGGGCAGCGGATAGGCATCCACAATGGTCACCTTGTTGAGCTGCCGATAGTCGGTGCATAATCGCCAGGAGCCGTCTGGTTAAGGGACCAAAAGGCAGGGCGAGCACCAAGAGCCCTGGCTTGGCCGGATGAGGCCGTGCTGGAGCAAGAAGTCGACCTCCTTCCGTACGATGGCCTTCTTTTCTGGACTCATCCGATAGGGTTGAAGGCGAATGGGAGTGTAGTCCGTCAACTCGACATCATGGCAAATGGCATCAGTCTGGGTCGGGACCTCCCCGAACAGACTGGAGAATTCATCAACCAACGACTGCACCTCTTCACGTTGGGCCATCTGCAAATGGGACAGTCCCTCCTCCACAGCATTCACAGAACTAGAATTATTGAAAATGAGATTAGTTGGGTCCCCAGAACAATCATCCCCTCTCTCACTGGAAATGGAAACATTGGTTAGTGCAATGGGCCTGGGGCCCTGGAACTTCTTCAGCCGATTTATATGTACGAACATTACCTGGTTACGTTTGTCAGAGTGCCTCACTTTGTACGTGAGGTCCCCAGTCTTTTCTGTCACAATGTAGGGGCCTTCGTACTTGTGGGACATAGTGTTCCCTAGTCGAGGCTTTAATACCAGGACAGGGTCGCCAGGCTGAAATACCCGTAACTTAGCCGTAGCATCGTTTCGGTCTTTCATCTTTTCTTGGGCCTTCCCAAGATACTTTAGTGCAGCCGCCTTGCAGTCCTTGAGTCTCTGGTGGTGTTGCGCAAAGAAAGCCGAACCTTCGGTTAACGTTACGTTCCCTAACAGATTCTCCTGTAACATTTGCAAGGGTCCACGAACTTTATGGCCAAAGACTAACTCAAAAGGAGAACAACCCAGTGAACTTTGTAATCCCTCTCTAGCCGCAAACAAAACATATGGTAAATTCTCATCCCAGAAGGTGAGGGAATTCTCGCACGATGTCTTCAACATCTGCTTCAGAGTTAGATGGAAACGTTCAATTACCCCCTGACTCTGTGGATGGTATGGGCTGGAAACCTTATGAGTTATTCCATGTTCCTTACAAAATTGCTCAAAAATATCAGACTTAAAATTAGTACCATTGTCAGTTTGCATGACCCGAGACAGTCCAAAAGTGGAAAAAAATTGCAACATACGAGCAACAACAGTTTTTGCTCGGATGTTCCTTACAGCAAAAGCCTCTGGGTAACGCGTAGTGATACACATCATCGTGATTAGGTAAATATTACCAGACTTAGTTCTAGGTAATGGTCCAACACAGTCCATTACCACATGAGAAAATGGTTCCTCTGGCACGACAATAGGCCTTAGAGGAGCTTTAGGTGGAGTCTGGTTTGGTTTCCCAACCAGTTGACAAACAATACATGCATTACAAAATTTTGCCACATCGCTTTTCAGCTTGGGCCAGAAAAAATACTTTAAAATTTTGTGATACGTAATATTTATACCTTGATGTCCCCCCATAGGATCATCATGAGCAGCTGCCAAAACTCTTTCTCTATAGCAGGTCGGCAACATAACCTGGTGGACTACCTCCCACTCATTTGACAAGGGAGCACTCTGTGGTCTCCATTTTCTCATCAAAATCCGATCATTGTAGTAGTACCCAGTTGCTGCGTCTACAATTTCCTCCATAGAGACAGCTGTCTCATGACAATCTGCAAGAGTGGGGTCAGCTTTCTGTAACTCACTCAAGGAGGCATCTAGGCCTTGGTCAGATGCTATTGGCCGAGGCTCAACAGTGTTCTCCTCCACCTCCCCACTACTCTCAGTAGATGGCGGTGGCAGGCTCTCCCCAATGTCCTCGGCCACGTCATCGAGTCGGGCCATGAATGTGTCCGCGAGGTCCACTTGGTTTTCACCACTCGGAAAGTTCCTCATGTCCTCGGGATTTACCACCTTGGCAAGCACAGGGCTGCCCTTACATTTAAGTCCCATATACCTGGTCACTGCGCACACAGGGTACACAACATTATCCTCTGTGGCGGGTGGATCCAGGCAAACCTTAGGGGTAGGCAACATAATAGGCAGTCTGGAGTCCCCTACCTTATCCCCTGCTAAATCATTACCAACTATTACATCAACATTAGGGAAAGGTAGGTATGAAGTGACTCCGACTGTACAAACACCCTTGTGGAAATCAGATTCCAGGGTAACCTTATGGAGGGGTACTGCTCGAGTATCACTAGTGACACCCTCGACCAGTACCACCTCTCCAGTGTCGAGAGTGTTGGCACCTTGCAACGCACTCTCTAAAATTAAAGTCTGGATGGCACCGGTGTCTCGGAAGATCACCACGTCCTTCCAGGAAGAACCCTCAGACAAAAGTAGTCTCCCTTTCGATAAGAATGGAGTAAGCAAGTCCAACCACTGCGGGTTGGAGGTCTTACTCCCTAACCCTTCTGAAGGCCTCAAGCCCTGTGTCACAACTAGAGCATTGGGTCTTTTTTCCGGGTACAGTTGCCAACAATGGCTAATAGTGTGGTTTGGACGATTACAGTGACCACAAAAACGTCGGGGAGAAGAGACATTACTAACAGAATTACCCTTCGGTTCACCCTTAGGTGCCGTGGGGCTAGACACTTTAACAGGGTTAGTTATGTCTGAAACAGAAGGTGCATTAGTTAAAGGGTTAGAATGAGCTGGTCTGGACTGGCTGTGGGTATAAGCTTTGCTACTCTGTGGGGTATAATTATTTTTATTGGGCCTTTTGCCCGCCAATTGGTAGTTTTCTGCCAACTTGGCCAAATCCCCTATTTTAGAATTTACCTCTACCCTTCCTCTAATGTAATGTGAAACATTCTCTGGCATAATATCTATAAAATGCTCCATTAAAACTAAGTTCCTGAGAGCCTCGTATGTTTCGGCTTTCGCCGAGCGAATCCATCTATCAAACAATCTAATTTGATCATTAACAAATTCAGTGAGCGGTTGGTTGTGAGTAGGCCTAAGGTTGCGATAAACTTGGCGGTGAGCTTCAGGAGTAATTTCATATGCCCGCAAAATACATTCCCTGACTTTATCATATTCAAAACACTCGTCGTCAGGCATGTTTATAAAAGTATCTTGTGCTTTACCCCTAAGTCTTCCCTGTAGGATTTTCACCCACTCTTCCTTTGGCCAGTTCATGGACATGGCCAATCTCTGAAAATGGTTGAAAAACCTTTCAGGGTCCGACTTGGAAAATTCAGGCAAATTATGCTTTTTCTCATAATGCCTGGGGTTTGAATCCCCGGCAGGTGGAGGTCCAGTGGCATTCGCTCTAATTCTAGCCTCCTCAGTTTTGAGTCTTTGCTCCTCTAATTTTATTTTTGCTAACTCTCTATCCCGATGAGTTGCACTTTCTGCTTGGCTAGGCTGGCATAAAGGTGTATCACTTGCCAATAGTTCTTGATCAATACAATGTTGTAATATTTCCATTCACCAAAGTCCACCTTTTATCCGCGACATTTAATTCTAGATCAAATTCCTTGCCTAACAATACTAAATTAGACTTGGTAAGTTTCTTTATCTCTACTGCTGAAGGCTCCCTTGCCAGTCTCTGCATTTCAGATGCCATCACTAACAATTTTAGCTCCCAGCCAAAGAAAAAATTAAAAAATAAAAACTGGAAAAAAACAAAAATTTGCACGGCCCCTAACACAAGGCCACACTAACCTTAATCGTGAAGGGATCCAGCTGGGTGTCCAGTCAGTGCAAGAATGTCCTTTGCCAGAAGAGCTGGACCCTAGGGTAGCACACAACCGTTCTGCGGAAAACAAAAAATTTTAGTTTTGGCACTCAAGAATCTAATTTTTTACACTTATAATGTTCCTCCCGGACTGGCCAACCACTTGTTATAAATAATAGTGTTGTGGGCTTCTATGGGAGACTTGGTATTATTAAGGGGTAAGGGTAGTTAGAAGACAGAGTATCAAATATGGGAGAGCTAAAAGGCCCGGCCCCCAAAATAAACTATCCACAGTAATAATACCTTGCTACTAGACCATATATGTCAGTCGAAGGGTTGATCAATGCACTCCCACACAGGAAGAAGGGATACTCCTATAATTCATGTACTTATTTATTAACCCCTTAACAACCCCCCATATACACTCACACCAATAACAATAATAATAACTTTACCACACTACCTTACGTTAAAAAGCCTTGGTCCACTTAGGCAGGATACAAGGTTTACACTAAGAACAAGCTAGGGTAAAGTACTACTGGATAAGCACTGAAGCTGGATGCAGCTTAGGGTAGTGAGACCACGTGGTACCCTAATACAAAACACAACGCTTAGGGGTACCCAAAACACTTGGAAATACTACCCCCAGGTCTCACCAATCATTACTACCAGAGTAGGCACACTTAAACACCATATAGTACTTAACTTAATGGTACAGGAACTTAAGGTAAGGGAAATAAGTAAGAGGAGAAGGGAGGAGAGTAGGGGTGCAGCCACAGAGTAGGTCTCGTCCCCACGAACGCCAGCCAGAGAAGACTGCTTCAGTCCAGATCAGCCTCCAGCCAGCTGGCTCGTTGCCGGCAGACTGCTCAACTAATCGTACCGCGGCCCTATACCAAGTTTACTCAGGTTTACTTTACAAATGATTAGAGTATTATTAAGCATAGTTGGAGCCTATGTTATTATTTAATAATCAACCCCCAGCTCAGTCTTTAAACGCTCTTTGAGAAACAAGAATAGTCTTACGTCTGGCAGGGAAGATACAAACAATTGCCGCTCGTGATGCACTCAACTGTACTACCAGAAAGTTTAATAGCTCAATTTTGACCTCTGGTTTCCACTGGAGAACCCAGGGTCGTAACAGTGCTACATAGCCTTCACGGTTTAGTGCCTTCTTTTGATAATTACCTACTTACTTACCCCTAACAATACACAAATAATTAAAATAAAATAATTAACAATTATAATTAACATAATTCCACCATGATCAAGCATTTTTATTATTTATAGATCCCAATATTATTATATCATAAATCTAACGCATATTCTGCCAAAGTAACTCAATTTTTTTTAATTATCCAATCCTTTCGTATTAAATAATTATACTCATCCTGAAAGATAGAAACCAACCTGGCTCACACCAGTCTGAACTCAAATCAGGTAAAATTTTAAAGGTCGAACAGATCTTCTATTATAGTCTCTACTCCATAAAGAACTTTTAATTCAATATCGAGGTTGCAATCTTTCTTGTCATAAGAACTCTTAAAGAAAATTATGCTGTTATTCCTAAAGTAACTTAATCTTTAATCCATTTTAGGATCATTAAACCAGATATTACTGTAACAAAAAAGAAGAGTTATTTTATATTTTATCCTTGTCACCCCAACCAAATACTTTAACCCTCAAAACGCTAGGGGCCCAAATGGAGTTCACACCCACAGGCGCAACAAAAAAAAAAATTCCAAAAAATTCTTTCGTCTTATAGAAGTGTTCATTTTTGTTCCCTGATCACGGAAAAAATAACAAAAAAATCGTAGGTGGCATATTTTAGCCGCAATAGGGTAGGGAAGTGTGGCAAAAAAGGGGCGTTGGCAGAGCCTTCGCCAGATGAGGTCTACTCCGCCCGAGCTGTCAGACGGCAGTTGCCACAAATATATTATTACCTAATTATTTCAATGTCTCTGATTGATTTTTTCTTAGTTTTTTTGCAGTAATATTATTCCATACAGTGAATTGTGGTATATTTATATTATAAAATGTGTGAACCATCGCTGTACTCAAAATTATGGTGTGCATATTAGTGATTCAATTATTATGTTCATAAAACAATAAACAAATAGTTTTGCTGTTGTTACACTATATACACAGGTTATATATAAGTATTTGCATGTTTTGTACACCATAACGAAGTACTAAGTTGGTCTTGTGAGTAAAAAAGCAACGAGGAGTGACCGCCAAACACCAGCGAGCCACTCACTGCCACTCCCTCCCTCAACACCACCTCACTCACCCTCATTCACCTCCTACAATACTCTTTCTGTATTTATTCACTATACACAGACGTTATATATACGTATTTACATGTTTTGTTCGCCATAACTGTACATCTAAGCTTGTATGGTGAGTAAAGGCCACAAAGACGTAGCTACTCACACAGTCAGCTGATCGGCGGCCGCCCTCAAGGCCAGACGCACTAATATTTGTCCTTCAACAATATTGTTTGTGGTGTTATTACGCTATATACACATATTATATATAAGTATCTACCTGTTTTATTCACCATACCTGAACAAATAAGCTGGTATGGTGCCCAAAGACCATAGTGGCCATCAGTAAACACCATGCCAAGACGTGCAGACGACGCTCCTCCCTCACCAAAATGGCGGCTCCCAACCTACTCCTCTCGCTGTTATCACACTCTATACACACGTTATATATAAGTATCTACATTTGTGTTCACCATATCGAACCACTAAGCTGGTATGGTGAGGGCAGTCAATAAATGGTGGCCCCACACAGTCAGAAGACGACGCCACAACCCTCCCTCGCACAGCCTTATGCCTCCCTCCATGGAGCACAGCGCTAAATATCACCACAATCCTGCTATTATCAGAATCCTGGTCAGTTTTATCACAGTCAGGGGGCTTCAGTAATACTCTCACTGCTAAATAATAGCAGAATCATATATATTATGGTATTTGTAGGCGATGCTGTGGTCACAAGCTGAACAGCAGTGCTGTGAGCTCGTGCTGCGTGCGCCAGCCTTGGTGGCTTGCTCAATACTGACGCTGTAACACCCAAGAATGTTGGCCTGGATTTTTTTTCTAGGTGGCATCTGGCAACTATCGGTCGTGGCTGTACTATACCCGCCAAACACACACCGAAACTACGACGTTGGTACAACGTTTGAACAAGTTTTAACACCTCCTAACCAGTTATAACAACCAATATAGCCAGTTGTAACAACGTTCTAATACGTCATAAACACGTTAAGCCAAGATGTAACAACTTTATTACAAGTTGTAACAAGAGGAAAATAGAGACAGTTTCGGTTTGTGTTTCCAGGGTAGCTGCCCCTATCCCAGGCGTTGAGTTTAAATTATAGTGCTAGACACGAAATCATATATAAATGATGTGCGCGGTTTCGGTTTTGTCACTGATATCATTTATATATGATATGCGCGGTTTGAGGGTTAAAATAATATTCTCAAACAAAAATTAACTACTACTTCCAAATATAAAGTTTTATGGGGTCTTATCGTCCCTTCAGATTATTTAAGCCTTTTCACTTAAAAGTTCAATTCAATATATTAAATTAAGACAGATTATCTCTTGTCCAACCATTCATTCTAGCCTTCAATTATTAAAAAAATTATGATTATGCTACCTTTTCACGGTGATAATACTGGGGCCTTTTAATTCCCAATGGGCATGTTAGACATTATGAACCTTCATAAATGTGAGATTTTTTTCTTTGACAATTATCAAAAGAATTAAGTCCTATTGATGTTACGTTAATCGTAACTACTTCGCAAGAGAGGCAGACCTTAAACAGCAAGAGCTGCCAGGGGCAGATATTTAATCTTAAAGCCTAAGATCATAGGACCGCTGGAGCAAACCGCCAGGCGAAACCACACGGGTAACACCTGTCACTTAGGTCGCTGGCTCCTCCTAGTTGACAACTAATAAAGGGTAGCCGACGGATTCTCACTTCTTATTTATAGAAGTGTGGTGCTGTGCAATGGACTCGAGCTTTAGATACAGACTTAATATGAACATAAGCAGGCAAAGCGTTGCAGAACATAAAATGTGGGGCAGTAATATTGGAAGGTTTGACGTAACCGACCGTTTTCTATAACAAACAATTTATTCACAAAACAAGAGCTAAAACTACTACACAGTGAATTTACGTTACTTTACTGTCACTCCAGTGGCACATTCAAAAACAGCTAATCAACAGCCTGATGGACCCACGGTATCCTTATCCCGTCGTCGCTGACTGAACAATGACACTAACTGAACAAAGTGGTGCCCACTGGTGACGCAAGCTTGCAATCAATATTGACACGGCTTCACGGTGATCAATACTATAATCACAAAAACTTGACTGGCGCTCGCTGCCCTCAACGAGGTACCAAGTAACAAGGCGGTTAGTCCAAGAATGATAACCCCTTATAAAAAATCTTACGTTAACACTTGTCTCTCAGGACAATCAACAACAAAAGTTACTCTAATTGAATTTAAACAATTATGTTAACACACACGTATCTCAACGACACTTAAATGGCAGCAATAACTCGTACATCAATTAATTACATCAACTTGAAAGTCAAGCATTCGGTGAGTAATTCCCAATTAATTACTGAATACAACAGCCTATTAATACAGACGAGTATTGATAAAGCCTACTGTCTCTCAACTGACAGTTCTCTTCCGGTCTTATGACAAGATTACCTTAACGAGGGTAGACTACTGTACCACACACAAGGTTACAAGACACTCCGTGTAAACAACAACATCAACACCTGGTGAATTCACTAAGTGGCGGTTACTAATTATCTTTAATTAGCTACGAGTGCTTAATCACTCTGTCCGCAGACAGAGCTGATCAGTCCAACGAATTACAGCAGCTTAATTACAGCGCAATTGACTCCGATCATAACAGACCGTCAACCCCTTACGTTAATCACTCAATTAACGACAGCTCGTTAAATCGTTAACACTACGTTAGTCTTCACTTGATAATTCCTCCACTGCGTGAACTTCACTATGACTGTTGCCTTTACACGTCCCTACGTTAATCACAACAATGTTCAACGAAACAAGTGACCTCGTTAAGTAAATCGTTACCCCCGGTGACGTTAACTGACTTTAATTCTCACGGAATCCTTCACAGTACACAACGCCTTCCACCAAGGACAACTTGTCTATGGTCGGTTTACACACACAGTACATCACAGTACATCCCAGTACATCCTTGCCACTCACGGCAAGACTTGTAAATAACTTCCCCCAGTAAATTATCCACCAATAATTCACACTTTACCACAATACAACAGTAAAATTTATAACCAAGGGAAACCTCCCTGTTACCACTTTCACTGCTGAAAAAGGGAATCAAATTACAGGAATACATATGAGGCACATAGAAAAAATAGAAGCAAATAACTCACTTTACTCTACCTCTGAATGTGTCACTAGGTGTCCTCACACACGTCAAAAATCACAGTTGGGCCCAACCTCAACTTGATGACGGAAAACAGGGTAGACTCACACGTCTCCAATTCCCATTCACCTCACCAGGTGGTCACAGGGACAGAGGACAGACGGAACACTGGGGGCGAACCCAGCTTCAGAGTTTTATTACCCAAACGGAAACAGTGTACTTACATCAATCAGCGGGCCCGCAACACTCCCATTCACTCTCATACACCCGTCAACCTCACACTCCCACTGCTGCTGCTGGATGATGACATAGGCGTCCTCACTTCCTACACGTGGTCAGGTGGAGCACAGGGTTCTAGACCACGGGGTTAGCTCCACACACAGAGACCAGGGTGGCACGACACACCGGCTTAGGCAGACCAGGGTGCGAGCACAACAGCAGGGATGCGGTACCACACCCTTCCACTTGACACGGTACCCTAGGATACGATGGTACACAGTGTTACACGGTACACGAGACCCGAGACGGAGTCCTTCACTGTTCCTCAGAATTAGAACTTTTAAGGTTTCTCTCATAACACTGAAACCTTCTCTAGCACGTCTCACTGCAGTACCTTCAAGCACAGATACGATAGACGGCAGATGTCACTTTTGTAGCCCGATAATTAACGCCTCACTCAGTCCAGTTGCTCTAAGATGGCGTCCCACAATTACGCGGCTAGATGACAAGTTCACACTGTTCAGTACAAGCACCTTTCCGACTACCAGATTCTTACGCACGGCACACGGAAAGATAGCAAGATGATAGGCGTGACTTTAGTAACGTTGCAGGCAATATTTCCCGATGCTTGGCCTAGCACGGGAAATTACGTCCTCTGACAGCAACGTTATAGGTAAGAATGTCTTTTCCCGCCAACACTAGGCCTGGGGTACCATGCTGTACCCCTCAGCGTCTTGGCCAATCACGGTTCAGCATTCCTGAGGCCCAGGAGCCCTGGCCAATGGCGCACCTGCCCCATGACGCTACCCTCTCTCTCACGAGGTGGACACGTGATAGGGGGGGGGGGGGTGGTCTACGGCCGTTAACCCCCCATACCTCCCTCTCTACACTTGACTTGTACAAAATTTCCCTGAAATCAACTCCCTACTGTAATTTCCTTCACAGACCTGATACAGCGATCAGAATGACATCAATGGCTAGCAAATGTCATGGGCTGTCCAACGACACCCAACACGACTGTGGAAAAGTTATATTCAGAAAGTTGAATCACGGTGCACATCACTGGTGCACTATGCAATTTCGTACTTCATTCAGTGCACGAGAGAGCAGGAAAAATGTCCCCCTGACAATAAAGACATGTTTTTGTTAAACAGGCAGAAATAATTTTTGCCGAATTCTTAAAGAAACATAAAACTACTTTAAAAATTTTAATTAATCTCTAACATTACTATATACTAATACACTCATTCTAACTACTCCAACTTTATTACTAAATAATTTTTAATAAACAATTGAAAATATATAAATGTTATTAACTTCCATTTTACTTATAACACCCTATAAACCTAGCTAATTTTAAGCTTAGTTAAATCCTTAACAGTATTTTCTATAATCTTAAATAATAAAGAGCTAATCCCCCTTATTTTTACTATTTTTATAAATTTTATAAAAATGCTAATTTAATTTATTTCTTAAAAACTAGATATCAAGAAACCCGACTAATATTTTACTCCTAAAAAAAATTCTGAATTTTTCCGCCACAAAAACTCACTTTTTAATATAATTATTTCATTTTTGAAATCTATAATTGTAGTATAAAAATTTAAACATCTATTATTCACAAGATACATAACTTAAATACTACTCTACTATTATTAACTCTTAAATTATTGCAAGTTTCCTCTACAGTAATATTCACTAAGTCTTTAACATTATTCAATTAAATTTACTCTATTCAATAAAATCTTGTTCATATTAATATCAATTAACAACTACCTCATAATCAAAATATATTGAATCACACGACAACCCTTCCTGGTGTAAATGAGATGCTCATTTTCAGCTTTACTTTGTAATTCTAGAAACACCTTCCAGTACCTCTACCATGTTACTATGTACCGCTACTGTCATAACAACACCGGACCAGCCACAACACCGGACCAGCCACAACACCGGACCAGCCACAACACCGGACCAGCCACAACACCGGACCAGCCACAACACCGGACCAGCCACAACACCGGACCAGCCACAACACCGGACCAGCCACAACACCGGACCAGCCACAACACCGGACCAGCCACAACACCGGACCAGCCACAACACCGGACCAGCCACAACACCGGACCAGCCACAACACCGGACCAGCCACATAGTATAACATCCCAAGACTGAGGAAATAGCTCAACAATTTCTGAAACAATCGCACCCGAACAGTTTATTTTATTTCGTTGTCTCTAAGGACCTGACAGCTGAGTAGACAGCACTCGAGAATCATAGTCCTATGGTTTCAAGTTCGATTCCCGGCAGAGGCAGAAACAAATGGGCAGAGTTTCACTCTGATGCCCCAGTTCACCTAGCAGTAAATAGGTACCTGAGCGTTAGATAGGTGCTACAGGCTGCTTCCTGGGGTTGTGTAACGAGGAGAAGGCCTGGTCGAAGACCGGGCCGCGGGGACGCTAAGCCCCGAAATCATCTCAAGATAACCTCAAGAAGAAGAAGGAAGAGTTACTTTAATTTTTGTATATATTTTGACTTTATAATGGGAACTGCGATGACATATATGTCTTCTCTCACAAGATTGACAATGATGCAATGATTAGATTCATATGTACAAATAATGGCATTGTATTCACTGAAAGCCTTTTAATGCTAAGAAAGGTGAATTTAAGAATTAGCGAAAATTATTCCAACATGTTTTGTAAACTAAGAATGACTGTTTGGCCTTATTCACGCATGTTGGGTAAACCACTGATGATTGATGAGCCTTATTCACGCATGTTGGGTAAACCACTGATGATTGATGAGCCTTATTCACGCATGTTGGGTAAACCACTGATGATTGATGAGCCTTATTCACGCATGTTGGGTAAACCACTGATGATTGATGAACCTTATTCACGCATGTTGGGTAAACCAAGAATAATTGTTAAGCCTTATTCACGCATGCTGAGTATAAACCTCGGCTGATTGTTGAGCCTCATTCACGCATGTTGGGTAAACCAAGGATGATTGATGAGCCTTATTCACGCATGCTGAGTCAACCTCGGCTGATTGTTGAGCCTCATTCACGCATGTTGGGTAAACCAAGGATGATTGATGAGCCTTATTCACGCATGCTGAGTCAACCTCGGATGATTGTTGAGCCAATGGTTGCTATAAAAGCTGTCAGGACATACTGTGGTGACAATCAAGTACTTCTCATGTCGTGGGCGAAAGGAAGAGGTAATAATGATCATAGTGATACTTGATGTTTTAAAAGGATTCAGTGGACAAAACTAATCTATTTTTGAGAAGGAATGGGTGGTTGATATGCATGTGAGGCCTTTATAAGTTAATGCAAAATTAATTTCAATATGTGGAATCAAAACCTATTTTAAAACATATAATTTCTGATACTGAATTATTCATCCAAATACACTATGTCTTAACTCAAAATTATTGATAAAGTATGCTTTTCTCAATATTGTTTATTTACTAGGCAATAATTACTTTATGATTTACTTGGTCTATCTATGTAATATATAATTTTTTTTCAAATAACTGTATTGTACATTACACAAATATTAATATTGATGTTGATGAATAAATACCTTTTAATGTATAATTAATTATTTTAAATCCCCGATAATATAAAAAGTGTTTGTTGATATGGCTAAGAATTCTTTTTTAAGTTTTTGTAATGTACTGTAGAAAGCTTTAGTGATGTTCCGTAGAAAATTATTGAAAATCATGAAAATATGTCTCTGGAAACTGTAAAAATTTTTGTAACAGTAAAAATTTTGTCTTGGATAAATTTGTCATAGCAAAATGATTAAAGTTTTGTTCCAGAGAATGAGAGAAAGTTTGTGAATGAGATAGTTTGTGTTTTGTGAGTATGTATATATGCGAATGAGAGACTGATTATTGTTATTATATTCTTCAGAGAACATAATAATGTATGAAGTTATCTGATATAACAATGTATTATTATCATGTTGGTACAGAGAACTTGTGCATGTACCATGGCAACATGTATATACATGTGTCTGGCAGCATGTATATACAGGTGAATATAAATATGCCTGGTAGCATGTATAAACAGGCGTGTTTATGTGCCTGACAGCATGTATATACATGTGCCTGGCTGCAGGTATATACATGTGCCAGGCAGCAGGTATATACATGTGCCTGGCAGCAGGTATATACATATGCCAGGCAGCAGGTATATACATGTGCCAGGCAGCAGGCATATACATGTGCCAGGCAGCAGGTATATACATGTGCCGGGCAGCAGGTATATACATGTGCCGGGCAGCAGGTATATACATGTGCCAGGCAGCAGGTATATACATGTGCCAGGCAGCAGGTATATACATGTGCCGGGCAGCAGGTATATACATGTGCCGGGCAGCAGGTATATACATGTGCCAGGCAGCAGGTATATACATGTGCCAGGCAGCAGGTATATACATGCTGATAGGCACATCGAGATCAACTACACCAGCACTATTTTTGTGTGTGAGGTTTGCTCGATGTAATCTGGTGTAGGAGCAACGTGCCTACCATGACTGTGCCATATACAATCTATATGGTACAGTCATGGTAGGGATGTTGGTCTGTATAATATAATATAATACCTATATTATAGATATTACCTCGTTTTGATACTGAAACCTTTCCCTTAAGGTGTAAGGCACTACGGGCTCACCATAGCCCGTGTTACCTGGAACTTTTTGTTTCAGGTAGCGAATCTTTAACAACAACAACAACAACCTTAAGGTGTGTAATTATCCCTAGATAGTGTACTACACAATGCACTCGGCACCCAGATTCCAACTACCAACAGTACATAGTACACCACTGGAACACCTAATGACAAATCATGTACTTGTTGTCAAACTGTCATAACACCTGATGACAAATCCTGTACATGTTATCAAACTGTCATAACACCTGATGACAAATCCCGTACTAGTTGTCAGACTGCCAAATCCCCTGATGACAAATCCTGTACTTGTTGCAGGCGATGAGTCACAATAACGTGGCTGAAGTATGTTGACCAGACCACACACTAGAAGTTGAAGGGACGATGACGTTTCGGTCCGTCCTGGACCATTGTCAAGTCGATTGTGAGATTGTGATTGTGAGTCACAATCGACTTGAGAACGGTCCAGGACGGACCGAAACGTCGTCGTCCCTTCAACTTCTAGTGTGTGGTCTGGTCAACCTGTACTTGTTGTCAAACTGTAAAAACCGCTGATGACAAATCCCATACTTGTTGTCAAGCCCGCTACTATACAATACACCAGCCCATCTTGCAACACATTCTTCATAATAAATAACACATTATGCACCACACTCGTCCGTCTTGCAACACATTATTCACTACACCCGCCCATCTTATATAACATTATTCACTCACCCATCTTGCAACACCGTATTTATTACACTTATCCTTCTTGCAACACATTATTCACTACACCCACCCATCTGGCAACACATTATTCACTACACCCGCCCATCTGGCAACACATTATTCACTACACCCGCCCATCTGGTAACACATTATTCACTACACCCACCCATCTGGCAACACATTATTCACTACACCCACCCATCTGGCAACACATTATTCACTACACCCACCCATCTGGCAACACATTATTCACTACACCCGCCCATCTGGCAACACATTATTCACTACACCCACCCATCTGGCAACACATTATACACTACACCCACCCATCTGGCAACACATTATTCACTACACCCGCCCATCTGGCAACACATTATTCACTACACCCACCCATCTGGCAACACATTATTCACTACACCCACCCATCTGGCAACACATTATTCACTACACCCACCCATCTGGCAACACATTATTCACTACACCCACCCATCTGGCAACACATTATTCACTACACCCGCCCATCTGGCAACACATTATTCACTACACCCGCCCATCTGGCAACACATTATTCACTACACCCGCCCATCTGGCAACACATTATTCACTACACCCGCCCATCTGGCAACACATTATTCACTACACCCGCCCATCTGGCAACACATTATTCACTACACCCGCCCATCTGGCAACACATTATTCACTACACCCGCCCATCTGGCAACACATTATTCACTACACCTGCCCATCTGGCAACACATTATTCACTACACCCGCCCATCTGGCAACACATTATTCACTACACCCGCCCATCTGGCAACACATTATTCACTACACCCACCCATCTGGCAACACATTAGATTATTTTTGTTTTGTTTTAATTTTTTTAATAAGCAAATATTTATGCTCAATTTGTTTTATTAAAGATAGACCTTGATAAATACTGGTTAACGAACAATGATTAATTTATGGAACAAATTACTGGGTAACATAATAGCCGTGGGGTAGTTTGATTGTTTCAAGCGTAGGCCAGACATATATTCGAATGAGTCTATTTGGATTTAAATACGAGTTGCTTCCTATGGGCCAATAGGCCTCCAGCTGTTTCCTTTATTCATATATAATTCATAATATTTATTTGTTTTCAGCATGGTTGTTGAGGCAGCGTGATGAGTGAGGATAGTGAGGTCTAGCAGGACCTGAGAATGAACAGATGGACCAACAACTACTACACACAGAGGAGCCAAGGTGGAGTGCTTGAGGAGCGTTACCCGCGCCCTTTAGGCACCTCCAGCCTCTCCGCCGTCAGCCACCAGCGGCCCTTCACTGAAGCAAGGTCGAGGAGTGATGCAGTGTCCTACCTGTGGGTCTTCAGGGTAGTACATCTCACTGCCATCACTCTCAGGTCATTCATTGAGCGTCAAGGTATCCCGGTACTCAACATTCAGCAAGTCTCCCACAGGGAGTCAAAATACAAGTCGTTCCTAGTGACGGTGAAGGAGGAGGACGCAAGTGCATTACTTCACAGGACCTTCTGGCCGGGACTGGTGTCCTGCAGGTTGTGGTACAACAGTGCCGATAGATGGCGTGGGAGACCCCTCACCACGCGCGCCAGCAGGGGACCCACCACTGCCCATCACCGCCGTGGTAAGACCATATATACACAACACACACGCATCCACTCAACTTTTTCACTATATATTTCATACACTTATCAGTTCCGGCAGCGGACAGAACGTGTGGGAGTTTATTCTGTAGAATACTTAGATAAACAGAATATTCTGTTTAATACTTAAAAAAAATTAGAGAAAATATATTAATTCAGGAAAACTTGGCCTACTAGGCAAATCGGACCTTGCATAGTAGGCCGAGTACGACGTTCTGGCTACTAGGTACAACATATATATATATATATATATATATATATATATATATATATATATATATATATATATATATATATATATATATATTAGTATATTTTGGTAGCAGTCTTTCCTGTAGACATATATTATTAAATATGACCGAAAAAGTAAGATTAATAATCCTAACACGAATTTTCTCATTCTTTCGTACATTTCTTTTCACTGTTGGTGGTAATTCAAAAATCAATTCTCCAAAATTCATTTTTATTTCGAGTCTGACGCGACACTTGAGCGCGTTTCGTAAAACTTATTACATTTTCAAAGACTTTAGTTAACACATACACAACTGAATAGAACTTACACATCTCCGATTTTGTTTATATCTACATTTGAGTGAGGTGGATGGGGTGAGGTGGTATTTAATAAGGTATTAATTTCATCAACACAAGACAGAACACGAAACAATGGGTTTTGAATAGAAGTGATTGTAGAAAGCCTATTGGTCCATATTTCTTGATGCTTCTATATTGGAGCGGAGTCTTGAGGTGGGTAGAATATAGTTGTGCATTAATTGGCTGTTGATTGCTGGTGTTGACTTCATGATGTGTAGTGCCTCGCAAACGTCAAGCCGCCTGCTATCGCTGTATCTATCGATGATTTCTGTGTTGTTTACTAGGATTTCTCTGGCAATGGTTTGGTTGTGGGAAGAGATTATATGCTCCTTAATGGAGCCCTGTTGCTTATGCATCGTTAAACGCCTAGAAAGAGATGTTGTTGTCTTGCCTATATACTGGGTTTTTTGGAGCTTACAGTCCCCAAGTGGGCATTTGAAGGCATAGACGACGTTGGTCTCTTTTAAAGCGTTCTGTTTTGTGTCTGGAGAGTTTCTCATGAGTAGGCTGGCCGTTTTTCTGGTTTTATAGTAAATCGTCAGTTGTATCCTCTGATTTTTGTCTGTAGGGATAACGTTTCTATTAACAATATCTTTCAGGACCCTTTCCTCCGTTTTATGAGCTGTGGAAAAGTTCCTGTAAAATAGTCTAATAGGGGGTATAGGTGTTGTGTTGGTTGTCTCTTCAGAGGTTGCATGGCGTTTCACTTTCCTTCTTATGATGTCTTCGACGAAACCATTGGAGAAGCCGTTGTTGACTAGGACCTGCCTTACCCTACAGAGTTCTTCGTCGACTTGCTTCCATTCTGAGCTGTGGCTGAGAGCAAGGTCGACATATGCGTTAACAACACTCTTCTTGTACCTATCACGGCAGTCGCTTTTGGCATTTAGGCACATTCCTATGTTCGTTTCCTTAGTGTAGACTGCAGTGTGGAAACCTCCGCTCTTTTCCATGACTGTTACATCTAGAAAGGGCAGCTTCCCATCCTTTTCCATCTCGTAAGTGAAACGCAGCACGGAACTCCGCTCAAATGCCTCCTTCAGCTCCTGCAGATGTCTGACATCAGGTACCTGTGTAAAAATGTTGTCAACATACCTGCAGTATATGGCCGGTTTCAAGTTCATGTCGACTAAGACTTTTTGCTCGATGGAGCCCATGTAGAAGTTTGCAAACAGGACACCTAGGGGAGAACCCATGGCAACCCCATCTACTTGTTTATACATGTGCCCATCCGGGCTCAAGAAGGGTGCCTCTTTAGTACAAGCTTGTTGACTTACTGCGGGGCACACGGGCCACAGGAATAAGAGCCTCGTTGGACGTAGAATCGCTGTTCACCAACGTACCAGTGGACGAGACAATCGGGATGATAGCCGACAGAGTGTATCGTGATCCAGCCTGTACTCCTCTTGACATACCAGAAAATATCCTAAGGAAACTACTCCAAGCTTGTACTAAAGAGGCACCCTTCTTGAGCCCGGATGGGCACATGTATAAACAAGTAGATGGGGTTGCCATGGGTTCTCCCCTAGGTGTCCTGTTTGCAAACTTCTACATGGGCACCATCGAGCAAAAAGTCTTAGTCGACATGAACTTGAAACCGGCCATATACTGCAGGTATGTTGACGACATTTTTACACAGGTACCTGATGTCAGACATCTGCAGGAGCTGAAGGAGGCATTTGAGCGGAGTTCCGTGCTGCGTTTCACTTACGAGATGGAAAAGGATGGGAAGCTGCCCTTTCTAGATGTAACAGTCATGGAAAAGAGCGGAGGTTTCCACACTGCAGTCTACACTAAGGAAACGAACATAGGAATGTGCCTAAATGCCAAAAGCGACTGCCCAGATAGGTACAAGAAGAGTGTTGTTAACGCATATGTCGACCGTGCTCTCAGCCACAGCTCAGAATGGAAGCAAGTCGACGAAGAACTCTGTAGGGTAAGGCAGGTCCTAGTCAACAACGGCTTCTCCAATGGTTTCGTCGAAGACATCATAAGAAGGAAAGTGAAACGCCATGCAACCTCTGAAGAGACAACCAACACAACACCTATACCCCCTATTAGACTATTTTACAGGAACTTCTTTTCCACAGCTCATAAAACGGAGGAAAGGGTCCTGAAAGATATTGTTAATAGAAACGTTATCCCTACAGACAAAAATCAGAGGATACAACTGACGATTTACTATAAAACCAGAAAAACGGCCAGCCTACTCATGAGAAACTCACCAGACACAAACAGAACGCTTTAAAAGAGACCAACGTCGTCTATGCCTTCAAATGCCCACTTGGGGACTGTAAGCTCCAAAAAAAACAGTATATAGGCAAGACAACAACATCTCTTTCTAGGCGTTTAACGATGCATAAGCAACAGGGCTCCATTAAGGAGCATATAATCTCTTCCCACAACCAAACCATTGCCAGAGAAATCCTAGTAAACAACACAGAAATCATCAATAGATACAGCGATAGCAGGCGGCTTGACGTTTGCGAGGCACTACACATCAAGAAGTCAACACCAGCAATCAACAGCCAATTAATGCACAACTATATTCTACCCACCTCAAGACTCCGCTCCAATATAGAAGCATCAAGAAATATGGACCAATAGGCTTTCTACAATCACTTCTATTCAATACCCATTGTTTCGTGTTCTGTCTTGTGTTGATGAAATTAATATCTTATTAAATACCACCTCACCCCATCCACCTCACTCAAATGTAGATATAAACAAAATCGGAGATGTGTAAGTTCTATTCAGTTGTGTATGTGTTAACTAAAGTCTTTGAAAATGTAATAAGTTTTACGAAACGCGCTCAAGTGTCGCGTCAGACTAGAAATAAAAATGAATTTTGGAGAATTGATTTTTGAATTACCACCAACAGTGAAAAGAAATGTACGAAAGATTGAGAAAATTCGTGTTAGAATTATTAAAATTCGTGTTAGAATTAATAATAATAACCAAAGATACCTTACAAGCAGAACTTATTGCAGAAGGAGGAAAGAATCGAGGCAACTACAGAAGCACCATACTGTCCCACGAGCTCAAAGCGGCAGTTAAGAGCCTTTGTGACAACAAGGAGATTGTCGTCAGGAGAGGTGACAAGTCGCCAATATACGTCATTCTTAAAAATGAAGAATATCTGGCGAAAATGAACCTCATACTCTCTGACCAAACTAAATTCCAAAGGGTAACGAAGGACACTACAGCCGAATTGAAAGCAAAGGTCAACAAATTGATCGAAACTGTGAACGACAAGAAATCCGGACTCCACCTGCCAAAGATTATTGGGGAATACAAACCTGAATACGCGTATGGAAATGTCAAGACACACAAGGCTGGAAACCCACTTCGGCCAATCATCAGCCAGACACCCACACCTACGTACAGACTGGCGAAGCGACTCAACGGCTTGCTGACTCCTTATGTCCCTTGCGCCTTCAGCCTGACGTCTCCAAAGGAATTTGTTGACTTACTGCAGGGAACACGGGCCACAGGGATAAGAGCCTCATTGGACGTAGAATCACTGTTTACCAACGTACCTGTGGATGAAACAATCGGGATGATAGCGGACAGAGTGTATCGTGATCCGGGGTGTACTCCTCTTGACATACCAGAAAACATTCTAAGGAAACTACTCCAAGCTTGTATTAAAGAGGCACCCTTCTTGAGCCCAGATGGGCACATGTATAAGCAAGTAGATGGGGTCGCCATGGGTTCTCCCCTAGGTGTCCTGTTTGCGAACTTCTACATGGGTACCATCGAACAAAAGGCCTTAGTCGACATGAACTTGAAACCGGCCATATACTGCAGGTATGTTGACAACATTTTTACACAGGTACCTGATGTCAGACATCTGCAGGAGCTGAAGGAGGCATTTGAGCGGAATTCTGTGTTGCGTTTCACTTACAAGATGGAGAAGGATGGGATGCTGCCCTTTCTAGATGTAACACTCATGGAAAGGAGCGGAGGTTTCCACACTGCAGTCTACACTAAGGAAACAAACATAGGAATGTGCCTCAACGCCAACAGTGACTGCCCAGACAGGTATAAGAGGAGTGTTGTTAACACTTATGTCGACCGTGCTCTCAGCCACAGCTCAGGATGAAAGCAATTCGATGAAGAACTCTGTAGGGTAAGGCCTATAGTCAACAACGACTTCTCCAATGGTTTCGTTGAAGACATCATAAGAAGGAAGGTGAAACGCCATGCAACCTCTGAAGAGACAACTAACACAACACCTGTACCCCCTATTAGACTATTTTACAGGAACTTCTTTTCCACAGCTCATAAAACGGAGGAAAGGGTCCTGAAAGATATCGTTAATAGAAACGTTATCCCTACAGACAAAAATCAGAAGAAATAATTGACGATTTACTATAAAACCAAGAAAACTGCCAACCTACTCATGAGAAACTCTCCAGACACAAAGTAGAACGCTTTGAAAGAGACCAATGTCGTCTATGCCTTCAAATGCCCACTTGGGGACTGTAAGCCTCAAAGATCTCAGTATATAGCCAAGACAACAACATCTCTTTCCAGGCGATTAACGATGCATAAGCAACAGGGTTCCATTAAGGAACATATAATCTCTTCCTACAACCAGACCATCACCAGAGAAGTCTTAACAAAAAACACAGAAATCATTGATAGATACTGCGATAGCAGACGGCTTGATATCTGCGAGGCACTACACATTAAGAAGTCAACACCAGCAATCAACAGCCAATTAATGCACAACTATATTCGACCCACTTCTAGACTCCGCACCAATATAGAATCATCAAGAAATATGGGCCAATAGGCCCTTTGCATTTACTTTCATTCTTCCCCTTTAACTTTACCCAATATTACCCAATATTTCGTGTTCTATCTTGTGTTGAAAGTTTGTTTTTACCTCATCCAAAACTGTTGTAACATATCACCTCACCCAAATGCAGGTATATAAAATGAAAAGCCATTTGAATTATAGCATAGTAAGAAATCTGTTTTAGTGTTTGCAGGTTATAGTTGTGTGTGTGTAAACTAAAGTCTTTGAAAATATAATAAGTTATTACGAAATGCGTTCAAGTGTCGCGTCAGACTAGAAATAAAAATGAATTTTGGAGAACTGATTTTTCAATTACCATCGGCAGTGAAAAGAACCATAAGAAATATTAAGAAAATTCGTGTTAGAATTATTAATCTTACTTTTTCGGTCATATTTAATAATATATGTCTACAGGAAAGACTGCTAGCAAAATATACTAATATATATATATATATATATATATATATATAATATATATATATATATATATATATATATATATATATATATATATATATATATATATATATATATATATATATATGTAATATATATATATATAATATATATATATATATACACATATATATATATATATATACACATATATATATATATATATATATATATATATATATATATATATATATATATATATATATATATATATATATATATATATATATATATATATATATATATATATATACAAATATATAGTTATCTACCTAATTTGGTAACAGCGAGTGTCGACCTGCTGACATTTGTGTCAGCTCTATAATAAACAAATGATGTTTTCAGAACGGGTGTCGGACACGGACGAGTTGCTGGATGATGACAAACGCCGGCAACGAGGCAGTGGAAGGCGACCATCCACCACTGGTACACGTCAAGTGGTAGACGACCAACTCCTGCGAGGCAGCAGCAGGCGACCAACTGGCATAAGTAAGGTGGTAGACGACCAGTTCCAGCGAGGCAGTAGTCGACAACCAACTGGAGTAAATAAGGTGGTCGACGACCATTTTCAGCGAGGCAGCAGCCGACGACAAGCAGGAACAAGTAAGGTGGTCGACGACCATTTCCAGCGAGGCAGCAGCCGGCGACCAACTGGCACAAGTAAGGTAGTTGACGACCAATTCCAGCGAGGCAACAGCAGGCAACCAACTGTCACAAGTAAGGTAGTAGACGACCAGTTCCAGCGAGGCAACAGCAGGCAACCAACTGTCACAAGTAAGGTAGTAGACGACCAGTTCCAGCGAGGCAACAGCAGGCGACCAACTGGCAAAAGTAAAGTGATAGACGACCAGTTCCAGCGAGGCAACAGCAGGCGACCAACTGGCACAAGTAAGGTGGTAGACGACCAGTTCCAGCGAGGCAACAACCGACGACCAACTGGCACAAGTAAGGTGGTAGACGACCAGTTCCAGCGAGGCAACAACCGACGACCAACTGGCACAAGTAAGGTGATAGACGACCAGTTCCAGCGAGGCAACAACCGACGACCAACTGCCATCGACAGACGTCAGGAGGTATTACCCACAGCTTCTGCTCACATTCCTCTACACTCAGACAATAATTCCAGGAGAAGAGAAGAGAACGATAAACAGTTACACAACAATTATTATGACATTTTTAGGAACGACGAAAAAGTCAATAAAGATAAAAGCAAAGTAAAGACAAGTAATAACTTACGAGTAGACGGCGCTAAATCAGGAATAAGAAAGACAAGAACTGCCAGCAGTGGCAGAAATACTCATCAAGAAAACAGACGTCATGAAGGGAGAGAAGCGCCAGCGAAGGGTAAACACAAGGCTGGCAGTGAAGGTGATGAGAGGAGCCCTGATCATGAGAAGAAGAATGAGAAGTTCGAGCTCAGAAAAGAACCTGTAAAAGGAAAGGAAAAGTTTGAACAGAAAAATAAAGAACTGGGTAGAGATAACCCGGAGCGGAGTACCTCTTACAGGAACCAGCGGAATGTTGATGTTGAAGATGTTGAAAGGAGCAGACGCACTGCTGGCAGAGCTGTGACTGGCAGAGCAGTGACTGGCAGAGCTGTGACTGGCAGAGCTGTGACTGGCAGAGCTGTGACTGGCAAAAGAAACGTCACTAAAACTAAGCACGTTAACAGTCAGAACTGGAACCATGGACCCAGGCCTCGTGACGCTCCTCGGAAAAATACTTCAAAAAGAATGACTGGGAACCCCAAGCACTCCAGCACCATCGCTGTTATAAACAACGAAGTCAACAAGGGTACAGAGGAACCAGTACAGTCATATACCAACTGGTTAGTGCCTCTGAGTACTTTGTTAATCCTCTCGTCGGAGGAAGTGGTTGCCAGGCTGCTGGGCCCTCACTACGACCAGCTCCTCACGCAGAACGACATATCCGACGACGAACTTTTCTTAGGAATTAAAGTGTTGGCTCACGCATCGCGGGCCAAGTGTAGCTCCGTCATCATGCGCCGCCTCCTCCACAAGATCTGGCAGCCTCCCATAATTAATCTTATCAAAACGTTTTCAGTCACAGTGGAAAGGCGATATCCAGAGAGGGCGGAGAGGTATTTTTGGGACCTGGCTGAGTTTTTAGACGCATATATTACTAATGATATGAGCATAAACGGCATGCCTAGCTTGTTTAGCACCTGTTTATCAGAAGTTTTGGCTCTGAGTTACAAGTCCTATGTGGGGGACAACCTGGTGAAGGTGTACAAGAAGATGCAGGATCAAGTGGCCAAGTCCAGCAAGTAGATGCATGACCAGGTGGCCAAGTCCAGCAAGTAGTACGAGTCCCGTGTCTAAGTGGGACGAGTCTCAAGGCCAGAGTGAACACCACGTACGTGTGTGTGTGTGTGTGTGTGTGTGTGTGTGTGTGTGTGTGTGTGTGTGTGTGTGTGTGTGTGTGTGTGTGTGTGTGTGTGTGTTTGTGTGTGTGTGTGTGTGTGTGTGTGTGTGTGTGTGTGTGTGTGTGTGTGTGTGTGTGTGTGTGTGTGTGTGTGTGTGTGTGTGTGTGTGTGTGTGTGTGTGTGTGTGTGTATGTGTATGTGTGTATGTGTGTATGTGTGTATGTGTGTGTGTGTGTGTGTGTGTGTGTGTGTGTGTGTGTGTGTGTGTGTGTGTGTGTGTGTGTGTGTGTGTGTGTGTGTGTGTGTGTGTGTGTATGTGTATGTGTGTATGTGTGTATGTGTGTATGTGTGTGTGTGTGTGTGTGTGTGTGTGTGTGTGTGTGTGTGTGTGTGTGTGTGTGTGTGTGTGTGTGTGTGTGTGTGTGTGTGTGTGACGAGTCTTGGGCCAGAGCGAACACCACGTGTCTGAATATGATGTGGTTCGTGGCAGAACGAACACCAGGTTTCTGTGTGGGACTAATCTCGAACCAGAGTGAACACCAGGAGTCTGTGCGCAAAGTATCATATCAGAACAAGACCATCCGTGAAAGCCTGGTTATGATCGCCCAGTGCGATCATACCTAGGCATAACCCATGATACACAGGCGATACTGGCCCGACCAGCTTGATATAAGTGAAGAAAATATACCAAGAACAACATGGACGTCTGACACGAGATGGTTCCCGGTCTTCAAGATTGATGTTACTGAAGGACCAGGCTCCTGGAGGAGGATCACAGCTGTTCTTCAGGTCTCCACAACAGATGTTACTGAAGGACCTGGCTCCTGGAGGAGGATCACAGCTGTTCTTCAGGTCTCCACGACTGATGTTAATGAAGGACCAGGCTCCTGGAGGAGGATCACAGCTGTTCTTCAGGTCGCCACAACAGATGTTACTGAAGGACCTGGCTCCTGGAGGAGGATCACAGCTGTTCTTCAGGTCGCCACAACAGATGTTACTGAAGGACCTGGCTCCTGGAGGAGGATCACAGCTGTTCTTCAGGTCTCCACGACTGATGTTACTGAAGGACCAGGCTCCTGGAGGAGGATCACAGCTGTTCTTCAGGTCTCCACAACAGATGTTACTGAAGGACCTGGCTCCTGGAGGAGGATCACAGCTGTTCTTCAGGTCTCCACGACTGATGTTAATGAAGGACCTGGCTCCTGGAGGAGGATCACAGCTGTTCTTCAGGTCGCCACAACAGATGTTACTGAAGGACCTGGCTCCTGGAGGAGGATCACAGCTGTTCTTCAGGTCGCCACAACAGATGTTACTGAAGGACCTGGCTCCTGGAGGAGGATCACAGCTGTTCTTCAGGTCTCCACGACAGATGTTACTGAAGGACCAGGCTCCTGGAGGAGGATCACAGCTGTTCTTCAGGTCTCCACAACAGATGTTACTGAAGGACCTGGCTCCTGGAGGAGGATCACAGCTGTTCTTCAGGTCTCCACAACAGATGTTACTGAAGGACCAGGCTCCTAGAGGAGGATCACAGCTGTTCTTCAGGTCGCCACAACAGATGTTACTGAAGGACCTGGCTCCTGGAGGAGGATCACAGCTGTTCTTCAGGTCGCCACGACAGATGTTACTGAAGGACCAGGCTCCTGGAGGAGGATCACAGCTGTTCTTCAGGTATGTTATTAACAACATTCTATAATAACTATCGTTGCTTAGGATACAAACTCACACTTATGTATTTGCGTATTTTATGTAAACATTTATACCAAGTCTTTCCCACTCTCCTGAGTGCTTTGTCAAGTAAGTCTCGTCCTAAACATGCACTCAGACCTTGACAAAGCCCTCTGGAGAGTGCCAGGGACTTGGTGTAAATCTTTATATAAAATACAGAAATCTATGTTTTGATTTTATCCTATGTTGTTATGTCTGTGAGAAATCACTACCATTACTTATAATCTTTGTAGTTATTATGTCTGCGAGAAGTTACTACCATTACTTATAATCTCTGTAGTTGTTATGTCTGTCAGAAGTCACTTCAATTACTTATAATCCTTTTAGTTATTATGTCTGTGAGAAGTTACTACCATTACTTATAATCTCTGTCCTCATCTAATTGTACTCACCTAATTGTGCTTGCGGGGGTTGAGCTTTGTCTCTTTGGTCCCGCCTCTCAACTGATGTACAGATTCCTGAGCCTACTGGGCTCTATCATTTCTACATTTGAAACTGTGTATAGAGTCAGCCTCCACCACATCACTGCCTAGTACATTCCATTTATGAAATGAGGAATTCGATTAAGTCTTATTAAAGTGAGGAAAATACTGGTATTCACTGTCACGCAGGACAGAGGGTCATACATAAGACAATAGGTCTAAACTGTAGGCGGAAGCACATATATATCATGGTTACAATCAATGTTTTAATGTATGGATATGTGAAAACAACTTTCTATTGTGCACTGCCTCACAAGGGCAGGGATGGGTTCATAAGTGATACAGCTTAGAAGTAATATAAATAAAAATTGTTCTTCATTCTTTAAAACGGACAAGCAAAGTTTGGATAAGTGGTTACGATGTCGTCCAGAACACCTGAGTCAATAAAATAGTTACACAGTTGGTGGTACAAGAGGCCAGGAGGTCTAAAGTCCTTTACGGTTTCACATTCAACAATATAGTTTCACATTCAACTAGTGAATGCATCAAAGGTTTATCACAGAGTTTACAATCTGGGTATTCTGGTAGTGGCTCAGCCTCACTAACCTGCCAGATGTGTCTATAGCCAAGGGGAATTAGCGCAATGACTACATCACATTGCCTGCTCCGGTTACTGTGCTGACCATACAAATACCTATTATTACAAAACTTGTCATAACTTTTAATACTGCAGCTTTCAGGTCTCTGGGCATTTCTTAGTTCTTCTAAATCTGAATTAATTTCTTTAATTTGTATGTTTCTAATAATTGCATTAGATAGTCCAAAATCATAATCAATGTTTTCTTTCCTGCAAGCCTCATTGGCCAATCGATCTACAAAGTCATGTTTTCCAACTCCAACATACGATGGTATCCACACAAATTTTATACAATAGTTATTATCATTGGCAAAAATTACATTCCATTTAATATTACAAGCTACTTCCGACATACATTGTGATGGGTTATTTAAGGACTGCAGAGCACTTTTAGAGTCACAGAAAATAACTCCACCACTATTGAGCTTAAGGTATTCAGTGGCTAGATAAATGCCCAATAGCTCGGTCTATGTCGTGCTTCCCCAGTTGGCATAATTCTTACCACCACGAACGGGAGCATGAAAGTTTTTCAAGGGTTGTGTTAATTTTTTTTTTGGCATTGATTGTGATTTTTTTTTATGGAGACGCGAAGTGCATTGAATTTCACCTGGAACCATCGACGGGTCCCAGTGTGTTGGAAAATAGCGAACATGGATATTTTCCTTGGATGCACAATTGACTCTACACGAACCCCCCCAACTTCTCCCGACATATCAACCCCTGGCCGCTCCATGTCCACCTAAGGCCGCCCCATACCTATCCCAACCCCAGGGTACCCCATATCTACCCCAGACCGACCCATATCCACCTAGGCCGCCCCATGTCCATCCCAACACCAGGCCACTCTATATCCACCCAGGCTACCCCATGTCCAACCCAAGGCCGCCCCCATACCAATCCCAACCCCTGATTACCCCCAGATCCACCCCAGACCGCCCCTTGTCCACCCGAGTCTGCCTCATATCCACCCCAGGCCGCTCCATGTCCATCAAAGGCCACCCCATATCCACCCCAGGCCGCCCCATGTCCACCCCAGGCCGCCCCATATCCACCCCAGGCCGCCCCATATCCACCCCAGGCCGCCCCATATTCACCCCAGGCTGCCCCAAGTCCACCCCAGGCCGCCTCATGTCCACCCCAGGCCGCCCCATATCCACCCCAGGCCGCCCCATATCCACCCCAGGCTGCCCCAAGTCCACCCCAGGCCGTCCCATGTCCACCCCAGGCTGACCCATGTCCACCCCAGGCTGACCCATGTCCACCCCAGACCGACCCATATCCACCCCAGACCGACCCATATCCACCCCAGACCGACCCATATCCACCTCAGGCCGCCCCATATCCACCCCAGGCAAGCCCATATCCATACCAACCCCTGGCTGTCCCATATCCGTCCTACACTCAGGCCGCCCATATCAACCTCAATCCCTATCCAACCCATATCCTCCCCAATCCCGGACCAACCCATACCAACCTCTCCCTGCCCAAAATTCCCCCCTTCCCTCCTCATCCACTCCCTATTCTTCGTCCCCCCTTATCACCTTCCCTCCTACTTTCCCTTTTCACAGCTCCAACCCCTTCGACCAACCACCACGACCGATGGTAGCCAAACTCCCTCTTCTACTCGCTCACCTTCCACCGACCCTACTCCTCACTCCCTTCCCTCCCCCTCCCCCACCCCCCCCCTCTCCTTCACCCCTTCCCTCCCCCTACCGATGTTGACTTCCAAGGATTTGCTTGTGGAAGTAGCAAGCGGGCGTCTGGTAGGCGCAATAATTTTAAGGATTTATGTTGGAATTGTTATGGCCGAGGCCATTTTAGAGTTTCGTGTACAGGTGTACGGATTAAGACAGACCCATGACGGACTAGTAATTATGAAGGCAGGCAGACTTTTGTTGTGAAGGTCGAAGGGGTGCGATTGACAGCTTTTGTGGACACCGGAAGTCAGGAAACTCTGATTAAAAAGTCAGCCTTCAGCACACTGAAAGATGCACGTCTTAAGTGTAGTGAGAAACAGTTAACGGCAGTCAATGGAGAAAAGATTGATATCTGGGGGCATAGTACCATTAACTTTGAAATCAATAGGGAATTTTACCCTCATACATGCACATTAGTTTAAAATCTTGATTTTTCAGGGTCCATCCTCATAGGGATGGACTTCTTGTCCCACTTTAATTACTCCCTGTCTGCGAGGAAAGGTGCTCGGAACTGCTGATTTCGGCTGGGACAGATTTTCTACCCAGTTGAGATGGTCAATCACCCCCCAGTTGTTGCTTCAATTAAGAGGAAGCCGAAATTTAACATAAATTATCCCAAATTGCTTTTTCAGTTTCTTCCAGACACCGATAGGTCATTTGTGTTACATGCATTGACCAAGCAATATTGCCGCCCACATTTTGTTAAATTCCTGAAAGTATTCGTGGGCCGTCACATCTTACCAGGTACCACCCTTCAGGTAGCTGGAAGATGTAACCGGCTATTAATTTCCACTACTAGTGCTTGACAAAGGTACCCTTATTCCAGTCGTCAACCTCTCCCATAAGACTTATCGGTTCAGAGTCGGAGATAGAGTATCTGAGGCTATGATTGTAGAGGACGCTGAAATTTATCAGCATAAAAGCAAGGGAGAGATGCCTGCCAGCACAGCACAATGTAGTGCTTTAAATGTAACGGAGGGACATTCAAAGAACAAGTACGAGATGATTTAAAAAAGTAATATACATGACGTAGATAAGTTAATCTCGGCACTGGACTTACAACATGTCTCTCAAGCACACAGGAAACTGTTGAGAGGGGGTCTTACGCGAATTCCCTAGACTATTTGCCACAGATGATGATCAGATTGATCTCCTGGACCGGATTGAGCACACTATTCCTACAGGTGACCACTCGCCGGTGGTCACCCGACAGTGGAGACTTCCGGAACAGACAAAGGATGTTATCAGGGTTGAGTGCCAGAAAATTTTGAGGCAAGACATGATAGAGTCTAGTACGTCACCGTGGCTATCTCCTGTTGTGTTAGTTCACAACAGGACAACAGGTAGTTATCGCTTTTGTGTGGACTACCAGAAGGTAAACGAAATAACTAAAGGTGATGTGTATCCTTTACCCCGAATTCAGGAGATAATAGATCAATTTGGAGCTGCCAAGTATTTTTCCATTCTTGATGCAAAATCAGCCTTTTGGACAATACCAGTGGCTGAAAAGGACAGGGAAAAAACAGCGCTCTCTGATGGCAAGCATACCCACCAATTTTGTAGGATGCCTTTTGGCCTAAAGACAGCCCCTTCGTCATTAACTTTATCTTCAGTCTAGTTTTGGGAAGGCATTCATTAGCGTACCTGGATGATGTTGTGATATATTCCAGGATGTTTGAAGAACACTTACGAGACTTAACTGAAACTTTTACTTTGTTAGATCGGGCGGGTTTCAAACTTAATACACAGAAGTGCATCGTGGCAGTGCAGAAATTCAAATTTCTGGGATTCCAGATGAGCCCAGATGGTATTCGACCTGACCCAGACTCTTGCCGCGCCATTGCTGAAATGCCTACTCCAAGGACAGCAAAGGACGTGCGCAGGTTTTTGGGAGCGGGCAGATACTTTCGTCATCACATTGAAGGTTTCGAGAGTATTTCAGCACCCTTTACCTAACTCACAAAGAAAAATACAAAGTTTGTTTGGAAACCAGAACATGATGTAGCTTATGGTAAAATGAAGAGTCAACTTATTACGTCCCCGGTACTGGCCATACCTGATTTTGATAGAGTGGAAGGTACCCACTGACGCCAGTGGTATAGCTATTGGCGGGTGTTTAATACAGCGAGATACAGAAAATCTCAACCATCCGGTGGCCTATTTCAGTAGAAAGGTCAAGGGACCAGAAGTTCGGTATTCGGCCACGGATCGGGAGGCGCTGGTAGAGTCAGTTAGATATTTAGAGCCATATCTATTTCAGCGGCATTTTGTAATCTACACTGACAATCGAGCCTTAACACGCATTTTTAAGAAACGTACTAAATGCCCACGAATGTCACGCTGGTCTCACGAACTGTCGGCACACTCATCCCAGATACCCTACAAGCCTGGGCCGTCACATGTAGTGCCAGATACTGTAAGTAGGAACATCGCTACTATTAACGTCAACCAGAATATTGAAAACATTTCATCTGAGAAAATGAGAGAATTCAAGATGAGCGAACCTAGGTGGAAAGATATTATTGAATATTTGGAAGGGAGAAAATTATCCTTCCAAATTGACCTTCTGGTCAACATACTTCAGCCACGTTATTGTGACTCATCGTCTGCATCCTTCCAAGAACCGCAGATTACCGATACTTGATATCAAGTTGAAGGACGGGGTCCTGTACTACGTAAATAGTCAAAAAGATAGGGCAGTATTTCAATTGGTTATTCCAGACGCATTACGGTCGTCGGCATTAAAGCTGGCACATGCATCTAAGGTTGCAGGTCACCCAGGTATCTTTAAAAGCCACTTGAGAGCAAAGTCTCTTTTTTATTTCCCAGGGTTGCTTTCTGAGGTAATTCACTATGCGAAGTCGTGTCTCCACTGTCAAAGGAGAAAAGGTACCGTGAAGGTACAAGCTCCTTTGCAGGAATTTCCGGAAATTTGTAAACCCTTAGATCGGGTGGAAGCTGATTTGATTGATCTCCATTACAATCATTCAGGCAAGAGGTACGTGTTGGTACTGGTGGACCATCTGTCCAGATACACTACACTAATTTCATTACTTCAGAAAGATTTTCGTATGGTTACAAATGCGTTCTTGCGTAGGTTTGTAACTGTATTCGGGCCTCCTAAAGTTTTAGTCTCTGACCGGGGTCAGGAATTCAACGGGAATATTTTTAGGGAAGTTTCTAGGATATTAGAGACAACATCAGCTTTTACAACAGCTTACCACCCTCAAGCAAACGGGATGACGGGACATACTAATCGTTCAGTTAAGGATTTTTTATTGTTGCCGCCGAAGGCGGCTAGTTTATTGTGCACCCCATACTCATCCTGTGAGCGGTAGCGCAAAAGCATTACAGAGGGAACAAAAGGTCTTTATCAGACCTCATCTTAGATTATTACATAAACAATTTCTTCAATCCTTCACACCTTATAGATACAATGTCAGCTAGTTACAGAGAAAGTGCTATTACAAGAGCTACATATTTACAGTAAGTCATCATACATTAATGGTAGGTCTTGTCGTTAATACATAATAGTTTGGCCAATGGGGATATTACAGAGTCATAGGGGAGCTTCTGTTTATTATTAGTCCTCACAATACACTACTTGTTTCTGAATCTCATATGTCGTTCATCTACTGGAAGCAAAATGTGGGTATGACACTGTACTTGTTCTTATGAGATTCAGAGGCCGCCATTGTTCTTTTGTACTTTATCAGTCTGCAGTTTCAGGAAAGCAAGTATGTCTACATACCGGTTGTAGTGCTTTATTACAGCTTCTTTTTCCTCTTCAGTCAGCACATCACCTGTCACCATTTCTTTAAATGTGTCACGGCGGAACCATCTGGGATGTGGCGTGCGCGGCCCGAGGCGGGCATCCACGTCCAGTTGAACTTCGTCACTATCACTATAAGCGTCACTGGTTTCACTTTGTTCTTTACCACAATCACTTTCAACATTTCCACTACTGTATTCCTTCAAACAGAGTTTATTAGACCCGGTATCAACATCTTGATCGTCATCACCATTAAAGTTCTCACCCTCAGTGTCACTACGTTCATTATCAGGATCAGTTGCGCCATAATACTCACCGACAGCACTATGCGTTTCTACGTGGAATAGTTTACCTCTGTTCATAGCGCACTGCGTTGATGAGGCTGGGGTGTGGGGAGCCGTGGTGGGAGAGCCCAGCTGGTGTGAGGGCTGGGACACACCCTGCTGGGGTCTGCCCCGGGGTGCTGGCCGCATGGGAGCACATGGTGGTACCCCAGGTTGGTGTGGCCTGCACTCAGTTATTAATACTCTCACAGTGTCCTGAAGAGTGGTTATCATCGTCTTTTGGTGCATGATTTCCTTATTTTGTTCGGTTATCTGCTTGGTCAGGTTTTCCACAATTTTGTTTTGTTTTTCTACTGTATGCATAAGCTCACTAATTTTCTGTGCCTGATCCAGGCCCCCCGACCAACATGAATTGGTAGGGCCTACAACTGTGTCACGCGAGCTACTAGCCGTGGCGTTGGAGTGGTTGGGTAAGGGAGGGGAGTGTGACGGAGTGACCGGTGGGGGCACAGCAGATGAGCCAGGGTGGTTACTGGCGCCCCCAGCTGGTGTACCCCGGGCAGCCCGTCTCGGCGGGAGTGAGGTACAGTCCCCATGCCAGGCGGGAACTCCCTCCATGTGAAAGTTTGCACACCTCAGTTTTAGTGCACCACCCTTTTTAGCATCACACACAGACGTTGCATGCTTTCCGGCACAGTGGCCACACCGCTCATCATTCCAACAGTTCCTTGCAACATGATTCCACCGTTGCACTTGTAACACCTGCTCCTGGGAGGGGTGTAAATCTTCATTGTTAGTTGCCGATAAGCACATGGAACAGTAAATCTTTCCGGCGGAGTCTCTTCGCTGGTCCAGTTGGCGAGAATAGTCTCTCTGCCCTTTGTTCTTTTCGCATTGAAAATATATTCATGCTGCTCTACCAGTGTGTGATCCTGGTAGAGGTCCAGACCAAAAATGATGACGGGTGTCCTGTGGGTATGAGCAGGCGGTGGTGGTTTCCTCATTGTTATACCAGCAAGCTCTTGAGTACAGAAATATTGCACCATCTCATCAGTAATGTTCATGCGAACATGGTTTGCATGTCTATTCGCCAACTAATAGCCACCACCAGGGTGTTTTTTGGCTGCCTCAGCCAACCATGCATATTTTGCTGCAGTTCCCGTGCCCGAGGGAAACTGCAGGTTGGTTCTTTTCTTCTCATGGTTACAATTTATTATATTTTTGACTCCTTGTGTCTTCCTCCGGGACGATACAGTTGTCCAAGGAGTTTCGTCACTATCAGGCTCCTCCTGTCCAGCATTTGAGTCCACTGTGAAAGATACCATGCTTGTATCTTCCTCGTGTAGACCACTTGATGTACTAGCACTCTGGTGTGAGGCCACTGAGGCAGCACCTGCCTTAGAGGCAGCAGTCGCCATGCCTCGAGTGTCGCCTGGGCAGGTTCACAGCTGCACACAGCACGAACCACAGAGTTACACATCAACCACACAGCAAAGGGACTCCAATCATATCGCACGATCAGAAGGAAAGATTTACACACTGTTTATGCATGCAGAAGCACTGCTAAGAGGCGGGGCACGAGGAGTTAGGCCTTTCTGCTCCACATAAGCGCGCTTGTTTTCAAGGTCACTCAGTCCGAGCTAAGATTCTTGCCAAATGTATAATTTTGTCACATGTGTAGCTCCTTAGTGTGCACAAACACCTTCTGCATACAGTGTAATAAAACTAACCACTGAAAAATTATATATAACACAAAATATATGAATCAGCAAAATTATAAATTAAATATGAAATCTGGTATGCACATGACTTGAAACTGGAGTTATGTAAATTAATTGGATCAGGTAAAGCATAGTAAATTTTATCATAAAACTGAGAGATGTAAATTTCATGAAAATAATTACACAAGTATACAACACTCAACATGTAGTACAATATGATACTTAATAATGGATAAAATGTAGACAAATATACACAAAAGAATTAACATGTAATGCAGAACATGTAGCAATAAGGCATCAAGAATTTAAAACAAATTAACTTTCTGTAAATGTGTAAATAATAATAATAATAATAATAATAATAATAATAATAGAAAAAAAACACTGTGGAAAGAATACAAGAATATTCTGCAATGTTATAGCAACTGCTGTAATTAGCTTATAATAAAGTTATAGAGTACAGTACTATAAACACAGATCATGTAACATTTAATATAAAATGCTAAAGGAAACTCCAGATTAAGGTCTAGGGAAAACATAAAATTTGTCTATAATGCACTTCAACTGCTGAAAAAAAAACAATATTATTTATACTTAATACACTGCACCAGAATGTACTTGGAATCACTTAACATAACATTACTAATGAACAATGGAACTTGTAGCACCAAACACCACAAAAAGGAATTGAGTGAGGAATGGGCAGCTAATTCCTCTTATCAAGTCACTGGAGGAAAGAATATTTGATATACAGGGTTATTTCCTTATTAAATCGCAATTAATGTATAGCACAGAGTGTACCAGCTATAGTTTACTTAGCTTCGGGCTGTGGTATCCTCAGAACAACTTTGGCTATCGTGAAAAACAATCCATGAGGAGTCGTGTGGGGAGGGGGGGGGGGGGGGGAGGTGAGTGGCGATATGCTTGCAATCCTTGCTGAACATGATGCAAACTCATGGGACGAACACCTGCCCAATGTTCAGTTGGCTTTGAATACTGTCATCCATCAGTCGATTAACACCAACCCCTTCTTTTGTTTGCTGGTCATTCATGAAATTTCCCCTCAGGACTGCTTAACAGACATGATATTGCATACACTGAGGACTACCCTTCAGAGGTTCTCAGTAAAAGGAGGAATGCTTGGAGTATTGCGGCCGAAACTTCTAAGAAAGCACAGGATCGTTATGCTCAATTTTATGACAAGAAAGTGCGACCGGAGGAGCCGGTCGGCCGAGCGGACAGCACGCGGGACTTGTGATCCTGTGGTCCTTGGTTCGATCCCAGGCGCCGGCGAGAAACAATGGGCAGAGTTTCTTTCACCCTATGCCCCTGTTACCTAGCAGTAAAATAGGTACCTGGGTGTTAGTCAGCTGTCACGGGCTGCTTCCTGGGGGTGGAGGTCTGGTCGAGGACCAGACCACGGGGACACTAAAAATAGCCCCGAAATCATCTCAAGATAACCTCAAGATAACCCCTAGAGTTGAAGGAGGGTAGCCTCGTGATGAGGGTAAATGAAGCTGCACGTCAATCAGAGTAGGAAACTAGCTCCTAGATGGCGGGGGCCGTATAAAATCATAAAGAGGGCGGGCCCGGTCAATCTGGCCATAAAAGGGATATTTGAGAATCAGGTGGAAAGAATAATTCATGTCAATAAATTGAAACCGTATCATGCTAGAGAGGAATTAGAACTGCCTTCAGCAGGTCTAATTCCTGACTCTACGTTACTTGACTCTACGTTATTTTGACTCTACGTTAATTGAGTTATTAGTCAGCGGTGCTGACTAATGACTCAAGTAACGAGTAAAGTGGAGAGGATGAAGATGACTCTCTGTCACCTCTCATCAGTAGTCAAGTGCACTCTCGTCACCCCATGGTAACAAGACCTCGCACTGTACTGTAAAAAGTAAAGTAACTCCCTTGGTTAGTATCATTTAGAATTCATTAAAGTTTCCTGTAGAGGCAATGATGTGTATTTATTAAATGTGCTTAACTTGGGTAGCAGACTTTACTGTGCTATGGGGGTTTCCAACTTCCAACAAACCCAGAGTTATATCTATGATTCTGTCATGTTGATGTCTGTCTTTTCCCAGGTCTGAATGTTACACCTACTCAGTTGTTCCAGCCACACGTGAACCCAAGGTCTCTTCAGTAGGGTGGGATGACCACCCTAGTCTGTGAAGACCAAGGGGAAGGCACATTACACAAAGTCCTCCCCCCCCCCACCAAACCAAGTAACTCGTTAACTGGTTACTTTGGGGTGGGTGACATTACACGAGTCACCCAGCAGACACCTCACATCACTAACGAGGTTGTCAGGGTCAGTATGCTGTCCACATTGAAGCAGTCACCGGATATATCAACGTTTAACACCATCGGGGGTAGCTGTCTCAAGGTCACCACTACTCACCAGCTGCGTTATCAAAGACTGCAGCCTGACCAGCAGTGGTTGTAGGAAAAGTCAAGAGAAGGGGAGAGCCAGTAGCAGTACTCATATTTCTCGTCCGATGGTCGATGATTACGTCGTCTGGATAACAAGAATGCGGATCTAAGGCGGTCACAGGGATAACGGCAGCATCCCCCTTCAAGGTACCGTGACTCACCATAGAAGGACGCAAAATTGCCTCCTTTGGCCTAAAGGTAATGGTAAGAGGGTATACACAGATGGTGTTTACGGCCTAGTAACCTTGTGACATCAAGAAACGCCTGAGCCATGATGGAAGTCGGGATCTCCTTGTTTTGCAAACACGCCACCTGCCTCAATGACCCTCTGACACCACTTCTGTCGCGAGACACCATTAATACGTCCAGTCCTGCTTCCCTGTGGTCAACTGTGTGGTTAAGTTTCCATCGAGACTGCCGTGTGAGCTGAGAGTGGCATGAAGATTTGGGAACTCTGGAGCGAGGTCAATTGTCGAGCTACAGTTATCTACAGTTGTCACTTGGCACTCAGCTCTAGGACATTCTGTTGTCCTTTCAAAAGTACCAAGAATGGAGTACAAGAGGACCAGGAACAAGGACCAGACTACATCAACGATTGGCAGAAGCCGGAATGACATTGACTACACGTCAGTCATCTTACAACATCGGTATTTTTTTTTTTTTGCAAGAAAAATTTTTGGGAAAAGAGAGGTAAAATGTCATACTTGATAAATTGTAGTAAAGTAAGCTCTGAATACTTAGGAACGTGAATCTGGAAAAATATTGGTTAAATATTGAAAACAAGAATTATAGTTAGTGATATTCTGGAAAGTGAAATATTGAAAAATTTTCATGTATTACTCGTTCTAAATTAAAAGCCCTCTAGTGTGAAAAAATATTGCACAATACCTAGAACAAAAGGTTTCAGAAAAATATATTTTTTTTTTTTTTTTTTTTTTTTGGAGAATGTCATGGAGCTTTTGAGTGTGAGTGGAACACTTGGATGATCTCTGAGGAGTTCAGTGTTCCTCTCCTGAGTGACTGAAAGTTCAGTCTGTATATTTTCTGAAATTGTGTGTGTCCTGTTCTAGCGGAAATATGTGGATGTCTAACGAAGAGCCAATGATTTTTTGCTAGCTAGATTCTGCCGACTGATTAGGGATATTGCATTTAGTTATATCAGGTCAAGGTATAGGATATTTTGGTTTTCAATTGCATTGAATAGTTGCTGGACTGTCAGCCTGACAGTTGGGATAGATATGGTGGAATCTGCATTGATGTATTCATGATTTTTGCTGTACAATCTGCTGATTGTAATTTATTATTAGATGGGGGTAGCTTTTGGGATTGTTGTAGAGGCATGGGCTCAATCTTTTGTATAAAGTAAGGATTTGGATACTAAACCTCATGTTTTAATGGTGTTAAAAAACAAGGTTGATTAAATACATTTATAGAGTTTGGATCATATGTTTTACAGGGAGCACAAGCTAGTGGAGTCAAAGGGAACTTTTACCTGGGTAGAAGCAAAAGGTCACTCTCCGGAGATTAAAGGATTAGCCGGGGTATAAGACAAAATGGCTACGGTCCCTTGAATTAATTCAACACTGATGAATAATTCAATAATAACAGTAATTGTAGTAATAACCAATCTGGTTTAAGTGCTTAAGTTAGATTAACATGAATTTAGAGTAAAGATCAAGTCTCGTATGCTATAAAAGAGACAGTAACGTCATTTAGAATAGGGACTGGTTCGACCTGGCCTCAGCTGGCTTCTCGGACCTATCTGGGGTTGAGGTGGTCATGCGACCGTTAAAGACCACAATCTCTCGCACTATTAATTCATAAATTATAAAATCAGGTCGCTATTCAATATTTCAATTGAAAATAGCCGGGTCCAAGAACCAATATAATTACCATCAGTGTCAAAAGGAATTCAATCATCTGGGTGGCCAGTAAATAAGATTAACTTGTTCATTTAATCCAGATTACTAATCTGGCAGCCAGAGAGGCTGGCAGAGTAATCCTAGTTAGCTTCACAGACTGGAGGTCAGAGGGTAAGATAGTGTGGAGTACACAGCTAGCAGGCCAACACCTAACCTCCAGAAGGCCAGACGAACATCAGGCTGGCCTTAAGTTAACGGTAAAGTGCTTAAAAGAGTTGGTACAGTTAATTTTAGAACCATTAATTCATTGCCTCTATTTTAGGAAATATTTCAGTTAAGGAAGTGTTCAGATTAGGGAATGCTGGGTTCATTTGTCTCATTACTATTAATTCTGTTTCAATAAACTTGTTGAGTAATTTCTAGTTTTTATATTTTGAGTTCACCTAAGTAATTATCAAAAGAAGGCACCAAACCGGGAAGGCTATGTAGCACCATCAAATGTGAGGAATAATCAGAGGGCGCTAAATATCACCAAGGTTGCCAATACGAGAACAAAAACGCATAAGGCAAACGATATCAAAAGTATCTGAGTCACCAAGAATTCTATTGAGGGACAGGTGACCGCAAGGGGCGGTCGGAAAGCAAGACACGCTCGTCCTGGAAGTCAGGACATTCAAGAAGGACATGCACGACCGTAAGAGGGACAATACAATTAGGACAATAAGGAACAGGGCGGCGCTCCATCAAGTGACCATGGGTTAAGCGAGTATGGACAATATGCAACCTCGCCAGAGCCATTTCCCATCACCGGTTACGGTGGTAGGAGGACGGCTACGAGGAAACAACATTTAAGAGTACATAGTTTGTTACCAGTAACAGACAACCAAGAAGCCTGCCAACGGGTAAGGATGGAGGAATGGATAACTGGGTAAAAGTCGGAATATGGAATACCTTTACGAGAGATGGGACAAGAGGGGACAGCTTTCTTGGCGGCAGCATCCGCACGCTCATTTAAAGAGACACTAATATGACTGGGAACCCAACAAAACTCAACCGGCTTAAATTTACTGTGAACGAGAAACAGCCAATGCTGGATCTCGACAACTACTGGATGAACCGGATTAAAGGACCCGAGAGCCATGAGGGCACTACGAGAGTTAACAACAACTACAAAGGAAGACTGACAACGAGAAAGCAGGAGACGAAGAGCATAGAGAATAGCATAAAGCTCCGCTGTGAAGATACTAGTCTCCGGAGGTAAGCGACACATATAAGTGCGATCAGGAAAAACAACAGAGTAGCCAACACCGTCCGCAGACTTAGACCCATCGGTGAAGACAGAAACTGAGCGGGAGTGAAAAGAAAAATGCTCAAGGAAAAGGCGTTTTAGAACCGTAGGAGGGGTAAAAGCTTCAGTGATGTGGGTCAAGGATGTACAAAACTGCGGAAGAGGGACTCTCCACGGGGGCAAAGAAGGAACAACACGAGGAGAAACATTAAAATACGAACGGAAAGAGAATCCTGTAAGCGAGATAACCGGACAGAAAGAGGGAGGTGGTGAAGAGGAACAGGAACTGCAGAAGGAATAAAAGTTAAAGCAAGACAGAGGCGAGAGGAAGATGTTGCAAGGACCGCGCAAGATAGCGAAGACAGTAGCGATCACGGCGGTCCTGGAGAGACAGGAAGCCAGTGTCAACATTCACGCTGAGGACGGGAGTCGAACGAAAGGCACCAGAACTGAGGCGCAACCCAGTATGGTGCAAAGTATCAAGACGGCGAAGAGTAGAAGGAGAAGCAGACGAGTAAGCAGGGCAACCATAATCGAGCTTAGACAGGACGAGAGAGGAATGTAAAGCAAGGAGAGCGCGCCTATCCGCTCCCCAAGAAGTATGCGACAATACCCAAAGGAGGGTAAGGGCCTTAGAGCACTCAACCCGGAGGTAAGAGATATGGGGAGACCAAGACAAACGAGTGTCAAGGAATAACCCCAAAAGCTTCGCAGAATCTTTGTACTCAAGGGGATGACCATAAAGTGACAAAGAGGGACGAAGAATAACCCGTTTCCGAGTAAAAGTTATGGCACAAATCTTAGTAGTAGAGAACTTGAAGCCATGATCGGTGGCCCAAGACGACACGGCATCAATCACAAGTTGAAGCCGGCGTTGCAGGAGAGGCGAATCATCACCCTGACAGCAAAGGGTAAGATCATCGACATAGAGAGCGGAGAAGACACCCGAAGGAAGAGAGGAAAGAAGACCATTGAGGGCAACCAGAAAAAGATAGTGCTCAGAACACTACCCTGGGGCACACCGTATTGCTGAAAAGAGGCAGAGAGAGCGGTACCAAGGCGCACCCGAAAAGAACGACGAGAGAGAAAGCTGCGGAGAAAGAGTGGGAGATGACCACGAAGGCCAAAAGAATGAAGCTGGGATAGAATATGATATCGCCAAGTGGTGTTGTAAGCCTTTTCCAGGTCAAATAGGACGGCAACAACGGAGGTCTTCGCAGCAAAAGCAGTACGAATATAGACCTCCAAGTTCACCAGGACATCTGTCGTGGTGCGGCACTTGCGGAAACCAAATTGAGAAGGGGAGAGGAGGTGATGGTGTTCCAGGAACCACATCAGACGAACGTTAACCATACGTTGAAAGAGTTTGCAGACACAACTTGTGAGGGCAATAGGGCGAAAGTCCTTAGGGGATGTTCCCAGGCACCCTAATTTGCGAACAAGGAGGACAACGGCATCGAGCCAGTCCTCAGGGACTGACGACGACTCATAGATTCGATTATACAGACTCGGTAAATACTGAGACGTGCATGGAGGGAGATGGCGAAGCATCTCATAATGAATACCATCGGAGCCCGCCGCCGTAGAACCGCAGAGGGCCAGGGCAGAATGAAGTTCAGAGAGAAAGAAGGGATCGTTATAGGGAAGTCAAAGTCGAGTACAGAAATCTAAAGGACGAGACTCAAGGACAGGTTTACGAAGAAGGAAAGATTGGGGAAGATGAAGAAAAGAACTAACAGAAGAAAAGAGGGAACCCAGTTCGGTAGCTACCTGCAACGGGTCCGCCACAAGAGTACCAAGGAGGTGAAGGACCGGGGAAACATCGGGAACGAACTGACCCGCTATCTTGCGGATACGCTTCCAGATCTGTGGCAGGGGAGTTTCGGACGTAATGGTGGAGACATAAGATGCCCAACATTCACGTTTAGCCATACGGATGGCCCTACAGGCCACCGCACTCGCTTTCCGAAGGAAAGAAAAGAATCGGCTGTCTGCCGACGGCGGTGCCTCTTCCAGGCTGCACGCTTACAGCGGCCAGCCCGAGCACAGTCCGCATTCCACCAGGGAACGCACTTCCGTGGACCCCGAGAGGAAGAGCGAGGAATAGAGCAAAGGGCAGCGTTGAAGACAATGCCATGAAAAAGGAGGAGAGAGAGAGGGAGAGGCAGAAGGGAGAGGTCAGAGAGAGCAGCACTGAGGGTAAAGAGGTTCCAGTCTGCTTTCACAAACTGCCACCTAGGGAAGGAGAGGGGAGGGCGAAAAGAGAAAAAGGTAACAAGGATGGGGAAATGGTCACTGCCATGGAGGTCATCAAGAACTTGCCACGTGAAATCTAAGTAAAGAGAAGACGAGCAAAGAGAAAGATCAAGACAGGAAAGGGTGCGAGTCCAAGAGTCCAAATGTGTGGGCTCACCAGAATTCAGAAGAGACAGGGAAGAAGAGAGGATAAACGGCTCAAGAAGGCTACCCTGGGTGTTCGTCAGAACGTCACCCCAAAGGGAATGACGACAATTGAAATAACCCAGCAGGAGCACAGGCTCCGGCAAGGAGTCCAAGAGGTGTTTCAAATCAGGAAGAGAAAGCGGGACACTCGGGGGGGAGATAAATGGAACAAACTGTGTACCATTTCCCCACAAAGATACGAACAGCAAAACAATGGAGAGGCGAAGGAAAAAGTAAGGAGACAAAGGGAACATCAGAGCGAATCAAGAGAGAAAGGGGGGAGAGAAAGGAATAGCCACGAAAGCGACCAGGACGAGCACCAAACATCGGCTCCTGGAGACAGACACAAAGGGGTGAAAATCGCGAAATCAGAAGTTGGAGTTCAAGGAAATTGGCGTAATAATCCCGAACGTTCCATTGAAGAATAGACATCGACGAGAAGAGAAAGGACAACAACAGAGAACAAGGAAGAAACAAAGGCAAAAGAGCAACATAGCACGTTAAAGAAGATTAGGGTCGGGATCAGGGTCAGCAAAGTCAGGGTTAGGGGGCATGGGTAAACTGAGCAAAGACGGAGGGAAGGAAGCTGGAGAACAGACCAGAGGTGGACAGGTGGGGTCCGGAGGAGGAGGAGGCAACCGAGAGGAGTAGTCAAGGACAGCAGCAGGAAGAGGGAGAGTAGAAAGAGGGGAGCGCACCTCAGCAAGGGCAGCAACCGAGAGGAAAGCGGGGGCTTAAAGAAACCTCCATAGCAGGAACAGGGGGCGCAACCACCGAAATGGGAGGGGAAGGAGCGAGAGAGGCAGAAGTAGTGGCCGAGGAAGAAAGCGAAACCTTCTTACCCGCCGGGGAGGAGGAAGGAGAGGAGCCAGGCTTACGCTTCTGACTTAAAGAGACAGGTGTCCCAGCAACTACGTACTGGGCAACGGATTCCAGTGTCTCAACAGGAGAAGCTAAACGAGAGCACACACGACGGCCGGTAGGAGAGCGATGGACATCAGCCCGCACTGACAGGCGGCGGGGAGAGTCAATAGATGTCTGACAGCACCGCTCCTGTGACAGGTAAGCTACGGACTCACCATAGCCCGTGCTACTTGCCCTGCTCCTGAGCCAGGTAAGTTACGGGCTCACCATAGCCTGTGCTAATTGGAACTTGTTCTGAGTAGCTGAATCTATAACAACAACAACCTGGACTCTGACAGCACCGCTCTTGTGCCAGGTAAATCCATTACGGGCTCACCATAGCCCGAGCTACTTGCCCCGCTCCTGTGCCAGGTAAGCTACGGGCTCACCATAGCCCGTGCTACTTGGGACTTGTTCCGAGTAGCTGACCTATAACAACAACAACATCCTGGACTCTCTCAAAATAACTCTATAGACTGCCTGAGTACCCTACACTCTACCCTATCTTGCAACTCTGTTAAGATATAACTATGGCTTATCTGATTGTATGGCCGTAGAAAACTCTCAGTAAACAAGGTCTGGTCGTCAACGTTCCACCTCTCCTCAGGTCAAAGATGACATCCGCCACTCTTGAGTCATCGCCTCTTAATACTCTTATTCTTTACATTTCGAATCAAATCCTTTATTAACTTCATTTATCATATTCCCCATGCAGGTTTTTTGACTGAGTTCATTTTTCCTTCACATTGTTTTGCTATTCCAATACACATTATTCCTAAACAATCTCCAGCTCAGACGGCACTACTTTGCTTGGCAGAGTGATACTAGTCACTCACGGCCTCCCAGTTATCAGCTGCTGATTTATTTCAAGAAAACATTTTCCTATGTGTCCACCAACAATTTATAATAGAAACTAACCTCAACAGGAGGTAAGGTTCTTAACAGTGGGCTCAAAAGATTTGGGGTTGGGCATGCTCACTATCATTTCATTCAAACAAATACAGGATAAAAATAAACAAATTGATATGTGTTGTTTAAAGTGTATTTCATAAATCACAGCAACATTTCACAGATCACAGAAGTAGTCAATCATAATTGGAAAAAAGAAGTTAAAAGAACAAATCCAAATAGGAATAGTTATACAAAGTCTCGTATGAGACACATTGCATTTCTTTATAAAAATTTAAATATTTATAAAAAATTATAAAGTGATGTTCACATGCTGTAAAGCATTATGATGAATGTAAGTACAAAAATCTATATCTTTTTACTCAAGACTGCCCTGGTAACAATCCCATAGTTACGTGAACAATTTTTTTAATTACAGTTCTTATTGTAATGATTAAATACAGTTCCTTATTCTTTAACTGTACAAATTATATATACATACATATACTTTGAAGGTAGTGAGATTACTTTGTCATTACTACCAAAGACATATATGACATTTTTCATCATAGGGTAGTGTTTGGTCTCCACCAGTACTCATGTTAGGGGGTGAGTGGATGATGGTGAACGAACGTGTGTGTGAGTTGTCTTAACCATGAAAGAGGCGAGGCGTGCGGTTATCATATCGTAAAGTATTGCTAGGTGTGTGGTCATCATATTGTGGAGTATTGCTAGGTGTGTGGTCATCATATTGTGGAGTATTGATGGGTGTGTGGTCATCATATTATGGAGTATTGCTGGGTCTGTGGTCATCATATTGTGGAGTATTGCTAGGTGTGTGATCATCATATTGTGGGGTATTGCTGGGTGTGTGGTCATCATATTGTGGAGTATTGCTGGTTGTGTGGTCATCATATTGTGGAGTATTGCTGGGTGTGTGGTCATCATATTGTGGAGTATTGCTGGGTGTTTGGTCATCATATTGTGGAGTATTGCTGGGTGTGTGGTCATCATATTGTGGAGTATTGCTAGGTGTGTGGTCATCATATTGTGGAGTATTGCTGGGTGTGTGGTCATCATATCGTAGAGTACGGTGAGCTGTACGTCATCATATTCAGGAGTATGGCGAGGTGTGCCGTCATCATATTGAAGAGTATGGAGAGGTGTTCGGTCATCATATCGTGGAGTATGGCGAGATGTGCGGTCATCATATCGTTTAGTAAGCTTTAGGGGGGACTGGTCGAGGACCGGGCCGCGGGGACACTAAAGCTCCGAAATCATCTCAAGATCTCAAGATAGTATTGCGAGGTGTGTGGTCATCATATCGTGGAGTATGACGAAGAGTGCGGTCATCATATTGAGAAGTATGACGAGATACATCGTCAGGAAATTTTGGACTACAGAAGGATCTAGAGTCACAATTATTAGAGTACCGATGAGTTGACTGGCTTCCATTATTGCGTTGTGGAGTCATCCTTCGTCTATTATGTCCATTACTCTCACCGATAACTTCCACCAAAGCATTTGCTGCCATTTTGCAATCCATAAATATAGCTTGGCTGCTGACTGGGGGTACACCGCGAGATGGCTGAGGAAAGTTTTCAGTTACTTTGGTCATCATATCCTGAGAATATGTTCTCTCATATTGATGTGAAGGAGTTGGGTTTGTTAGCATATTTGTCTGTGATCCACTATAGCGCGGTATGGTGGATGGTCTCGGGGTGGCATACGGTGTCATGAATGATGTCTGATCTGAAGGTGTGACAGGAGCATTAGCGTATTTTGAGAAACTATGAGAGAATGATGATGATGATTCGTCATCATCGTCGTTCCGCCGTTTTCGATTGCCATAGTTTTTACTCTCTAATCCCCGAACCTCCATCATCCTCTTCATCGTCGTCGTTAATGAAGTATTTATTTTCTTCGCGAATTTTCTTTTCATCTGTCAATAAATAAAAAGAGATGAGTGACATGAAACTTATTTTGTTTGTTCATATTAGTTTTAGTTAGTTTAGTTCATTTACTATGCATCCAATACCCATTTTGTGGGAAAAGTGTAGTGGAAAGGGCCACAGAGGCACATAATTGGCTTAAGGAATTAACCCTACAGTTTATTTAGCAAAGTAAATTAAAATCTTGATGAGCTAGTTAAATAATCAAACAGGCTCGAGAACGACCACAGTTGCAGTTTTTAAATTAAGCAACTGACATATGTAGAGCACCCCCTTCATCTTTTGAAGTATTAAAGGACTGGCATATATCAAAAGGGTTTATAGTATAATTGGAAGCACAGAAGCAAGACTTTGTGGAATATTAAATTGGAAGAGAAGCAAGGCTTTATGGTATAATAACTTGGAAGCACAGAAGCAAGGTATGGCATATATGAAACTTGGAAACACAGAAACAGGGCTTTATGGTATAATAACTTGGAAGCACAGAAACAAGGCTGTGTGATATAATAACTTGGAAGCATAAAAGCAAGGCTTTATGGTATAATAACTCAGCACTGGGACGCTTCTGAGCCCAAGCAACAGCCTGTTGGACCAAGCTCTAACAATTCAATCCTGGCCTCGAACTGAGTTTGGGGAGTTGAAATTCCAGAACCTCTTCAGGTATGGATGAATCAAATACATACTAAGCACCAAGGCGTGGAAAAACTGAGAACTTTTGCACCACTTACCATCGTCGTCAACCTCTTCCGAAGAGTCAGCTACAACAGTTTTTAGTTTTTTCAATTTTTTCCTTTCATTTTCTTCATATTCTTCTTGCTCTTCTTCACTCTCCTCTGCTTTTGAGTAAATAAACTGGGACATGATAGGTGGTCTCTCTAAAATCCTGAAGATACAAGAATATTAAATTAATAACTTTAATTGTTTTTTTTTAGAAAACTGATTCACATTTTAAATAAACATATATATATATATATATATATATATATATATATATATATATATATATATATAGTTGCAATGAATCAACTATTGCTTTATGGTATAATAACCGTCGATCGTAATTACCGTTACGATCGACAGCTATATATATATATATATATATATATATATATATATATATATATATAGCTGTCGACCGGAATGGTAATTACGATCGACGGTTATTATACCATAAAGCAATAGTTGATTCATTGCAACTATTGTTGCTGTTGTTTTAGATTTAGCTACTCAGAACGAAATGTCCATGTCGCACTGTCTATGGTGAGCCCGTAATTGAGTTCGGTAATTCGCGATAACCTTGTTACTCTGATATTTGGCCCAAAGTATTAAATGGAGGTGGGGTTTCCTCCTTTTCCCTGTTTCTTTTTCGCTTCTGTATTTAGTCGAGTTTTAATAACATTATCTTGGTGGCGGATGTAGGTCCAGAATGTATACTAGTGAGTCACATTTCATAATGGCTTTTCTAATCATTGTAGTGGCTGTGGAATGTGCATCTAATGCAGCTGCTGTCGTTGGATTAATTAGATGTGCAGGGCTTCAGTAGCTTCACATTCCAGTAAGTAGTGCAATAGTGCCTTTGCTTCTGTTCCACTGATATGACACTCTCTGACTATTGGGATTATTACCTCCTAACTGCAGTTGTAACCAAGTCTGAGTCTCTGTATGGTTAGTGCAATGTCTCTGGATATCTGTTTGTCAGGCCTGAAACAACTCATTGGGTTGTTCGTACCATATCGCAGTGGATCTTCCTTCCGCTACTGAAACAGCAGGAAGATCCGCTTCATCCGATTCGGATGAAGCGATGATTCATCCCGATTCGAATGAATCATCGGAACATCCGATCCGATGTGAGTGCTATCGGTCTGTAATTTTTTGCCTCTGCCTTATTTCCTCCTTTATGGAGTGGTGCTATCTCTGCGGTTTTTAGTATACTGGCGTTATTCCTGATATACTAAAAACAGCAGAGATAGCACCACTTCATAAAGGAGGAAATGAGGAGGCAGTGGCAAAAAATTACAGACCGATAGCACTAACATCGCACATCATAAAAAGTTTTGAGTGCTAAGAAGTAAGATCACAAAATACATGGAATCACAGCATCTCCATAACCCTGGACAACATGGTTTCAGAACAGGGCGCTCTTGCCTGTCGCAGTTGCTGGACCATTAGATGCTATGGAAGACAAACAAAACGCTGATGTAATTTACACAGATTTCGCAAAAACTTTTGATAAATGTGACCATTATGTATCTATATGGTGTTATTGCACATAAAATGCGTTCAAAAGGAATTACCGGAAAAATAGGCAGATGGATCTACAATTTCCTGACCAACAGAACCCAATGTGTAATAGTCAACAAATTAAAATCCAGCCCATCAACCGTGAAGAGCTCAGCCCCCCAGGGTACTGTGCATGCTCCAGTAATTTTTCTCATCCTCATATCGGACAAGAACACAACCTATATCACTGTATCATCCTTTACAGATGACACTAGTATCTTCATGTGAGTAGGCAACATAAAGGACACGGCAAACCTCCAGTCAGATGTAGATCAGGTCTACAGAAAATAATATGGTGTTTAACGAAGATAAATTCTTGCTCATGCGCTATGGAAAATTGAAAATATAAAAACGGAAACCACGTACAAAACTCAGGCAAATCATAACATAGAACGAAAAGGCAATGTAAAGGATCTGGGTGTACTCATATTGGAAGACCTTACCTTTAAAGAACACAATAAAGTAGCCGTCACAACTGCAAGAAAAATGACAGGTTGGATAACAAGAACTTTTCACACTAGAGATGCTATACAGATGATGATACTTTTCAAAACGCTTGTGCTCTCTAGAGTGGAGTACTGCTGCACAATGACAGCCCTTTTCATAACTGGAGAAATTGCTGACCTGGAGAGCGTGCAGAGATCCTTTATTGCTAGAATCCACTCAGTAAAACATCTAAACTATTGGGACCGACTAAAGAGCCTAAATCTGTACTCCCTTGAGCGCAGGCAGGATAGATACATAATAATTTACACGAGGAAAATATTAGAGGGGCTGGTCCCAAACCTGCACACAGAAATAACATCACATGAGACCAGAAGACATGGCAGGATGTGCAGAATACCCCCGTTGAAAAGCAGAGGTGCAACAGGTACTCTGAGAGAGAACTCTATCAACATCAGAGGCCCGAGACTGTTCAACACGCTTCCGCTACACATAAGGGGCATAACTGGCAATCCCCTCACAGTGTTCAAGAGAGAACTGGATAAGCACCTCCAAAGGATACCTGATCAACCAGGCTGTGACTCATACGTCAGGCTGCGAGCAGCCGCGTCCAACAGCCTGGTTGATCAGTCCAGCAATCAGGAGGCCTGGTCGACGACCCCGGGCCGCGGGGTCGCTAAGCCCCAGAAGCACCTCAAGGTATGGTCTGCTAGGGACAAGAAACTGGAGCTGCAGTTAAGGCAAGAAACTCTGTAAATAGTTGGAGACTCTGAAATGGGTGTTCAACTGTTGCGAGATGCATATCATCAATTAATTCAAGCATTGAAACGTCAAGGCCGTCGGGTACTTATCAACTGGATGCCAAGTCATGTGGGAATAATAGCAAATGACATTGCAGACGAAAAAAAATGATAACATTTTAGGAGACAAAACAACTTTGTTGTTGACAACTAATAAAAAAAAAGTTGACATTTACATACCAAAGTCTATTACTTTATATTAAGAAAGTAATTAGGAACAGTGACCACAACACATCAGTTGCAACATCAGGATCTGCAAGTTGGTACAAGAATTCAGCCAACTATGAACCACTTATTTTTAAGAATGGGAGCAGTAGAACAATAGAAGTACACTTACATCGCATCAGGCTTGGATACTCATGTGCATGGGAAATATTCTTACAGGTTCCGAAGATGAGAGCTAATGTCAGCACTGTGGAGAAATGCCCGACAGACCACCGGAACATTGCCTGACTCAGTGTACAGTTGCAATTACAAACTCATTCAAATTCAACCTAGATTCAACATATCAGAAGTTGCTAAACACATGGGGCCAAATCTTACTGAAGCGACCAAACGAGTCAAAAATGCTCATTCTCCGCCTATGTAAAACAAAAACCAACAACACTTAGTGGACCAGCGAGAGGCTTAAAGATCCGCGCAGGAATATCCGTGCAAAAAAATAATAGTGCGTATTAGAATACCTCTGCTTCTGTTATAATTATGACAGAAGTAAGATACCTTGATTCTTTCAAGCATTGGTTAAACATATATATGAAGCCAATCCAAGTTTTATGTATAAGCCCCAAGCAGTTGGGTGCACCTACACCTCAGAACTCCAGTTAATTTTCTCATTTATATATATCACATTAGTGTGATTTCTTTGTGTTCATTAAGTTGGAGCGTATGGTGAATGTTACGTTGCCTGTTGTTTTAGATTTCAGAACGAAATGTCCATGTAGCACGGGATATGGTGTGCCCGTAAAGGCTTACGTTGCCTATACTAGAGTGCTTATATGTAAACCATGGATTGGCTTCAGAATGTGTCTCCAAACTTACTGTCGATCAGTAGGATCCCTGGCTGAATACAAGCTTTAAGTTGTTGTTGTAACGTCAGCACTGAGAGTTCTTTGGTCATGGATTCGAGTCACCTCAAATCTCCACCTGATTTTCTTACCAAATCTAGTGTTTGCTCCTAATATAATGATTCAGGAAGCAATAATCTTTCATACTTAATTGCTAAGCAACAATTAGGTGAATTGTCTACTTAATAAAGCATAATAAAATGGTAAAAATAAATTCTTACAAATACCTGACCCAATCGTATCGAACATACCTCGCTGAGGTATTGTCGGAGTGTCACAACGCTGTGTAGTAGGTCCAATCGTTGATTTGAACAGGAATATTTCAGCCAAGACTACACTGGCTACGTATTCTATTGTTGTTGCCCTATAAATACCCAGTGAGGTCGTTTGGTGAGGTACAAATCCCTTCCCCAAGACATCCGGAATCACCTCACTCTAAGGTTGAATTAGGGGTCACATGATAGATGTGCACAAGTGGATGAATGGACATTACAAAGGTTTTTTTTAATAAGGTATTAAAAGTATCAACACAAAATAGATCACCAGTTAAAAACAGGAACCAGCATGTGACTCGCAGAGGCTCAAAGTAGTCTTAGAACATCAAATGGAAACCATCTCACGATCTACAACCCCCCCTCACATCTTCACAGAGAGATCAGTTGATCAAGGAAGAGATTCTGCTGGGGCAGTAGTTAAACTAACAATAATGAAGCTTACTGGAGCCTGGGGCATGAATAGTGGCGCTCAACATTGCATACAGAATAAAATACCCTGAAGGAGGCTATGTATTATACAATTGAAAATAATTTACATGATGTCTTCATTCATACCGACTATAAAACTTCGCTCCAGGAATTGTTATCCAACCAGCACGAAATAATATACAGCTCATCACAGAAATTCTAGTTATAGGAAAGAAGCCCAAAATCTTGGGCTGTCAATCACCCTAAATTGGATAACAAGTCACATTGGCATAGATGGTAATGAAAAAGCAGACACTTGCAAAAACTGCAACTGCTCTACCTAAGAACATAAGAATGAAAGTAACTGCAGAAAGCCTATTGGCCCATACGAAGCAGCTACTATTTATAAATACCTGAAAGAGTAGTACCCATTGGCTTGTTCCAACCATATCGCAGTGGATCTTGCTTCCGCTAGTTTGGCTCTGTGGCAACTTTTGATAGTTGGGAGTATTTTCTTCTTGATTGGCTCCTTAATCTGTGAAAAACTTGCAGGTACTGGAACCTTTGCAACAGGTAGAGCAGTGGCAGTTTTTGCTAGTGAGTCTGCCGATTCATTACCATCTCTGCCAATGTGACTTGATATCCAATTTAAGGTGATTGACAGCCCTAGAATATGGGCTTCTCATTGCAATTGAGACAGATAACTTATAAAGACTAACAAATGAGTATTATTTTAAATGTTTTTTTTTCTGTTTGCACTTAAGAACTTTCCACAATACCTTCAGCCAAACAAGCTGAAATTAGCTAAGTAATCCCGCAAATTAGAATCGTGTCATGTGAAGGAAGATTGACAAAGCTTAAATTACATTATACAAAAAGGCGAAGAATTAGGCGTGACATGATAGAGGTGTCACCACTCTAGGTGTCAAGAGGATGAATGGACATACCATAACAAACAGGATATTAATGTTGTTATAAAAGTACCAACACACGACCGAACACAAACCAATGGGTATATATAGGATATGTTTAGATTTAGGAAAGACTTGAGTAAATGCTGGTTGGGTAACAAGGTTATTGATTTGTGGTACCAATTACTGCATACAGAAGAGCCTCCAATATCAACAGGTGGACCCATTGTAAGATAAACACCTCAATACAATCGATAAAACCAATACAATCACTGTGATAAGTGTCGACAAAATACATGCAGACTTTGTTAAGCAAGCCCCTAGGGAATCTTTGCCAGCAGACTTTATAATAATGGCTCTTGAAGGAAAAATGAACCAGACTAATCTTTATCTGCTATGTAATATTGCACAGATGCATATAGAAACAAACGTGGCATCTGACAGCTTCACATACTTCACAGATGGATCAGCAAATCCAGTTTTTTCTGGATCAGCAGACCAGTAGGGACAAGAAACTTGAGCTGCAGTTAAGGCAAGAAACTAAATAGTTTGGGTCTCTGAAATGGGTGTACAACTTTACAAACAGATGCTGCCATTCGGAAGGCTTTGGAACATGCTTTTGCTGAACAATGATAACATGTTATACATACAGATTCGAGAACTGCCACTAAAACCTTGCAACAAGCACGGTTACGTGATTACATCCATCTGTCAAATTAATCCACAAAGTCATATCATCAATTAATGCAAACATTCGAACGTCAAGGTACTTATCAACCAGGTGCCAAGTCATTTGGGAATAATAGGAAATGACATTGCAGACGAAGTTGCAAAACTTGCAACTAAGAGAAAAAATGCTGACATTTACATACCAGAGTTTATTGCTTTACATTAAGAAAGTAATAAGAAACAGTGACCACAACAGTTACAACATCAGGATCTGCAAGTTGGTACAAGAATTCAACCAACTATGAACCACTTATTTTTATGAAAGGGAGCAGTAGAACAACGGAAGTACACTTACATCGCACAAGGCTTGGATACTCATGTGCACGGGAAATATTCTTACAGGTTCCGAAGATGAGAGGAAATGTCAGCACTGTGGAGAAATGCCCGACAGACCACCGGAACATTATCGTACTCAGTGTACAGTTGCAATTACAAACTCATTCAATTTCAACCTAGATTCAACATATCAGAAGTTGCTAAACACATGGGGCCAAATCTTACTGAAGCGACCAAACGAGTCAAATACTCGTTCTCCGCCTATGTAAAAAAAAAAAACAACAACACTTAGTGGACCAGCGAGAGGCTTAAAGCTCGCGCAAGAATATCCGTGCAAAAATAAATTAGTGCGTATTAGAATTCCTCTGCTTCTGTTATAATTATGACAGAAGTAAGATAACTTTATACTTTCAAGCATTGGTTAAACATATGTGAACGAGATTAGGTGGATATAAACAGGTGCTGCCTCGCATGGGCCAACAGGCCGTCTGCAATTTTCTTAATTCTTTGGTATAGCTATGCCCCCAAAACATAGTAACTGCAGAAGGCCTATTGCCCAATCGAGGTAGCTGTTATTTATAAGCACCCAATCTCACTCATATACTTGTCCAACCCACATTAGAGACAATCAAGGGACCCCTACCTTCACCACGGTACAGAGTAATTGGTTTCACAAATCAACAACCCTGTTGCAGAGCCAGTATTTACCCAGCGCTTTTCTAAAATTAAACTTAACCCATTTATACCAATTGTTTAGTATTCTGTCTTGTCATTCAAGACAAGGTATTCAAGTTACATCCACTTGTAAACCTCTATCATGTCATTCTTAACTCTTCGCCTTGCCAGTGAAGTTGTTATTCTTTCTCAATATGACACGTTTCAAGTTTGGGGATAAACTCTCTCATCCTACGCTGGAAGCGTTCAAGTGAATTTATATCCATTCTAAAGTATGGCGACCAAAACTGAACATCTAAATGGGGCCTAACCAGATAAAGATTTGGCTGAAGAACAACACCGTGAAATCTTGTTACTAACGCTTCGATTAATAAATTCGTGTCCTATTTTCCTTATTACGATCATTTATGCATTGATTTTTTGGTTTTAAATTCTTACTAATCATAACTCATATCCCCGAGAGATATTGATATTGTAATTTAAATCACTATATTAAATAAATCCACAAGGAGGCGATGAGTCATAATAACGTGGCTAAAGTATGTTGACCAGATCATACACTAGAAGGTGAAGGGACGACGACGTTTCGGTATCATAAACAAGCTATCTTTAGATATAAACAAGTTATCTTTACAACGAATTATTACCTAAACATTTCGTAAATACAGTTAAATTGTGCCAAATATTGCATAATATTATTTACAAAGTGCAAGGCAAAAAGGCGAAGAGACGTGATGTCAACAGGATATTAGGGGTCGTCACAAAATTCTGATTTTGATTATATAGAAGTTTTCACAATGTATTTTTATATACATATGAAGCAGTTTAACCACCAAATTGTCCTCGTTTATGAATGCATAATGTTAAATATCTACTTACATAACAGTAAAATAATGACACCTACATTAAATAATAACCAGGAAATAGTAACTAAACTATCTGAACGAAAACTATACTAAATTTCTTAGATGTTTTCATTAATATAAAGATTAAGAGTAAGGGATCTTATTCTAAATGGACCAATTAACAACAAAACAAACAATTTTCATTGAAGAATATATGTCAGAGCATATATACTTAGAGTAGAGCATACTTAGTCACTTATACATTAAAAATAGTGTGTTTCTAAACCATTAAGTTGTAAACCCAAGGAACTGCCTACCTGCTAAAGACGTAACAAACATATATTTATTTACTTATTTATTATTCCATAAATAATTATTGTTAACTGACGACAGCTATCGAGATTTTCCATAAGTAAATTACTGTTTTCTGACAAGATGCTACTTCAAAAGCTATTTAAATCCTGCGAAAATCGTAATGACCAGCTGTCACGACCCTTGAGACTAAATAATGTCCTTCTCCCCACAGTGTAAAGAACAAATAAAAATCTGCCATGCCAATAGGTGTCTAGGGGTACAAGTAATCCCTGTATAAAAACGGGAGAACAATATATTTTGCTAAGGGTGACAACTTAACAACAATTAAATAAATAGTAGCCAGAAATATTTATCAGCATGTAATATTATAGAATGCAAGTAATTATTTGAGACCTGAGCACTATCACCAGAATATGGAGTAAGCCATAAATACACTAAAATCGTCTATCCAGATAAATTAATATTTATATGATCTTAAAATAACAAAAACCAAGAACTTAGCTTAAACACACCTGCATTCGACCGCAGCCGCCACTTTACTGCCCAGGACGTGGTCCGCAGGCCCAACGTCGACTAACCGTCTACCCAAACACCAATTAACGTTCGCATGAACATTGTGAACATTCTATTTACAAAGGTCAGCCCTAAACTCCAACATTATTAACTAAGAGTTGTAATTACCGTTCTCACATTCCTTGAAATATTAAGGCTACCACATATGGGAATAAATTAATATAAAACTATAGGCAATTGATTTGCCAACAATCACCCTGGCCATTCCCAAATATTGTCAACCGCCCACACGGCTAATTTCACGTGACATCCACCACCAAAACAAACCTTACACACACTACCCAGCTATCTATGTTATATATATATAATGTATATATATCTATATACACAAATCTTATACAACTGACAGCAATATTTACGTAGAGAAAACAATAACATAATACGAGGTTCGGAGAATTGGCAGAATCGAAATAAGATTCGTGACACCAGCAACAAGGAAATTCTTTCATTATGGACTAATTAAGCAAACAATATAAGTATTTTTAATTGAAGAACATATATCAGAGCATAGTTAGTGAGTTATAGATTAATAAGAGTGAGATATTTATGTGGTATAATGAGAGTAAGCCCCTGGAAGCCGCATATTGAGAACTTCCGTAATATACAAAAATAACGTTCCTTTTCGGCCGTACGGACAAACGGCCGAATCCATACGTTATTTTTAAGAAGGCATTATTGGGTGGTCATCTCTTTTTAACTCGATTACCAGCAAAATCATTCCCCTTAATTAATTATATAAACGCCAGCAACTGATAAATTAGGACTAAAACCTACTAAATGTTTGCGTTTAATAAAATTACACTCAAGATTTACTTCCCTCAAGGGTACATTCTGGAAATCTCCAGTTATTCTCCGCATAATTATTACCTCCCCAGTAATACTGGAAAGGTAATAAGGAGGTAGACTGTATAAATTGTAAAACACTCTAATAGTAAAGATTGGGATGCTCCTTTATCCCTCAAATTTTTAACATCATGCCACAACCATTTGATGTAAACTCTCCAAAATGAATTGTGGCAAGTGCCTTTTTCCCCATTATTTTTGCTATATAATCTTTTGCCTATAAGCCTCAGGAACAAGGTAATGAGAAGGATGGCTGCCTATCCCATGACATAGTCAAAACTGTCAATCAAAGAAATTGCGGCAAATATCCGGTTTCTTTCCTACCAACTGACCTTGAAGAAAAGATACCCAATGTATTTCAGGCCATTCCATACTCGGTGCTATTTTCTTAAAATGAGTGAAGAACTGGTCTGGGTTAGTCTCACATAATAGAGGAAACTTGACATTTTTGTTTATCTTTAACTGCCCAAATGTTCTTAAGTCAACAACTCCGGAATTTTCTGATCAAATTCTAAATTTTGCTAGATTAGGCTAGCAAAACTAAGAATTTGCTAGAGAGAATTCTCTCACTCCAATTTTTCTGAGTTTGCTCCACTTCTAACCTCTTCATAGCTAGTTCTTGCCATGCCTCTAGCCTCTTCTGAGCTTGTACTGCCTCTAACTGCAACTCCTTTAGTTCCAATTCTGAATACCATTGTGTCTGAGTCTTTACATTTCCTGTTTCAACATCATGTGCACCACAGCAGTATTTCCTAATCTACCCAGTCCATCATTATCTCTCTTAGCAGTCCTTCTTCACCATTTCCATGTGCAATAATATTTCACAGACCTTGCCAACAGCCACTAAGATAGACTTATTTGCTGCTTTCAAACCCTCAGCACTTGGATTGTCTACAATTTATTGTGTTACTAAATCCATTGTTGGTGCTAAGATAAACCAGAGTCAAAAGCAAATGTAATGCTTCAGCGCCACCTTTCTCTTTTAAACTCAAAATTAGTTTCGAAAAACTGATGGGGACAGTGTTAGTTCACTTGACTGTCCTGTCAACTGGCAAATTTTTGCACGTGAGACCACAATTCTTTTTTATACAATTTCTTAAAGATTTGTAAAATCAACACACAATATGTAATAGAATACATAAACTCATTTTCTACCATTATTTAAAATATTGTAAATTTCTACACAAGTCAAAGTGAAGAAATAAGCAAAACAATTGTTTGACCTAACCACACACTAGAAAGTGAAGAGATGACAAAATTTCTGTCTGTTATTGATCATTATCAAGTCGTTTGTGATAACGGTGACAATTGACTTGATAATGGTCAAGGACAGACTGAAACATTGTCATCTCTTCACGTTCTAGTGTGTCGAGTCAGTCAATGAAGTCGATTGTGACCAATATTACAAACGACTTGATAATGATCCATAACAGACCGAAACTTCGTCATCTCTTCACTTTCTAGTGTGTGTTTTGGTCAAACATTTTTCAGCAACGATATTGTGACTTGATCTGCATAGGCTTCACAATTTTTATGTCAGGTTTCACATACAGGCTAGCCACTTTTCTCAAGGCTTCCCAATATGTAAGGTCCTCCCAGACAGGCCCCCAATTCTGTCGTGACTAGGGGGTATATGGTCATGAATTTTTAAATGTTCTAGGGAGGGAGGGAGCCGGTCAGCCAAGCGGACAGCACGCTGGACTTGTGATCCAGTGGTCCCGGGTTTGATCCCTGGCGCCGGAGAGAAACAATGGGTACAGTTTCTGTCACCCTATGCCCTTGTTACCTAGCAGTAAAATAGGTACCTGGGTGTTGGCACCCAGGTACCTATGTGACAGGCAGTCAGCTGTCACGGGCTGCTCGAGGACCAGGCCTCGGGGACACTAAAGCCCCGAAATCATCTCAAGATAACCTCGAGATAGGGGAATAGAATGACCAATATTACAAACGACTTGATAATGATCCATAACAGACCGAAACTTCGTCATCTCTTCACTTTCTAGTGTGTGTTTTGGTCAAACATTTTTCAGCAACGATATTGTGACTTGATCTGCATAGGCTTCACAATTTTTATGTCAGGTTTCACATACAGGCTAGCCACTTTTCTCAAGGCTTCCCAATATGTAAGGTCCTCCCAGACAGGCCCCCAATTCTGTCGTGACTAGGGGGTATATGGTCATGAATTTTTAAATGTTCTAGGGAGGGAGGGAGCCGGTCAGCCAAGCGGACAGCACGCTGGACTTGTGATCCAGTGGTCCCGGGTTTGATCCCTGGCGCCGGAGAGAAACAATGGGTACAGTTTCTGTCACCCTATGCCCTTGTTACCTAGCAGTAAAATAGGTACCTGGGTGTTGGCACCCAGGTACCTATGTGACAGGCAGTCAGCTGTCACGGGCTGCTCGAGGACCAGGCCTCGGGGACACTAAAGCCCCGAAATCATCTCAAGATAACCTCGAGATAGGGGAATAGAATCTTAAACTTGAGCTATGGGGTGTTCAAAGAGTAGGGAATGAGCAAAGTACATAAGACAAAGATTTAAATGTATATTTATATATATTATTATACAAGACATAATACATGTCATAATTTGTACTCTATAATTCAAGGTCTATCTGAAGGTAACAACTTGGTTAATAAAACTCCCGAAAGGGCTCTGGACACCCGATGGCTCTTAGTCCCAAAACTGGAACTGTGCACTCAGCCAGCACTCCGGTCAACTGGTGACACACTTATAAACCACTAAGAAACCTAAACTCTCCTTATTTCCCCACTCAAAGCCACAACACTGCTCCTGTGCCAGGTAAGTCCATTACAGGCTCTCCATAGGCCATGCTACTTGGAACTTGTTCCGTGTAGCAACCTTCAGCCACGTTATTGTGACTCATCGCCTGCATTGTTACTAACGCTTCGATTAATAAATTCCAGCGTCCTATTTGCCTTATTATGAACATTTATGCATTGATTTTTTGGTTTTAAATTCTTACTAATCATAACTCTCAGATCCCTTTTGCAATCCGACACCATCTAGCTCGTATCTAGTAAGTCTTTTACCATTACCAATTCCAACTAAATATAGCACCCCAATACCGCGAGACTGATTGAAACTTTTCAATCAGTCTTTCAAGTGTCACTGTGTCAAAAGCATTGTTGCTGCATCTCATGATGAAGACGAATGGTACACACAGAAATCACAATAGCGTGATATATCAAATGAACAAATCCACAAGGGCCGTGATGAGGGTTCAAGGACGGGTGTGATCTGAGACGCGTCAGTATTATGTGTAGAATTGTGTGAAACCCCAGTGAGATCCTCGTTGGAAGCTGTAGCAATTCTTTTACCAAGTCGTGGAACCATGACTAAGGCGCGTGTGGGATCATCCCGGGCGTAGGTTCGAACCCCTCATCACAGCCTTTGTGGATTTGTTCAAGACGAAAGGTATTTGTTATTATCGATTCAAACAACTTTCCCACAATAGACGTTAAGCTAATTGTGGTAAGATATGTCATGGGTTCGTATCCTGGCCGGGGAGGATTTACTGGGCGCAATTCCTTAACTGTAGCCTCTGTTTAACGCAACAGTAAAATGTGTACTTGGATGAAAAAACGATTCTTCGCGGCAGGGGATCGTATTGCAGGGACCTGCCCGAAACGCTACGCGTACTAGTGGCTGTACATGAATGTAACAACTCTTGTATATATCTCAAAAAAAAAAAAAAAAAAAAAAAAAAAAAAAAAATTGGCCGATAGTTCTACGCAAGTGATCAAGATCTCCTTCCTTGACAATTGGTTCCACATTAGCATCTTTCCACGATTCTGGCACTCTGTACGACTCTCATGGTTTTTTTAAATATGGAAGACAATGGCTGGCAATGCTCCTCTTTGCATTCTTTAAGCACCCTGGCAAACACGTCGTCCTGCCATAGGGATTTGGATTTGCTTAAGTTTCACTATTTGTTAATAATATCCTCGGTGATAACTGCTAAACTGTCCTCTTCGCAACCCAAATAGACTAGTTCGGCTGAAGGCATAATGCTAAATTCCTCTTTAATAAATACAGATATAAAATTTTATTAAAAATACCACTCATCCTATCAGTTATCTGATAATTCGTCATTATCAGCTACCTGACCTGTCTGTTTTTTAATGGACCTATCCTTTGCCTAATCATTGTTCGATATAACTGGAAAAAAGCCTTAGGATTTAACTTTGCTTGCCCTGCTTTGCGTACTTCATAGTTTCTTTTTGCCCTCCTTAATCTCTTATCGACTGTTTTGTAACATTTCTAGCTAGTTGGACAAATCCTTGTTCTAAACTGACTTCCCTATTCCTACCTATAAACTAGGTAAGGTAGAAACTTTCTTTCTACCTATAAGGTTCTTCAGATCCTTTGTTATTTATTTCGGGTGATTATTATTCGAATTATTCAATTTGTATAGTATTCTACGTTTCTGTGATTTTCTTAGAATATATGAAAATAAGTTAAATTTTGAACCCACAACGAAATCTCTTTTTATATAACTCATCGTTAGGCTGTTATACAGTAGTACAACCTGGATTTCTATTAAATCGACAGGAAGGCTGGAGGCCTCTACTGAAGCCGATCCAAGTTTTATGTATAAGCCCCAAGCACTTGGGTGCACCTACACCTCAGAACTCCAGTTAATTTACTCATTTATATATATCACATTAGTGTGATTTCTTTGTGTTCATTAAGTTGGAGCGTATGGTGAATGTTACGTTGCCTGTTGTTTTAGATTTCAGAACGAAATATTTTGCAGCACATGATGTAAACAATGTATTAACTCATAATCACAATATCTCTGTAATCAATTTGAACGTTAGATCCCTAGGTAAACACTTCGATGATGTTAGTGCCTTGATTGAAGCTATTGACAACAAATTCTCTTTTATTATACTTACTGAAACATGGTTGAAAGAGGATACTACTCAACTCTTTAACATGCCTAACTACTCAGCAATTCACAACTGTCGTCAACTTCAGAGAGGTGGTGGCACTGCTCTTTACTACCACCAAGAACTAACACGCTTAAAAGAAATTAGAACTAGAGACTGCTATGGGGAGTATATCTTCGCCAGCTTCAGAGTCAAGGGTGCCGAGTCTGTCCTGTCTGTGGGTGCAGTTTATAGAATTCCTAACACTGATGTGTCCGAATTCAACTCAAACCTTAGAAATCTAATACTTGATAACAGACTGAACAAAAACCACCTAATTATCGCAGGGGACTTTAATATTGACCTCTGCGAGCCAGAACACCCAACTGCTGTTAGCTTCCTCAACTGTATGAATTCCTGCTTCCTCATACCCTTAATCACTAGACCTACTAGAATCACTGTTAGCACTGCCACGACTCTAGATCACATCTGGACAAACATAACCTCTCCGCTTACTTCAGGTATAATCACCGATAGCACTACAGACCATTACCCCACATTTCTCTTAACTAACATTAGCAAACCACCTCTTGAGTCAAGAGAGATACGTTTTAGACTACACAATGAAACTGCTATAGACAATTTTATAACTGCTACTGATAATGTCAACTGGGAGTCCGAGTTAGGTAACATAGAGGACATCGACCTAGCAGTGCAATTTTTTCTTCAAAAAACTCTTAGCCTTTATAATACCCACTGTCCTATGCTTACAAAACAAGTCACAACCAAAAGGCTTAACAATCCCTGGCTTACAAAGGGAATACTTAAATCTATTAATAAAAAACATGACCTTGAGAAGAAGTATAGGTTAGGAATTGTCTCCAAAGAATTCTCAAAGAATTACTCATTATTGCTATCTAAGATAATTAGACGAGCCAAAACTAAATACTACGAAGATAAATTTACCTAAATAAAGAGCAACATTAAACAAACTTGGAGAACAATTTCACAAATATTGGGATCAAAGAAGTCTTTAAATAACAAACCGACTCTCCTGTCTAATAACGATGGTCAGCTTTCAGCCTCTGATTCTGCTATTGAGTTCAATAGGTTCTTCTCTTCCATTGGTTCATCCCTTGCTAATGATATTCCATCTTCCAGTACTGACATTAAGGACTATCTTACAGGTAACTATCCACAGTCTCTGTACCTAAAGCCTATTAATTCCACTGACGTCAATGAGATAATCCTTTCCCTTAAAACCAAGTCTGGTGCCCTTGAGGAGATACCAACTTTAATCTACAAAAAAGCCTCCAGATCTTTAGCCCCTGCTATTGCTTTGCTCTTCAACAAGTCACTTGAACTCCAAACCTTTCCAGATATTCTAAAAAAAAGCGAGAGTAACGCCTGTCCACAAATGTGGTGATCTCACAGATGTTAACAACTACAGACCTATATCAATCCTGCCAAATTTGTCAAAAATTTTTGAAAAACTAATCTATAAGCAGCTTTACTCATATCTAGCCAAACTCAATATACTTAGCCCTTGCCAATATGGCTTCAGGCCCAAAAAAAGCACTAACGATGCACTTATTAGTATGCTTAACTCGATTCATACAGCTCTTGATAGAAATGAGTTCCCTGTTGGGTTATTTGTGGACCTGCGTAAAGCTTTCGATACTGTCAACCACCAAAACCTTCTTCTTAAATTACATCATTATGGTGTCAGAGGACACTCCCTACAATACCTCAAATCCTACCTTACTGACAGGCTCCAATGTGTTTCTGTGAATAATACAATTTCTCCCACCCTACCCATCAACATTGGTGTTCCCCAGGGCAGTATACTTGGCCCTCTCCTCTTTCTCATCTACATTAATGACCTTCCAAATGCCTCCCAACACCTCAAACCAATTCTATTTGCTGACGACACAACCTTCATTTACTCCAGTCCTGATCCCCTTGCTCTAAATGCTACAGTAAATACTGAGCTAAATGAAGTCCATCTGTGGCTAACTGCCAACAAACTCACCCTTAACATTGACAAAACTTTCTGTATTCTGTTTGGCAATAAATCCTCTAATCAAATAAATCTCAAAATAAACAATACCCAAATTTGTAACAAATTAGATGGCAAATTCCTTGGCATTCTCATTGACCACAAGCTGAATTTCCAGAGACACATTCTAAACATATCAAAAAAAGTTTCAAAAACTGTGGGCATTCTTTCTAAGATCAGATATTATGTACCACGCCCTGCCCTGGTGACTCTATTACTCCTTTATCTATCCATATCTCAACTATGGTATTTGTGCTTGGGGCTCTACTACCCAAAATCACTTACGTCCTCTAATTACTCAACACAAAGCTGCTATTAGGACAATATCCAATTCTGGCCCCAGACATCACTCGGTACCCCTACTCAAATCTCTGAATATGTTAGACATTAAGTCACTGCACATTCTCTCATGTATATTATACATATATAAAATGCTAAACTATAATGCCAATCCTGATCTCAAAAGCTTCATAGAAGGTTGTAACAGAACCCATGAGCACCACACCAGAAATAAATACAGTTTTGATATTCCTAGAGTACGACTTAATCAAACCAGAAATGCTCTACAAATCAAGGGGCCCAGAATGTGGAATGACCTTCCCAACCATGTTAAAGACTGTACCTCTCTCAACCAGATTAAGTTAAAAACGAAGCTATACCTAATAAATTCTCTGTAACCTACCTTACCCCTCTGTTGTCAACCCATGTATGTTTTTTTTTTTTTTGTTGTTTTTTCAGATCAACGCTATTTGAATGTAATTTTCTGTAATAATTTGTAATTGTATTTGTGCTGCTTTTTCAACAATGTTCCCCCCTCTTTTACCTCTATTTTTATTTGTTCTCAACACATTTTATTCTTTTTCCCATTAGTTTTAAGCTTTAGTCATTAATGTTTTTCCTGCCCGAAACGCTTTGCGTAATAGTGGCTTTAGGCATTGTATGTACTAGCTCTATCTATAAAGCCAACAAACTTTGTAAAATCTCTTTATGTATGTACCTAACCTAAATAAAAATTATTATTATTATTATTATAAATGTCCATGTAGCACGGGATATGGTGTGCCCGTAAAGGCTTACGTTGCCTATACTAGAGTGCTTATATGTAAACCATGGATTGGCTTCAGAATGTGCCTCCAAACTTCCTGTCGATCAGTAGGATCCCTGGCTGGATACAAGCTCTAAGTTGTTGTTGTAACGTCAGCACTGAGAGTTCTTTGGTCACGGATTCGAGTCACCTCAAAGCTCCACCTGATTTTCTTATCAAATCTAGTGTTTGCTCTTAATATAATGGAAGCAATAATCTTTCATACTTAATTGCTAAGCAACAATTAGGTGAATTGTCTACTTAATAAAGCATAATAAAATGGTAAAAAATAAATTCTTACAAATACCTGACCCAATCGAATCGAACATACCTCGCTGAGGTATTGTCGGAGTGTCACAACGCTGTGTAGTAGGACCAATCGTTGATTTGAACAGGAATATTTCAGCCAAGACTACACTGGCTACGTATTCTGATTGATTGATGATTGATAAAGATTAAGCCACCCAAGAGGTGGCACGGGCATGAATAGCCCGTAAGTGGTACAATTTTTTTTTCCCAGTGTTCTGAGGTTGCATTTAACCATCAAGCTGTTATCGTGGGGGAGGATACTGCTTCACAGTCTTTATGAGGGTGTCCAGCTGCTGGACACCTTTGTTGACCAGGAGAGTGGCTGTGTTGATCGCTTCAGGGTGGCCACTGCATGATTCAGGAACTCTTAAAGCTCTTCTAAGGTCATTGGTTGCTTCACATTCCAGAAGATAGTGAAGTAATGGCTTTTCTGTGACATTTTGGCAGAAGATGCACTCTCTCTGTCGAGGTTCACCAATCTCCCAGTTGCATCTGTAACCTAGACGTAGTCTATATAGCCTAACTGCTATTTCCCTGTGGATTCCTTTTGGGATATTTAACCTTTCTAATTTGGTTGCCTGAAGATACCATGTTGCAGATGGCGAACCTTCAGCTATTCTCTGGTGCAGGTAGGCTTTGTTGAGATGTGAGAGTTTTTTGGTGATGATGTTTTTTATGTTCTCTAGGCTGGGTTGTTCTCTAGGCTGGGTTGAATTGTTTTATGTATCACTGGATGACGAGTTGCCAATTTAGCAATTTCATCAGCTTTTTCATTTAATGGTATTCCAATATGAGATGGAATCCAGTTTAAAGTTATGTTGAGGCCTTTGCCTTTAGCGACTGCTCCTCGATACAAAATGGTGGTAATTATTTCCACATTATCTTTCCACTGTTTTTGTCCTAGTATTTGAAGTGCAGCTTTTGAGTCTGTGTGTATGATTGCATTTTGAGTGTTTTGTGCAATCACATATGCGAATGCCTGTTGTATGGCGAACAGCTCAGTTTGGGTTGATGATACTAGTCCTCCCAGTCTCCAATATGCCTGAACGCTGGTCGTGCAAAGAGCAACGCCAGCACTCTCATTTTCTGTGTCCACCGATCCGTCTGTGAAGATGTGGGTGGCTCCTGCTACTGCTATACATTTGCTCTTCTATTATGCGCCTTAGGATTGTCGGATCATAGGCAGCCTTTTTCATTGGGAGACTTTCTATTACTATTTTGAAAGTAGGCTCTTCCCACGGCGCGGAAGGAGTGTAATTTGGGTGTGGATGATCACCCTCTCTATCTAGAATCATGTTTTTTAAATGTAGTCTGTTTAGGACTTTTCCTGCTCTTGCAACCCAAGAGTTTCCATTGTTTTGGCCTAGTCCAACCACCAAAGCCTGCCGTACTGGGATTGGATCAGAAGAAATAATTATCTTACTGATAATTGTAGCTGTCCTTTGTGATATTCTTTCTTGTAAAGAGGGCAAACCCGTCTCCAGTCTAAGAGTTTCAAGCCTGGTCCACATGGGGGCTCCCAGTGCAGCTCTCATAGCATTGTTTTGGGCAACTTCAAGCTTTTTCCACTGTTGGTGTGATAGATTTGTGAGTGCAGGTGCGGCATAATCGATCACTGATCTGACTGCCTGTACATAGTATGTGCGAAGGACTTGCAGATTGGCTCCTCCAGAAAGGGAGGTTAGCGACCTGAGGATTGCCGTCCGGGCCGCAGTTCGCTCTCTCAAGTATGTGACCTCAGCATTAAAATTCATGTGTGTGTCCAGGATGATTCCTAGATACTGATAGGTGTCGACCCATTCTATTGGTTGACCCTGTACTGTGAGTTGGATGTTGGGCTTCGCTATTTTTATGGGCATGGCTTTTGACTTTGAGGGGTTGAGTTTGATCCCAATCTGTTTTGCCTCTTTACTGATGCAGTCTAAGCATTTGGGTGCAAGGCGCGCCGCATCCCTTCCTTTTATGATGATGACAAAGTCGTCCGCGTAGTTTAGCAGCCTGCAGTGATGTGGGAGTTTCAACCTCATTATTCTTTCCATTAAATAGTTGAAGAGAAGAGGGCTATACGTATTCTATTGTTGTTGCCCTATAAATACCCAGTGAGGGCGTTTGGTGAGGTACAAATCCCTTCCCCAAGACAACCGGAATCACCTCACTCTACGGTTGAATTAGGGCTCACATGATAGATGTGCACAAGTGGATGAATGGACATTACAAAGGTTTTTTTTAATAAGGTATTAAAAGTATCAACACAAAATAGATCACCAGTTAAAACCAGGATTACCAGTGACTCAGCATGTGTCATGTCTCAGAAAAAACAGGAATCAGAATGTGACTCGCAGAGGCTCAAAGTAGTCTTAAAGAACATAAGAACTAAGGCAACTGCAGAAGGCCTATTGGCCCATACGAGCTAGGCAGCTCCTATTTATAAGAACATAAGAACAAAGGCAACTGCAGAAGGCCTATTGGCCCATACGAGGCAGCTCCTATTTATAACCACCCAATCCCACTCATATACATGTCCAACCCATACTTGAAACAATCGAGGGACCCCACCTCCACAATGTTACGCGGCAATTGGTTCCACAAATCAACAACCCTGTTACTGAACCAGTATTTACCCAAGTCTTTCCTAAATCTAAACTTATCCAATTTATACCCATTGTTTCGTGTTCTGTCTTGTGTTGATACTTTTAATACCCTATTAATATCCCCTTTGTTATGTCCATTCACCCACTTGTAAACCTCTATCATGTCACCCCTAACTCTTCGCCTTTCCAGTGAATGCAACTTAAGCTTTGTTAATCTTTCTTCATATGAAAGATTTCTAATTTGGGGAATTAACTTAGTCATCCTACGCTGGACACGTTCAAGTGAATTTATATCCATTCTATAATATGGCGACCAAAACTGAACTGCATAATCTAAATGGGGCCTAACTAGAGCAAGATATAGCTTGAGAACCACACCAGGTGTCTTGTTACTAACGCTGTGATTAATAAATCCAAGTGTCCGATTTGCCTTATTACGAACATTTATGCATTGATCCTTTTGTTTTAAATTCTTACTAATCATAACTCCCAGATCCCTTTCGCAATTCGACTTCGCAATCTCAACACCATCTAGCTCGTATCTTGTAACCCTATCATCTAGCTCGTATCCTCCTCCGAATTAATTTCCCTACCGATTTTCGTATCATCGGCAAATTTGCAAATGTTGCTACTCAAACCTGAATCTAAATCATTTATATATATTATAAACAACAGAGGTCCCAGGACAGAGCCCTGAGGCACCCCACTTACATTTTCCCACTCTGACTTGACTCCATTTATACTAACTCTCTGTTTCCTTTGGTATAGCCATGCCCTAATCCAGCTTAATATAGCACCCCCAATACCATGAGACTCTAACTTTTTAACCAGTCTTTCATGTGGCACTGTATCAAAAGCTTTGATAAAGTCAAGGTACACAACATCGCAATCCTTACCACTATCAACTGCCTCAACTATGCTAGAATAAAAAGATAACAAATTTGTTAAACATGAACGGCCATTTATAAAACCATGTTGCGACTCAATTATTAATTTATGTTTTTCAAGATGAAGACGAATTTTATTTGCTATTATAGATTCCAGTAACTTTCCCACAATAGACGTTAGGCTAATTGGTCAATAGTTAGACGCAAGTGATCTATCTCCTTTCTTAAAAACTGGTATCACATTAGCAACTTTCCAAAACTCTGGCACTCTGCCTGACTCTATTGATTTATTAAATATGGTTGACAGTGGGTCACAAAGCTCCTCTTTGCATTCTTTAAGCACCCTGGCAAACACTTCATCAGGCCCTGGGGATTTGTTTGGTTTTAAGAACATAAGAACAAAGGTAACTGCAGAAGGCCTATTGGCCCATACGAGGCAGCTCCTATTTAATATCCTATCAATATCTCATTTGCTATGTCCACCCATCCACCCGCAAACCTGTATCACGTCACCCCCAACTCTTCGCCTTTCCAGTGAATGCATTTAAGCTTTGCTAATCTATCTTCATATGAAAGATTTCCAATTTGGGGAACCAACTTGGTCATCCCATGCTGGAAACGTTCAAGTGAATCCACATCCACTCCATAGCACGCCGACCAAAACCGAACTGCACAATCTAAATGGGGCCCAACCAGATCAAGATATAGCTGAAGAACCACAACTTTTAGTTTTAGTTTTTCTAATTGTTTAATTACATCCTCCCTGGTAACTGCTAAACTAGTCAACCTGTCCTCATCCCCACCCACATAGACTTGTTCGGCTGAAGGCATATTGTTAAGTTCTTCTTTAGTAAATACAGATATAAAATATTTGTTAAAAATACTACTCATCTCCTTGTCATTATCCGTTATTTGACCTGTCTCAGATTTTAATGGACCTATCCTTTCCCTATTCTTAGTTCGATATAACTGAAAAAACCCTTTAGGATTTGACTTTGCTTGCTCTGCTATGCGAACTTCATAGTTTCTTTTTGCTTTCCTAATCTCTTTTTTAACATTTCTAACCAGTTGTATGAATTCCTGTTCTAACCTGACTTCCCCATTCTTAATCCTTTTGTACCAAGCTCTCTTTTTACCTATAAGGTTCTTTAAATTATTTGTTATCCACTTTGGGTCATTAGTATTCGACCTATTCAATTTGTATGGTATACTACGTTCCTGTGCTTTGTTTAGAATATTCTTAAATAAGTTATATATTAAATCCACATCGAAATCCCCTTTTACGTCGCTGGGTTCATGTCTCGCTCTAAGACCGGCCCACACCCCATACCCAAAAGTTTCCAATCTATTTGACCCAAAAAATCATATTTAATAAATCAATAGAGTCAGACAGAGTGCCAGAGTTTTGGAAAGTTGCTAATGTGATACCAGTTTTTAAGAAAGGAGATAGATCACTTGCGTCTAACCAATTAGCCTAACGTCTATTGTGGGAAAGTTACTGGAATCTATAATAGCAAATAAAATTCGTCTTCATCTTGAAAAACATAAATTAATAATTGAGTCGCAACATGGTTTTATAAATTCCGTTCATGTTTAACAAATTTGTTATCTTTTTATTCTAGCATAGTTGAGGCATGGATTAGGGCATGGCTATACCAAAGGAAACAGAGAGTTAGTATAAATGGAATCAAGTCAGAGTGAGAAAATGTTGTAAGTGGAGTGCTTCAAGGCTCTGTCCTGGGACCTCTGTTGTTTATAATATATATAAATGATTTAGATTCAGGTTTGAGTAGCAACATTTGCAAATTTGCCGATGATACGAAAATCGGTAGGGAAATTAATTCGGAGGAGGACTCACTTTCACTTCAAGTTGATCTAGATAGGGTTTTGAAATGGTCAAAGGATTGGCAGATGCAGTTTAATGCTGATAAATGTAAAGTTCTGAGGTTAGGTAAAGATGATAGAGTTACAAGATAGGAGCTGGATGGTGTTGAGATTGCGAAGTCGGATTGCGAAAGGGATCTGGGAGTTATGATTAGTAAGAATTTAAAACAGAGATTCAGGACAGCTAATACAGAGATTCAGGACAGCCATTGAATTAGTTAGGAGCAAGGGAGGAATCCCGATCATATGTGGCATTCTTCCAAGAAAAGGAGTGGGAAATAATGGATGTCGAGGGCAATTGGTGTCAATTGCCGTCTGGAAAGATATTGCAAATCAAATGCAATATCTTTCATAGACAACTGGGAACACTTCTATGGAAGAAATGAAATGTATGCTCTTGATGGGGTGCATCTATCGAGAGCTGGGAATGTTGCTGTTGCGAACTCGTTGGAAGAAGTGGTTAGAGGTGTTTGCTTGGGTTTAAACTGTTGGTAGATAGAGGTATGGGAATTGATTTGGAGGAAGGAGGTAATAAAAGTATGTGTTTGTGAGGAATTGGCAAAATGATGAGGGAAAGAGAAGGGCCTCAAAATAACAATTCACTTAGGGTATATTACACTAACAGTAGAATTCTAAGAAATAAAATTAACGAATTGAATGCTCTTGTCTGCACAGAAAAAATAGATATTATTGCACTTACCGAAACGTGGATGAATGTAGAAAATAGAGAACTATTAGCTGAATATCAAATAAATGGATTTAAACTATTTCACACAGATAGATATATTAGACGAGGAGGTGGAGTAGCCATATATGTTAGGGACAATTTGAAATGTAGTCTCAAAGAGGGAATCAAAACTGAGCCACACACAGAAACTATTTGGATAGAATTAAACGAAAAAGCTAATAATATTATAATAGGAGTTATATATAGGCCACCAAATTTAGACAGAATGGAAGCAAAGCACCTATGGCATGAAATATCTAGAGCATCTAGATCTAACAGTATTTATGTCATGGGTGACTTTAATTTTAGCGGAATAAACTGGTTGAACAAAACAGGGAATAGTGAACCAGAAGATTTTCTAGAATTAATTGACGATTGCTTTCTTACGCTACACATTAAGGAACCAACACGGGAAAATAATATTTTAGATTTAGTGTTAACTAACAGGGAAACACAAATTAATGACATCGAAATAGGGAGTGAGCTAGGGAACAGTGATTACAAAGAAATCAGATTTAGCATAGAATGGAATAGACCAGTAGGAGAAAATTCTGTTAAAGTGCCAGATTTTCGAAAAGCTGATTTTAATAGCCTAAGAATTTTTTAGGGTCAAATTGATTGGAAAGTCTTGGGTATGGGGTGTGGACCGGTCATGGAGCGAGACATAAACCCAGCGATAGGTGACTTAAATGGGGATTTCGATGTGGATTCAATATATAACTTATTTAAGAATATTCTAAACAAAGCACAGGAACGTAGTATACCATACAAATTGAATAGATCGAATACTAATGACCCAAAGTGGATAACAAAGAATTTGAAGAACCTTATAGGTAAAAAGAGAGCTTGGAACAAAAGGATTAAAAATGGGGAGGTCACTCTAGAACAGGAATTCGTACAACTGGTTAGAAATGTTAAAAAAGAGATATGGAAAGCAAAAAGAAACTATGAAGTTCGCATAGCAGGGCAAGCAAAGACAAATCCTAAAGGGTTTTTTCAGTTATATCGTACTAAGACTAGGGAAAGGATAGGTCCATTAAAAACTGAGACAGGTCAAATAACAGATAGTGATGAAGAGATGAGTAGTATTTTTAATAAATATTTTGTATCTGTATTTACTAAAGAGGAACTTAACAATATGCCTTCAGGCGAACAAGTCTATGTGGGTGGGGACGACGACAGTTGACGAGTTTAGCAGTTACCAGGGAGGATGTTCTTAAACAAATAGTAAAACTCAAACCAAACAAATCCCCAGGGACGGATGAAGTGTTTGCCAGGATGCTTAAAGAATGCAAAGAGGAGCTTTGTGACCCACTGTCAACCATATTTAATAAATCAATAGAGTCAGACAGAGTGCCAGAGTTTTGGAAAGTTGCTAATGTGATACCAGTTTTTAAGAAAGGAGATAGATCACTTGCGTCTAACTATTGACCAATTAGCCTAACGTCTATTGTGGGAAAGTTACTGGAATCTATAATAGCAAATAAAATTCGTCTTCATCTTGAAAAACATAAATTAATAATTGAGTCGCAACATGGTTTTATAAATGGCCGTTCATGTTTAACAAATTTGTTATCTTTATATTCTAGCATAGTTGAGGCAGTTGATAGTGGTAAGGATTGTGATGTTGTGTACCTTGACTTTAGCAAAGCTTTTGATACAGTGCCACATGAAAGACTGATTAAAAATATAGAGTCTCATGGTATTGGGGGTGCTATATTAAGCTGGATTAGGGCATGGCTATACCAAAGGAAACAGAGTTAGTATAAATGGAATCAAGTCAGAGTGGGAAAATGTTGTAAGTGGAGTGCCTCAAGGCTCTGTCCTGGGACCTCTGTTGTTTATAATATATATAAATGATTTAGATTCAGGTTTGAGTAGCAACATTTGCAAATTTGCCGATGATACGAAAATCGGTAGGAAAATTAATTCGGAGGAGGACTCACTATCACTTCAAGTTGATCTAGATAGGGTTTTGAAATGGTCAAAGGATTGGCAGATGCAGTTTAATGCTGATAAATGTAAAGTTCTGAGGTTAGGTAATGATGATAGAGTTACAAGATACGAGCTGGATGGTGTTGAGATTGCGAAGTCGGATTGCGAAAGGGATCTGGGAGTTATGATTAGTAAGAATTTAAAACAGAGATTCAGGACAGCTAATACAGAGATTCAGGACAGCCATTGAATTAGTTAAGAGCAAGGGAGGAATCCCGATCATATGTGGCATTCTACCAAGAAAAGGAGTGGGAAATGAATGGATGTCGAGGGCAATTGGTGTCAATTGCCGGCTGGAAAGATATTGCAAATCAAATGCAATATCTTTCATAGACAACTGGGAACACTTCTATGGAAGAAATGAAATGTATGCTCGTGATGGGGTGTATCTATCGAGAGCTGGGGGATGATGCTGTTGCGAACTCGTTGGAAGAAGTGGTTAGAGGTGTTTGTTTGGGTTTAAACTGATGGTAGATTGAGGTATGGGAATTGATTTGGAGGAAGGAGGTAATAAAAGTATGTGTTTGTGGGAGAAAGGAATTGAAAAAATGATCAGGAAAAGAGAAGGGCCTCAAAATAACAATTCACTTAGGGTATATTACACTAACACTAAGAAATAAAATTAACGAATTGAATGCTCTTGTCTGCACAGAAAAAATAGATATTATTGCACTTACCGAAACGTGGATGAATGTAGAAAATAGAGAACTATTAGCTGAGTATCAAATAAATGGATTTAAACTATTTCACACAGATAGATATATTAGACGAGGAGGTGGAGTAGCCATATATGTTAGGGACAATTTGAAATGTAGTCTCAAAGAGGGAATCAAAACTGAGCCACACACAGAAACTATTTGGATAGATTTAAACGAAAAAGCTAATAATATTATAATAGGAGTTATATATAGGCCACCAAATTTAGACAGAATGGAAGCAAAGCACCTATGGGATGAAATATCTAGAGCATCTAGATCTAACAGTATTTATGTCATGGGTGACTTTAATTTTAGCGGAATAAACTGGTTGAACAAAACAGGGAATAGTGAAGCAGAAGATTTTCTAGAATTAATTGACGATTGCTTTCTTACGCAACACATTAAGGAACCAACACGGGAAAATAATATTTTAGATTTAGTGTTAACTAACAGGGAAACACAAATTAATGACATCGAAATAGGGAGTGAGCTAGGGAACAGTGATCACAAAGAAATCAGATTTAGCATAGAATGGAATAGACCAGTAGGAGAAAATTCTGTTAAAGTGCCAGATTTTCGAAAAGCTGATTTTAATAGCCTAAGAATTTTTTGGGGTCAAATTGATTGGAAAGTCTTGGGTATGGGGTGCGGGCCGGTCTTGGAGCGAGACATGAACCCAGCGATAGGTGACTTAAATGGGGATTTCGATGTGGATTCAATATATAACTTATTTAAGAGTATTCTAAACAAAGCACAGGAACGTAGTATACCATACAAATTGAATAGATCGAATACTAAAACCCAAAGTGGATAACAAAGAATTTGAAGAACCTTATAGGTAAAAAGAGAGCTTGGCACAAAAGGATTAAAAATGGGGAGGTCACTTTAGAACAGGAATTCGTACAACTGGTTAGAAATGTTAAAAAAGAGATAAGGAAAGCAAAAAGAAACTATGAAGTTCGCATAGCAGGGCAAGCAAAGACAAATCCTAAAGAGTTTTTTCAGTTATATCGTACTAAGACTAGGGAAAGGATAGGTCCATTAAAAACTGAGACAGGTCAAATAACAGATAGTGATGAAGAGATGAGCAGTATTTTTAATAAATATTTTGTATCTGTATTTACTAAAGAGGAACTTAACAATATGCCTTCAGCCGAACAAGTCTATGTGGGTGGGGACGACGACAGGTTGACGAGTTTAGCAGTTACCAGGGAGGATGTTCTTAAACAAATAGTAAAACTCAAACCAAACAAATCCCCAGGGCCGGATGACGGATGAAGTGTTTGCCAGTGTGCTTAAAGAATGCAAAGAGCTTTGTGACCCACTGTCAACCATATTTAATAAATCAATAGAGTCAGGCAGAGTGCCAGAGTTTTGGAAAGTTGCTAATGTGATACCAGTTTTTAAGAAAGGAGATAGATCACTTGCGTCTAACTATTGACCAATTAGCCTAACGTCTATTGTGGGAAAGTTACTGGAATCTATAATAGCAAATAAAATTCGTCTTCATCTTGAAAAACATAAATTCGTCTTCATCTTGAAAAACATTGAGTCGCAACATGGTTTTATAAATGGCCGTTCATGTTTAACAAATTTGTTATCTTTTTATTCTAGCATAGTTGAGGCAGTTGATAGTGGTAAGGATTGTGATGTTGTGTACCATGACTTTAGCAAAGCTTTTGATACAGTGCCACATGAAAGACTGATTAAAAAGATAGAGTCTCATGGTATTGGGGGTGCTATATTAAGCAGGATTAGGGCCTGGCTATACCAAAGGAAACAGAGAGTTAGTATAAATGGAATCAAGTCAGAGTGGGAAGATGTTGTAAGTGGAGTGCCTCAAGGCTCTGTCCTGGGACCTCTATTGTTTATAATATATATAAATGATTTAGATTCAGGTTTGAGTAGCAACATTTGCAAATTTGCCGATGATACGAAAATCGGTAGGGAAATTAATTCGGGGGAGGACTCACTATCACTTCAAGTTCATCTAGATAGGGTTTTGAAATGGTCAAAGGATTGGCAGATGCAGTTTAATGCTGATAAATGTAAAGTTTTGAAGTTAGGTAAAGATGATAGAGTTACAAGATACGAGCTGGATGGTGTTGATATTGCGAATTCGGATTGCGAAAGGGATCTGGGAGTTATGATTAGTAAGAATTTAAAAGAGAGATTCAGGACAGATAATGCAGAGATTAAGGACAGCCATTGAATTAGTTAGGAGCAAGGGAGGAATCCCGATCATATGTTGCATTCTACCAAGAAAAGTAGTGGGAAATGAATGGATGTCGAGGGCAATTGGTGTCAATTGCCGGCTGGAAAGATATTGCAAATCAAATGCAATATCTTTCATAGACAACTGGGAACACTTCTATGGAAGAAATGAAATGTATGCTCGTGATGGGGTGCATCTATCGAGAGCTGGGGATGTTGCTGTTGCGAACTCGTTGGAAGAAGTGGTTAGAGGTGTTTGTTTGGGTTTAAACTATTGGTAGATAGGGGTATGGGAATTGATTTGGAGGAAGGAGGTAATAAAAGTATGTGTTTGTGGGAGAAAGGAATTGGCAAAATGATCAGGGAAAGAGAAGGGCCTCAAAATAACAATTCACTTAGGGTATATTACACTAACAGTAGAATTCTAAGAAATAAAATTAACGAATTGAATGCTCTTGTCTGCACAGAAAAAAATATATATTATTGCACTTACCGAAACGTGGATGAATGTAGAAAATAGAGAACTATTAGCTGAATATCAAATAAATGGATTTAAACTATTTCACACAGATAGATATATTAGACGAGGAGGTGGAGTAGCCATATATGTTAGGGACAATTTGAAATGTAGTCTCAAAGAGGGAATCAAAACTGAGCCACACACAGAAACTATTTGGATAGAATTAAACGAAAAAGCTAATAATATTATAATAGGAGTTATAAATAGGCCACCAAATTTAGACAGAATGGAAGCAAAGCACCTATGGGATGAAATATCTAGAGCATCTAGATCTAACAGTATTTATGTCATGGGTGACTTTAATTTTAGCCGAATAAACTGGTTGAACAAAACAGGGAATAGTGAAGCAGAAGATTTTCTAGAATTAATTGACGATTGCTTTCTTACGCAACACATTAAGGAACCAACACGGGAAAATAATATTTTAGATTTAGTGTTAACTAACAGGGAAACACAAATTAATGACATCGAAATAGGGAGTGAGCTAGGAAACAGTGATCACAAAGAAATCAGATTTAGCATAGAATGGAATAGACCAGTAGGAGAAAATTCTGTTAAAGTGCCAGATTTTCGAAAAGCTGATTTTAATAGCCTAAGAATTTTTTGGGGTCAAATTGATTGGAAAGTCTTGGGTATGGGGTGTGGGCCGGTCTTGGAGCGAGACATGAACCCAGCGATAGGTGACTTAAATGGGGATTTCGATGTGGATTCAATATATAACTTATTTAAGAATATTCTAAACAAAGCACAGGAACGTAGAATACCATACAAATTGAATAGATCAAATACTAATGACCCAAAGTGGATAACAAAGAATTTGAAGAACCTTATAGGTAAAAAGAGAGCTTGGTACAAAAGGATTAAAAATGGGGAGGTCACTCTAGAACAGGAATTCGTACAACTGGTTAGAAATGTTAAAAAAGAGATAAGGAAAGCAAAAAGAAACTGTGAAGTTCGCATAGCAGGGCAAGCAAAGACAAATCCTAAAGGGTTTTTTCAGTCATATCGTACTAAGACTAGGGAAAGGATAGGTCCATTAAATACTGAGACAGGTCAAATAACAGATAGTGATGAAGAGTTGAGTAGTATTTTTAATAAATATTTTGTATCTGAATTTACTAAAGAGGAACTTAACAATATGCCTTCAGCCGAACAAGTCTATGTGGGTGGGGACGACGACAGGTTGACGAGTTTAGCAGTTACCAGGGAGGATGTTCTTAAACAAATAGTAAAACTCAAACCAAACAAATCCCCAGGGCCGGATGACGGATGAAGTGTTTGCCAGGGTGCTTAAAGAATACAAAGAGGAGCTTTGTGACCCACTGTCAACCATATTTAATTAATCAATAGAGTCGGCCAGAGTTTTGGAAAGTTGCTAATGTGATACCAGTTTTTAAGAAAGGAGATAGATTACTTGCGTCTAACTATTGACCAATTAGCCTAACGTCTATTGTGAGAAAGTTACTGGAATCTATAATAGCAAATAAAATTCGTCTTCATCTTGAAAAACATAAATTAATAATTGAGTCGCAACATGGTTTTATAAATGGCCGTTCATGTTTAACAAATTTGTTATCTTTTTATTCTAGCATAGTTGAGGCAGTTGATAGTGGTAAGGATTGTGATGTTGTGTACCTTGACTTTAGCAAAGCTTTTGATACAGTGCCACATGAAAGACTGATTACAAAGATAGAGTCTCATGGTATTGGGGGTGCTATGTTAAGCTGGATTAGGGCATGGCTATACCAAAGGAAACAGAGAGTTAGTATAAATGGAATCAAGTCAGAGTGGGAAAATGTTGTAAGTGGAGTGCCTCAAGGTTCTGTCCTGGGACCTCTGTTGTTTATAATATATATAAATGATTTAGATTCTGGTTTGAGTAGCAAGATTTGCAAATTAGCCGGTGATGCGAAAATCGGTAGGGAAATTAATTCGGAGGAGGACTCACTATCACTTCAAGTTCATCTAGATAGGGTTTTGAAATGGTCAATGGATTGGCAGATGCAGTTTAATGCTGATAAATGTAAAGTTTTGAAGTTAGGTAAAGATGATAGAGTTACAAGATACGAGCTGGATGGTGTTGAGATTGCGAATTCGGATTGCGAAAGGGATCTGGGAGTTATGATTAGTAAGAATTTAAAAGAGAGATTCAGGACAGATAATGCAGAGATTAAGGACAGCCATTGAATTAGTTAGGAGCAAGGGAGGAATCCCGATCATATGTGGCATTCTACCAAGAAATGGAGTGGGAAATGAATGGATGTCGAGGGCAATTGGTGTCAATTGCCGGCTGGAAAGATATTGCAAATCAAATGCAATATCTTTCATAGACAACTGGGAACACTTCTATGGAAGAAATGAAATGTATGCTCGTGATGGGGTGCATCTATCGAGAGCTGGGGATGTTGCTGTTGCGAACTCGTTGGAAGAAGTGGTTAGAGGTGTTTGTTTGGGTTTAAACTATTGGTAGATAGGGGTATGGGAATTGATTTGGAGGAAGGAGGTAATAAAAGTATGTGTTTGTGGGAGAAAGGAATTGGCAAAATGATCAGGGAAAGAGAAGGGCCTCAAAATAACAATTCACTTAGGGTATATTACACTAACAGTAGAATTCTAAGAAATAAAATTAACGAATTGAATGCTCTTGTCTGCACAGAAAAAATAGATATTATTGCACTTACCGAAACGTGGATGAATGTAGAAAATAGAGAACTATTAGCTGAATATCAAATAAATGGATTTAAACTATTTCACACAGATAGATATATTAGACGAGGAGGTGGAGTAGCCATATATGTTAGGGACAATTTGAAATGTAGTCTCAAAGAGGGAATCAAAACTGAGCCACACACAGAAACTATTTGGATAGAATTATACGAAAAAGCTAATAATATTATAATAGGAGTTATATATAGGCCACCAAATTTAGAGAGAATGGAAGCAAAGCACCTATGGGATGAAATATCTAGAGCATCTAGATCTAACAGTATTTATGTCATGGGTGACTTTAATTTTAGCGGAATAAACTGGTTGAACAAAACAGGGAATAGTGAAGCAGAATATTTTCTAGAATAAATTGACGATTGCTTTCTTACGCAACACATTAAGGAACCAACACAGGAAAATAATATTTTAGATTTAGTGTTAACTAACAGGGAAACACAAATTAATGACATCGAAATAAGGAGTGAGCTAGGGAACAGTGATCACAAAGATATCAGATTTAGCATAGAATGGATTAGACCAGTAGGAGAAAATTCTGTTAAAGTGCCAGATTTTCGAAAAGCTGATTTTAATAGCCTAAGAATTTTTTTGGGTCAAATTGATTGGAAAGTCTTGGGTATGGGGTGTGGGCCGGTCTTGGAGCGAGACATGAACCCAGCGATAGGTGACTTAAATGGGGATTTCGATGTGGATTCAATATATAACTTATTTAAGAATATTCTAAACAAAGCACAGGAACGTAGTATACCATACAAATTGAATAGATCAAATACTAATGACCCAAAGTGGATAACAAAGAATTTGAAGAGCATTATAGGTAAAAAGAGAGCTTGGCACAAAAGGATTAAAAATGGGGAGGTCACTCTAGAACAGGAATTCGTACAACTGGTTAGAAATGTTAAAAAAGAGATAAGGAAAGCAAAAAGAAACTGTGAAGTTCGCATAGCAGGGCAAGCAAAGACAAATCCTAAAGGGTTTTTTCAGTCATATCGTACTAAGACTAGGGAAAGGATAGGTCCATTAAAAACTGAGACAGGTCAAATAACAGATAGTGATGAAGAGTTGAGTAGTATTTTTAATAAATATTTTGTATCTGAATTTACTAAAGAGGAACTTAACAATATGCCTTCAGCCGAACAAGTCTATATGGGTGGGGACGACGACAGGTTGACGAGTTTAGCAGTTACCAGGGAGGATGTTCTTAAACAAATAGTAAAACTCAAACCAAACAAATCCCCAGGGCCGGATGACGGATGAAGTGTTTGCCAGGGTGCTTAAAGAATACAAAGAGGAGCTTTGTGACCCACTGTCAACCATATTTAATTAATCAATAGAGTCGGCCAGAGTTTTGGAAAGTTGCTAATGTGATACCAGTTTTTAAGAAAGGAGATAGATTACTTGCGTCTAACTATTGACCAATTAGCCTAACGTCTATTGTGAGAAAGTTACTGGAATCTATAATAGCAAATAAAATTCGTCTTCATCTTGAAAAACATAAATTAATAATTGAGTCGCAACATGGTTTTATAAATGGCCGTTCATGTTTAACAAATTTGTTATCTTTTTATTCTAGCATAGTTGAGGCAGTTGATAGTGGTAAGGATTGTGATGTTGTGTACCTTGACTTTAGCAAAGCTTTTGATACAGTGCCACATGAAAGACTGATTACAAAGATAGAGTCTCATGGTATTGGGGGTGCTATGTTAAGCTGGATTAGGGCATGGCTATACCAAAGGAAACAGAGAGTTAGTATAAATGGAATCAAGTCAGAGTGGGAAAATGTTGTAAGTGGAGTGCCTCAAGGTTCTGTCCTGGGACCTCTGTTGTTTATAATATATATAAATGATTTAGATTCTGGTTTGAGTAGCAAGATTTGCAAATTTGCCGGTGATGCGAAAATCGGTAGGGAAATTAATTCGGAGGAGGACTCACTATCACTTCAAGTTCATCTAGATAGGGTTTTGAAATGGTCAATGGATTGGCAGATGCAGTTTAATGCTGATAAATGTAAAGTTTTGAAGTTAGGTAAAGATGATAGAGTTACAAGATACGAGCTGGATGGTGTTGAGATTGCGAATTCGGATTGCGAAAGGGATCTGGGAGTTATGATTAGTAAGAATTTAAAAGAGAGATTCAGGACAGATAATGCAGAGATTAAGGACAGCCATTGAATTAGTTAGGAGCAAGGGAGGAATCCCGATCATATGTGGCATTCTACCAAGAAAAGGAGTGGGAAATGAATGGATGTCGAGGGCAATTGGTGTCAATTGCCGGCTGGAAAGATATTGCAAATCAAATGCAATATCTTTCATAGACAACTGGGAACACTTCTATGGAAGAAATGAAATGTATGCTCGTGATGGGGTGCATCTATCGAGAGCTGGGGATGTTGCTGTTGCGAACTCGTTGGAAGAAGTGGTTAGAGGTGTTTGTTTGGGTTTAAACTATTGGTAGATAGGGGTATGGGAATTGATTTGGAGGAAGGAGGTAATAAAAGTATGTGTTTGTGGGAGAAAGGAATTGGCAAAATGATCAGGGAAAGAGAAGGGCCTCAAAATAACAATTCACTTAGGGTATATTACACTAACAGTAGAATTCTAAGAAATAAAATTAACGAATTGAATGCTCTTGTCTGCACAGAAAAAAATATATATTATTGCACTTACCGAAACGTGGATGAATGTAGAAAATAGAGAACTATTAGCTGAATATCAAATAAATGGATTTAAACTATTTCACACAGATAGATATATTAGACGAGGAGGTGGAGTAGCCATATATGTTAGGGACAATTTGAAATGTAGTCTCAAAGAGGGAATCAAAACTGAGCCACACACAGAAACTATTTGGATAGAATTAAACGAAAAAGCTAATAATATTATAATAGGAGTTATAAATAGGCCACCAAATTTAGACAGAATGGAAGCAAAGCACCTATGGGATGAAATATCTAGAGCATCTAGATCTAACAGTATTTATGTCATGGGTGACTTTAATTTTAGCCGAATAAACTGGTTGAACAAAACAGGGAATAGTGAAGCAGAAGATTTTCTAGAATTAATTGACGATTGCTTTCTTACGCAACACATTAAGGAACCAACACGGGAAAATAATATTTTAGATTTAGTGTTAACTAACAGGGAAACACAAATTAATGACATCGAAATAGGGAGTGAGCTAGGAAACAGTGATCACAAAGAAATCAGATTTAGCATAGAATGGAATAGACCAGTAGGAGAAAATTCTGTTAAAGTGCCAGATTTTCGAAAAGCTGATTTTAATAGCCTAAGAATTTTTTTGGGTCAAATTGATTGGAAAGTCTTGGGTATGGGGTGTGGGCCGGTCTTGGAGCGAGACATGAACCCAGCGATAGGTGACTTAAATGGGGATTTCGATGTGGATTCAATATATAACTTATTTAAGAGTATTCTAAACAAAGCACAGGAACGTAGTATACCATACAAATTGAATAGATCAAATACTAATGACCCAAAGTGGATAACAAAGAATTTGAAGAACCTTATAGGTAAAAAGAGAGCTTGGTACAAAAGGATTAAAAATGGGGAGGTCACTCTAGAACAGGAATTCGTACAACTGGTTAGAAATGTTAAAAAAGAGATAAGGAAAGCAAAAAGAAAGTGTGAAGTTCGCATAGCAGGGCAAGCAAAGACAAATCCTAAAGGGTTTTTTCAGTTATATCGTACTAAGACTAGGGAAAGGATAGGTCCATTAAAAACTGAGACAGGTCAAATAACAGATAGTGATGAATAGATGAGTAGTATTTTTAATAAATATTTTGTATCTGAATTTACTAAAGAGGAACTTAACAATATGCCTTCAGCCGAACAAGTCTATGTGGGTGGGGACGAGGACAGGTTGACGAGTTTAACAGTTACCAGGGAGGATGTTCTTAAACAAATAGTAAAACTCAAACCAAACAAATCCCCAGGGCCGGATGAAGTGTTTTGTTTTCTTTTGAAGAGTGTTCAAAACACTCCCTGTTTTGTTCACCCAGTTTATTCCACTAAAATTTAAGTCACCCATGACATAAATACTGTTAGATCTAAATGCTCTAGATATTTCATTCCAAAGATGCTTTGCTTCCATTCTGTCTAAATTTGGTGGCCTATATATAACTCCTATTATAATATTATTAGCTTTTTCGTTTAATTCTATCCAAATAGTTTCTGTGTGTGGCTCAGTTTTGATTCCCTCTTTGAGACTACATTTTAAATTGTCCCTAACATATATGGCTACTCCCCCTGCTCGTCTAATATATCTATCTGTGTGAAATAGTTTAAATCCATTTATCTGATATTCAGTTAATAGTTCTCTATTTTCTACGTTCATCCACGTTTCGGTAAGTGCAATAATATCTATTTTTTTCTGTGCAGACAAGAGCATTTAATTCATTAATTTTATTTCTTAGACTTCTACTGTTAGTGTAATATATCCTAAGTGAATTGTTATTTTGAGGCCCTTTTCTTTCCCTGATCATTTTGCCAATTCTTTTCTCCCACGAACACATACTTTTATTACCTCCTTCCTCCAAATCAAATCCCATACCACTATCTACTAACAGTTTAAACCCAAACAAACACCTCTTACCATTGGTTCCAACGAGTTTGCAACAGCAACCACCCCAGCTCTCGATAGATGCACCCCATCACGAGCATACATTTCATTTCTTTCATAGAAGCGTTCCCAGTTGTCTATGAATGATATTGCATTTGATTTGCAATATCTTTCCAGCCGGCAATTGACACCAAGTGCCCTCGACATCCATTTATTTCCCACTCCCTTTCTTGGAAGAATGCCACATATGATCGGGATTCCTCCCTTGCTCCTAACTAATTCAATGGCTGTCCTAAATCTCTGTATTAGTTCCTCACTCTTAACTCACCCAACATCATTACCCCCTGCACTAATACAAATAATGGGTTTGTTCCCATTTCCCGTCATAATATCATTCATGTTTTCAACAATATCACCAATTCCAGCTCCCGGATAGCAAACCCTTAATCTGTTCCCCCTATCTCTGGCACAAAACGTTCTGTCTAAATACCTCACCTGGGAATCTCCCACAACCAAAATTCGCTTCGGTACCGCCCTAACTTTCTGAGCAGCCTAAGGGGCCTGCGCTCCGCTGTTCCTCGCAGATTTCCTCGCTGCAGGCGCACCACAGCACTCGTTATCTTGAGGCTATCTTGAGTTGATTTCGGGGCTTTAGTGTCCCCGCGGCCCGGTCCTTGACCAGGCCTCCACCCCCAGGAAGCAGCCCGTGACAGCTGACTAACACCCAGGTACCTATTTTATTGCTAGGTAACAGGGGCATAGGGTGAAAGAAACTTTGCCCATTTGTTTCTGCCTCGTGCGGGAATCGAACCCGCGCCACAGAATTACGAGTCCTGCGCGCTATCCACCAGGCTACGAGGCCCTCCAACACAGCAAATGAATTTGCCGTCCTTAGGGCGTCAGTAGGCGGCCTTGTCAAGGTCTTCTTAAGACCCCTGTCTTTCACTACTCTCCACGATGAGGTCTCGTCAACACTGGTCTCCTCCTTCGTTTCCTCTCGAAGTCTCAGCCGTCGTACCTCCTCCTGCAGGGAATCCATCTCTGCTCTCAGAGCTCCAACCAAACTCACCAAAGGAGAAGAGAGTTTGGATAGCTGCCTGAGAGATATGTGTTAATATGTGTCTGAGTCTGTGGGATTTTACTGGCAAGATTAGCACCAACCGATGAAAAGAAGCTTTTAAATTCATTTGCCATTTCTAAATCAGTTGACGGTGTATTCCCATCCTTATAGAGTTTTATTTGGATATGTGAGTGCTGTTTAGTTCCTCGGATACTAGAGATTGTTTTCCATGTGCTTTTCATGTTGCCTTTTGCTTCATTGAATCTATCACATAATATGCAAGTTTTGCCTTTCTTATGATACTGGTAAGCATTGATGAGTACCTTTTAGCTACTTCCTTCGAAACTAGGCCAGTTACTTGTCAGTTACTTGCTTGGTAAGAAGGGGACAATGAAGGTTGTAGAGGCTTAGAGTTTTCGAGAGGAAGAGGTTAGCTAATGAATTTATATCCTGGGTATTATTGAATTCAGAATCCCAGTTGATATTGTGAGCTGCATTTGTAAGATTGCCTAAAGCTGATTCACTGTGTAACCTAAATGAAAGTTTCTTGCTCTTTGGTGGTGTTATGTCCATGTTCGCTATGAGAAAGGTAGGATAGTGGTCAGTTGTTCTGATGTAGATTATACCAGATACAAGGGGAGCTGTTACGTTTGTCCATATGTGATCCGAGGTAAGAACATAAGAACATAAGAACAAAGGTAACTGCTGAAGGCCTATTGGCCCATACGAGGCAGCTTCTATCTATAACCACCCAGTCCCACTCATAAACATGTCCAACCCGCGCTTGACACAATCGAGAGACCCCACCTCCACCACGTTACGCGGTAATTGGTTCCACAAATCAACAACCCTGTTACCGAACCAGTATTTACCCAAGTTTTTCCTAAATCTTAATTTTTCCAATTGATACCCATTGTTTCGTGTTCTATCTCGAATTGATACTTTTAATACCCTATTAATATCCCCTTTGTTGTGTCCATTCATCCACTTGTAAACCTTTATCATGTCACCCCTACCTCTTCGCCTTTCCAGTGAATGCAATTTAAGCTTTGTTAATCTTTCTTCATATGAAAGATTTCTAATTTGGGGAATTAACTTAGTCATCCTACGCTGGACACGTTCAAGTGAATTTATATCCATACTATAGTACGGCGACCAAAACTGAACTGCATAATCTAAATGGGGCCTAACCAGAGCAATCATAAAGTAAAATGATCATAAAGATAATTAGCTTAGTAATGATTAATTAAAATCCTATAATTAGTATGAACCTAAGAAAACAAAGTGAGCTCAAATAGATAATTAAAAAAAATGACATATAAATCTAAGTAAATCTAGAAATGTACTCTAATATAAATCTAAGTGTAAAAATAAACAAAGTGAGAGTATATTCATGGAGAAGATTTTACTATGATACTGAGGTAGATGCTTATATAAACAACTATACTATTGATAAATTCCAATAAATGATTACTAAGAAACAAAGACCAAGTTACATTAAATATAACAGGGTAATAAAGAGCCCTAGGTTTAGTGACAAGGGGATTAACTAAGACCAAATAATTAGGAGTAAAAAACAAAAAATTTCAACAACAAAGATGACAACAAAAAATAAAAATAAAAATAAGAAACATTTGGAAAGGAAAGGCAGAGCTTAAGTACACTTTGGTAGTATGTGAGTACATATATATATCCATTCAAATGCGAACAAGCCTGAATGGTTATATCTATTCAAATGTATGGCGTCCAAAACTGAAACGCATAATCTAAATGGTCGGTAACAAGAGCAAGATATAGCTGAAGAACAACCCGAGATGACTTATTAGTAATGCTTCGATTAATAAATCCTAGTGTCTTATTTGCCTTATTACGAACATTTATGCATTAATTTTTTTGGTTTAAAATTCTTACCAATCATAACTCCCAGATCCCTTTCGCAATCATAAGAACATAAGAACATAAGAACAAAGGTAACTGCAGAAGGCCTATTGGCCCATACGAGGCAGCTCCTATTCTATAACCACTCAATCCCACTCATATACTTGTCCAACCCGCGCTTGAAACAATCGAGGGACTCCAACTCCACAATGTTACGCGGCAATTGGTTCCACAAATCAACAACCCTCTTACTGAACCAGTATTTACCCAAGTCTTTCCTAAATCTAAACTTATCCAATTTATATCCATTGTTTCGTGTTCTGTCCTGTGTTGATACTTTTAATACCCTATTAATATCCCCCCGGTTATGTCCATTCATCCACTTGTAAACCTCTATCATGTCACCCCTAACTCTTCGCCTTTCCAGTGAATGCAACTTAAGCTTTGTTAATCTTTCTTCATATGAAAGATTTCTAATTTGGGGAATTAACTTAGTCATCCTACGCTGGACACGTTCAAGTGAATTTATATCCATTCTATAATATGGCGACCAAAACTGAACTGCATAATCTAAATGGGGCCTAACTAGAGCAAGATATAGCTTGAGAACCACACCAGGTGTCTTGTTACTAACGCTGCGATTAATAAATCCAAGTGTCCGATTTGCCTTATTACGAACATTTATGCATTGATCCTTTTGTTTTAAATTCTTACTAATCATAACTCCCAGATCCCTTTCGCAATCCGACTTCGCAATCACAACACCATCTAGCTCGTATCTTGTAACTCTATCATCATTACCTAACCTCAGAACTTTACATTTATCAGCATTAAACTGCATCTGCCAATCCTTTGACCATTTCAAAACCCTATCTAGATCAACTTGAAGTGATAGTGAGTCCTCCTCCGAATTAATTTCCCTACCGATTTTCGTATCATCGGCAAATTTGCAAATGTTGCTACTCAAACCTGAATCTAAATCATTTATATATATTATAAACAACAGAGGTCCCAGGACAGAGCCTTGAGGCACTCCACTTACAACATTTTCCCACTCTGACTTGATTCCATTTATACTAACTCTCTGTTTCCTTTGGTATAGCCATGCCCTAATCCAGCTTAATATAGCACCCCCAATACCATGAGACTCTATTTTTTTAATCAGTCTTTCATGTGGCACTGTATCAAAAGCTTTGCTAAAGTCAAGGTATACAACATCGCAATCCTTACCACTATCAACTGCCTCAACAATGCTAGAATAAAAAGATAACAAATTTGTTAAACATGAACGGCCATTTATAAAACCATGTTGCGACTCAATTATTAATTTATGTTTTTCAAGATGAAGACGAATTTTATTTGCTATTATAGATTCGAGTAACTTTCCCACAATAGACGTTAGGCTAATTGGTCGATAGTTAGACGCAAGTGATCTATCTCCTTTCTTAAAAACTGGTATCACATTAGCAACTTTCCAAAACTCTGGCACTCTGCCTGACTCTATTGATTTATTAAATATGGTTGACAGTGGGTCACAAAGCTCCTCTTTGCATTCTTTAAGCACCCTAGCAAACACTTCATCCGGCCCTGGGGATTTGTTTGGTTTGAGTTTTACTATTTGTTTAAGAACATCCTCCCTGGTAACTACTAAACTCGTCAACCTGTCCTCGTCCCCACCCACATAGACTTGTTCGGCTGAAGGCATATTGTTAAGTTCTTCTTTAGTAAATACAGATACAAAATATTTATTAAAAATACTACTCATCTCTTCATCACTATCTGTTATTTGACCTGTCTCAGTTTTTAATGGACCTATCCTTTCCCTAGTCTTAGTACGATATAACTGAAAAAACCCTTTAGGATTTGTCTTTGCTTGCCCTGCTATGCGAACTTCATAGTTTCTTTTTGCTTTCCTTATCTCTTTTTTAACATTTCTAACCAGTTGTACGAATTCCTGTTCTAAAGTGACCTCCCCATTTTTAATCCTTTTGTACCAAGCTCTCTTTTTACCTATAAGGTTCTTCAAATTCTTTGTTATCCACTTTGGGTCATTAGTATACGATCTATTCAATTTGTATGGTATACTACGTTCCTGTGCTTTGTTTAGAATATTCTTAAATAAGTTATATATTGAATCCACATCGAAATCCCCATTTAAGTCACCTATCGCTGGGTTCATGTCTCGCTCCAAGACCAGCCCACACCCCATACCCAAGCCTTTCCAATCAATTTGACCCAAAAAATTTCTTAGGCTATTAAAATCAGCTTTTCGAAAATCTGGCACTTTAACAGAATTTTCTCCTACTGGTCTATTCCATTCTATGCTAAATCTGATTTCTTTGTGATCACTGCTCCCTAGCTCACTCCCTATTTCGATGTCATTAATTTGCGTTTCCCTGTTAGTTAACACTAAATCTAAAATATTATTTTCCCGTGTTGGTTCCTTAATGTGTTGCGTAAGAAAGCAATCGTCAATTAATTCTAGAAAATCTTCTGCTTCACTATTCCCTGTTTTGTTCAACCAGTTTATTCCGCTAAAATTAAAGTCACCCATGACATAAATACTGTTAGATCTAGATGCTCTAGATATTTCATCCCATAGATGCTTTGCTTCCATTCTGTCTAAATTTGGTGGCCTATATATTACTCCTATTATAATATTATTAGCTTTTTCGTTTAATTCAATCCAAATAGTTTCTGAGTGTGGCTCTGTTTTGATTCCCTCTTTGAGACTACATTTCAAATTGTCCCTAACATATATGGCTACTCCACCTCCTCGTCTAATATATCTATCTGTGTGAAATAGTTTAAATCCATATATTTGATATTCAGCTAATAGTTCTCTATTTTCTACATTCATCCACGTTTCGGTAAGTGCAATAATATCTATTTTTTCTGTGCAGACAAGAGCATTTAATTCGTTAATTTTATTTCTTAGACTTCTACTGTTAGTGTAATATACCCTAAGTGAATTGTTATTTTGCGGACCTTCTCTTTCCCTGATCGTTTTGCCAATTCCTTTCTCCCACAAACACATACTTTTATTACCTCCTTCCTCCAAATCAATTCCCATACCTCTATCTACTAACAGTTTAAACCCAAACAAACACCTCTAACCACTTCTTCTAGCGAGTTCGCAACAGCAACAACCCCAGCTCTCGATAGATGCACCCCATCACGAGCATACATTTCATTTCTTCCATAGAAGTGTTCCCAGTTGTCTATGAAAGATATTGCATTTGATTTGCAATATCTTTCCAGCCGGCAATTGACACCAAGTGCCCTCGATATCCATTCATTTCCCACTCCCTTTCTTGGAAGAATGCCACATATGATCGGGATTCCTCCCTTGCTCCTAACTAACTCTATGGCTGTTTTATACCTCTGAATCAGTTCCTCACTCCTGACTCGACCAACATCATTTCCTCCCACGCTAATGCAAATAATGGGATTGTTCCCATTACCAGCCATAATATCATTCATGTTGTTTATAATATCACCAATGCCAGCTCCGGGATAGCAAACCCTTAACCTGTTCCCCCTATCTCTAGCACAAAACGTTCTATCCAAATACCTTATCTGGGAATCTCCCACAACTAATGTTTGCTTAGGTACTTCCTTTACTTTCTGAGGGGCCTGCGCTTCCTTTCTCTTCGTTGCTTTCCCTTTTGCGCGATCCACAGTCTCTCCACAGCACTCGTCCTCCAAAACGTCAAATGAATTTGAAGTTGCTATGGCGTTTGAAGGCGGCTTTATCAAAGTCTTCACAATCCGACTTCACAATCTCAACACATATGAACAGAAGACTGTAAGAAAGACTTGGGTAAATACTGGTTCTATAAAGGGGTTGTTGATTTGTGGAACCAATTACCGCATAACGTTATGGAGGTGGGGTCCCTCGATTGTGTCAAGAGTGGATTGGACATTTACATGAGTGGGATTGGGTGGTTATGGATAGGAGCTGTCTCATATGGGCCAATAGACCTTCTACAGTTACTTTTGTTCTTATGTTCATATGTTTTCATGTTCATTCACTGGAACGGCGAAGACTTTTCATATATGTTGAATTTCTGAGAGGAGTTGTATATTATATCTGTGCTGACTGGATAACAATGCCTGGAGCAAAGAGTCTGTATGAACATAAGAACAAAGGAAAATGCAGAAGGCCCATTGGCCCATACGAGGCAGCTCTTATTTATAACCATCCAATCCCACTCATATACATGTCCAACCCACGCTTGAAACAATTGATGGACCCCACCTCTACCACATTACGTTGAAATTGGTTCCACAAATAAACAACCCTGTTACTGAACCAGTATTTACCCAAGTCTTTCCTAAATCTAAACTTATCCAATTTATACCCATTGTTTCGTGTTCTGTCTTGTGTTGATACTTTTAATACCCTACTAATATCCCCTTTGTTATGTCCATTCATCCACTTATAAACCAGGTGCATTCAGTCAGGTGCAGTCACAGTGAGAGGTTGTGTTAGCTGGAGCTCCGATTCTAATAACATTATTATTGCAATAATGGAAGGATTAGTAAAAGATTTGGTGAGTATGGTTGGAGCTCTGAGAGCAGAGATGGATTCCCTGCGGGAGGAGGTACGACGGCTACGACTTCGGGAGGAAACGAAGGAGGAGGCCAGTGTTGACGGGACTTCATTAAGAAGGACTGACGAGACCAGTATTAAGAAGTCCTCGTCTTGGCAAGTTGTGAAAGACAGGGGTCTTAAGAAGACCTTGGCAAAACCGACAACTAATAGCCTACACCTAAGGACTTTTAACGCATTTGACGTATTAGAAGACGAGTGCTGTGTTGAACCTGTTGTTCAACGAGGTGGCAAAGACAAAGTAACGAGGAGCATTGAAGCGCAGGTCCCTCAAACTGCTCGAAAGGAAAAGGGAGAATCGAAGCGAATTTTGGTTGTGGGAGATTCCCAGGTGAGGTATTTAGACAGAACGTTTTGTGCCAGAGATAGGGGGAACAGATTAAGGGTTTGCTATCCGGGAGATGGAATTGGTGATATTGTTGGAAACATGAATGATATTATGACAGGAAATGGAAACAAACCCATTATTTGTATTAGTGCAGGGGGTAATGATGTTGGACGAGTTAGGAGTGAGGAACTAATACAGAGATTCACGACAGCCATTGAATTAGTTAGGAGCAAGGGAGGAATCCCGATCATATGTGGCATTCTTCCAAGAAAGGGAGTAGGAAATGAATGGATATCGAGGGCACTTGGTGTCAATTGCCGGCTGGAAAGATATTGCAAATCAAATGCAATATCTTTCATAGACAACTGGGAACACTTCTATGGAAGAAATGGAATGTATGCTCGTGATGGGGTGCATCTATCGAGAGCTGGGGTTGTTGCTGTTGCGAACTCGTTGGAAGAAGTGGTTAGAGGTGTTTGTTTGGGTTTAAACTGTTAGCTGATAGAGGTATGGGAATTGATTTGGAGGAAGGAGATAATAAAAGTACGTGTTTGTGGGAGAAAGGAATTGGCAAAATGATCAGGGAAAGAGAAGGGCCTCAAAATATCAATTCACTTAGGGTATATTACACTAACAGTAGAAGTCTAAGAAATACAATTAACGAATTAAATGCTCTTGTCTGCACAGAAAAAATAGATATTATTGCACTTACCGAAACGTGGATGAATGTAGAAAATAGAGAACTATTAGCTGAATATCAAATAAATGGATTTAAACTATTTCACACAGATAGATATATTAGACGAGGAGGGGGAGTAGCCATATATGTAAGGGACAATTTGAAATGTAGTCTCAAAGAAGGAATCAAAACTGAGCCACACACAGAAACTGTTTGGATAGAATTATACGAAAAAGCAAATAATATTATAATAGGAGTTATATATTGGCCACCAAATTTAGACAGAATGGCAGCAAAGCATCTATGGGATGAAATATCTAGGGCATCTAGATCTAACAGTATTTACGTCATGGGTGACTTTAATTTTAGTGGAATAAACTGGTTGAACAAAACAGGGAATAGTGAAGCAGAAGATTTTCTAGAATTAATTGACGATTGCTTTCTTACGCAACACATTAAGGAACCAACACGGGAAAATAATATTTTAGATTTAGTGTTAACTAACAGGGAAACACAAATTAATGACCTCGAAATAGGGAGTGAGCTAGGGAACAGTGATCACAAAGAAATCAGATTTAGCATAGAATGGAATAGACCTGTAGGGGAAAATTCTGTTAAAGTGCCAGATTTTCGAAAAGCTGATTTTAATAGCCTTAGAAATTTTTTGGGTCAAATTGATTGGAAAGTCTTGGGTATGGGGTGGGGGCCGATCTTGGAGCGGGACATGAACCCAGCGATAGGTGACGTAAATGGGGATTTCGATGTGGATTCAATATATAACTTATTTAAGAATATTCTAAACAAAGCACAGGAACGTAGTATACCATACAAATTGAATAGATCGAATACCAATGACCCAAAGTGGATAACAAAGAATTTGAAGAACCTTATAGGTAAAAAGAGAGCTTGGTACAAAAGGATTAAAAATGGGAAGGTCACTTTAGAACAGGAATTCGTACAACTGGTTAGAAGTGTTAAAAAAGAGATAAGGAAAGCAAAAAGAAACTATGAAGTTCGCATAGCAGGGCAAGCAAAGACAAATCCTAAAGGGTTTTTTCAGTTATATCGTACTAAGACTAGGGAAAGGATAGGTCCATTAAAAACTGAGACAGGTCAAATAACAGATAGTGATGAAGAGATGAGTAGTATTTTTAATAAATATTTTGTATCTGTATTTACTGAAGAGGAACTTAACAATATGCCTTCAGCCGAACAAGTCTATGTGGGTGGGGACGAGGACAGGTTGACGAGTTTAACAGTTACCAGGGAGGATGTTCTTAAACAAATAGTAAAACTCAAACCAAACAGATCCCCAGGGCCGGATGAAGTGTTTGCCAGGGTGCTTAAAGAATGCAAAGAGGAGCTTTGTGACCCACTGTCAACCATATTTAATAAATCAATAGAGTCAGGCAGAGTGCCAGAGTTTTGGAAAGTTGCTAATGTGATACCAGTTTTTAAGAAAGGAGATAGATCACTTGCGTCTAACTATCGACCAATTAGCCTAACGTCTATTGTGGGAAAGTTACTCGAATCTATAATAGCAAATAAAATTCGTCTTCATCTTGAAAAACATAAATTAATAATTGAGTCGCAACATGGTTTTATAAATGGCCGTTCATGTTTAACAAATTTGTTATCTTTTTATTCTAGCATTGTTGAGGCAGTTGATAGTGGTAAGGATAGCGATGTTGTGTACTTTGACTTTAGCAAAGCTTAAAAAGTTAGAGTCTCATGGTATTGGGGGTTCTATATTAAGCTGGATTAGGGCATGGCTATACCAAAGGAAACAGAGTTAGTATAAATGGAGTCAAGTCAGAGTGGGAAAATGTTGTAAGTGGGGTGCCTCAGGGCTCTGTCCTGGGACCTCTGTTGTTTATAATATATATAAATGATTTAGATTCAGGTTTGAGTAGCAACATTTGCAAATTTGCCGATGATACGAAAATCGGTAGGGAAATTAATTCGGAGGAGGACTCACTATCACTTCAAGTTGATCTAGATAGGGTTTTGAAATGGTCGAAGGATTGGCAGATGCAGTTTAATGCTGATAAATGTAAAGTTCTGAGGTTAGGTAATGATGATAGGGTTACAAGATACGAGCTAGATGGTATTGAGATTGCGAAGTCGAACTGCGAAAGGGATCTGGGAGTTATGATTAGTAAGAATTTAAAACAAAAGGATCAATGCATAAATGTTCGTAATAAGGCAAATCGGACACTTGGATTTATTAATCGCAGCGTTAGTAACAAGACACCTGGTGTGGTTCTCAAGCTATATCTTGCTCTAGTTAGGCCCCATTTAGATTATGCAGTTCAGTTTTGGTCGCCATATTATAGAATGGATATAAATTCACTTGAACGTGTCCAGCGTAGGATGACTAAGTTAATTCCCCAAATTAGAAATCTTTCATATGAAGAAAGATTAACAAAGCTTAAGTTGCATTCACTGGAACGGCGAAGAGTTAGGGGTGACATGATAGAGGTTTACAAGTGGGTGAATGGACATAACAAAGGGGATATTAATAGGGTATTAAAAGTATCAACACAAGGCAGAACACGAAACAATGGGTATAAATTGGATAAGTTTAGATTTAGGAAAGACTTGGGTAAATACTGGTTCAGTAACAGGGTTGTTGATTTGTGGAACCAATTGCCGCGTAACATTGTGGAGGTGGGGTCCCTCGATTGTTTCAAGCATGGGTTGGACATGTATATGAGTGGGATTGGGTGGTTATAAATAGGAGCTGCCTCGTATGGGCCAATAGGCCTTCTGCAGTTGCCTTTGTTCTTATGTTCTTAAACCTCTATCATGTCACCATTAACTTCGCCTTTCCAGTAAATGCAACTTAGGCTTTCTTAATCTTTCTTCATATGAAAGATTTCTAATTTGGGGAATTAACTTAGTCATCCTACGCTGGACACGTTCAAGTGAGTTTATATCCATTCTATAGTACGGCGACCAAAACTGAACTGCATAATCTAAATAGGGCCTAACTAGAGCTAGATATAGCTGAAGAACCACACCAGGTGTCTTGTTACCAACGCTTCGATTAATAAATCCCAGTGTCCTATTTGCCTTATTACGAACATTCATGCATTGATCCTTTTGTTTTAAATTCTTACTAATCATAACTCCCAGTTCCCTTTCGCAATCTCAACACCATCTAGCTCGTATCTTAAGAACATAAGAACAAAGGTAACTGCAGAAGGCCTATTGGCCCATACGAGGCAGCTCCTATCTATAACCACCTAATCCCACTCATGTACTTGTCCAATCCGTGCTTGAAACAATAGAGGGATCCCACCTCCACCACGTTACGCGGTAATTGGTTCCACTAATCAACAACCTGTTACCGAACCAGTATTTACCGAAGTCTTTCCTAAATCTAAACTTATCCAATTTATACCCATTGTTTCGTGTTCTGTCTTGTGTTGATACTTTTAATATCCTATTAATATCTCCTTTGTTATGCCCATTCATCCACTTGTAAACCTCTATCATGTCACCCCTAACTCTTCGCCTTTCCAGTGAATGCAATTTAAGCTTTGTTAATCTTTCTTCATATGAAAGATTTCTAATTTGGGGAATATAATTAGTTAGGAGGAAGGGAGGAATCCCGATCATATGTGGCATTCTTCCAAGAAAGGGAGTGGGTAATGACTGGATGTCGAGGGCACTTGGTGTCAATTGCCGGCTGGAAAGATATTGCAAATCAAATGCAATATGTTTCATAGACAACTGGGAACACTTCTATGGAAGAAATGAAATGTATGCTCGAGATGGGGTTCATCTATCGATAGCTGGTGTGAGGGAATGAAGTTTCCCTCAGCTAGTTTTCCTAGTTTCTAGATTAGGCTAGTCGCTCTAGGGACTCTAGAAACTGAAGCTTTCAAACTAACATACTTGTGGAGTGTTGAATGAAAGCTTATGTTAAGGACTGTCGTTTGGGACTAGCTAGAGGTCTGTGATTGCTCTGTAGATAGAATTACAGAAACTTTTCCTGTTTCTGTGAAATAGGATGAGAGGTGAGAGTGAAGTGGTATGTGAGGTACCGTTAGTACTCTCAAACCGTTAGAGGTGGGGGGAAAGTGGGGTGAACGTTGCCCCCCCCCCCCACCATGTGAGACATTGTGCCACTGTCTTTAGGCCTCCCCCTCCTTGTGACGTCACGGGATGCCTGAAGGTGAGTGAGGCCTGGGATTGGGTTAGGCATCTCTGCCCCTGGCCGAGTTTTGGCGCGAGCAGCTGTTATTGGAAGCGGCACCATGGTGGTATGCCAGCTTCCTGCTAATTGGTCAGGACAAAGTAGGGGGGGAGATATGGGCATTTTGAGTTTCCCTAGCCCGCGAAATCGTTAGTTTGAGCTGGGTAGCAGGTGGAGGAGGACGTAGCTGGGTGGAGGTGGGTGTCGGCCACCTCCACCCCCGTTAATCGCTGTCGTTACCTTGTTGTCCTGCGGGGATGACACTCCTGCCATCCCGGGTTGTGTCTATGCCCAATTTTTGTGAAATTTGGGGCCGATGAGGTACGGAAGGACCAGTAAGAAAGCCTCAGAGACAGTGGGCACCCATGAGGCAGCTGGCAGAGCCTCATGGTGTAACTGGTGGTTCAAATAACCTGTCTAGTGATGTTGGCAATAGGTGGAATATGGGCAGGGCCTCCTAGTGTAATTGGTGTGATATTACAGGCCCTGTTGGACTTTGAATTCCTCCAGGCGCCGTCTGTGTGGTGATGCCGCCGGCCATTGTCACCCGAGTGTATGAGCGAGCATGCTGAGGATGGGGTGTAAAGTGATCTCCCATCCACGTGGGTATGCAGCTGAGGCGCCCCAGGCCACCCACGGCCACTCGCGCCGCCCACTTTCGCTAGCAGCCCGGGGAGGGGGGGGGGGGGCCACCCACCCAGGTTCCCCGTGTGGCCAAACCCCCACCCCATCCCCGCCCACCAGCTCAGCCGGGTGGGGTGCTGTGACGTCAGGCGCTACCCGTGGCCACCCCTTAGGGTCACGTGGTTAGGCCACCTTCCCTGGACATTCTAGGGCCACACCTCGCACGAGGAGCGAGCTAGGTGTTTACAGCCAGAGAGGTAGTGACCAGGGAAAGGACTGTGGAAGAAACCTGGAGCCGTGAGTACAATAAAAGTGTTACAGTGAGGGAAGCAGCTGAGTGACAGCTGTCAGTGGCACGTCCAGGTGACTGGTAGGGTGGTACCTGGAGATGGATGTTGTACACGGGACCACACTGTAGTTATATAAAGTATAAGTGTGTAGACTGACTCGAGTATGTAACCGGTCAGTGTAGAGATTTACCATATAAATGATCCAGTTGTCGATTCTATATAATCGGTCAAACTGGATTAGTGCGATGGAGTACCAGCATGTAAAATTATAATCATTATGTTGCAGGGATGTCAGTGGATACCCTGAGGTCTGTGTGGTTAGGGATACATTTACCTGGTGATATAATTTTCATTGATTATGTGAATGCCATTTCTATATGTTCATTTGCATGTTTTATGTACTGTGTTGTGTGGTGAGTCAGTAGATGTGATTGCTGACTGATTGCCTAATGATGTCATTAGCATGTGGGGTATGCTGACGGCATCATTTTGTTGCAGGTTTGTGCAGTGTTGTTATCAGTTTATACGATATTGCTGCCCTGGGAGCTGTGTTGAGGGTTTAAGGGACCTCTAGGATTATTCAGGGGAATTCACAGTACTTAATGAGAGCAGGCAGTTGATTGGTTAATTGCCTTGCTGAGGTGTGTGCTCACAGTAGTCCTTTGCAACGGTTGCAAGATAAGGGAGGCAGTAATATTGGTATACTCTTGTTGTTGCACAACCGTGTGTCATTATTGTGTGGGCACAGTAATTAACGAGTTGCAGTAGCCGCAACCGTATGTGGGCAGTGCATTTGTGTTGTTGCATGCCATTGTAGTGTGACCTATGTAACACTGGGGTTACTTTGTTTCTTTAAGTTGTGTTGAGGACTTAAGGATTCAGTGAGTTAATTAGATAGGGGTAATTAACTGGATAAGGGGTGCACACTTATTGTTGAGTGAGTGAGGGCTGTTATGGGAGAACAGTGTTGAGCTTGAGTGAGATACGTCTCAGGTGCAATTAATTGTCCGTGTGACAACTAATTGACCACTCTAGCTAATTATGTAATTAGCCTTCTCATCATGAATTCATGTAGTGGGAGAGGATCTGTCAGAGTCTGTCAGTATTTGTGTTAACGTAATTTGCTCGGGACTAATTACCTTTCGGGGGTATAGCAATTAGTGGCTCATGATAATTAGTGGAGTAATTAACATCTGGAGTCTTTAGGACTCAGATGACTCGGTAAAGCGAGGTCATGGAGCTAGCATAAATCGTTATATTAATCATATCCTGTCTGAGGACAGTGAATTAATTGCACTCATGTTAATTAGGGGTTTTTGTTTGTTTTGGGTGTGAGAGGGGAAGGGCCACGCGGTGCGAGCTCCGTGGAAAACAATATATATCTAGGGATATTTCAGTGATACAGGAACTAAACACAGTCAGATAACTTTTAAAGTGTGTCTCAACATATTAACCAATATATCATAGTGATTACCATCCGACCGTTTGTGTTAAAGGAAAAATAAGTGAAATTCGTGTGTAGTGAAGGCTGCCCTCGTGGTGCCAGGAGGCCTTAGGCGATAGTTGCCAAGTCGTCAATAAATCACATCTCTCGCTATTGAAACATCAAGTAATCAGTGCCCATAGTGCTAAGCTCTCTATGCAAAACCTGTGTCTATTATAACAAAAATTAAGATAACATATTCTAATATCAAGTGAACAATTTATACACAAAATAATTCCGTCGTGTGTATGTAAACAAGGGCCACTTGGAGGTAGGCCCACCCCAGTACCCTCTGTGTGTGTATTTTTTCAAATAGTGTAACGTACTCAGGTAACTGGTGCCCAGACACAGAAACTAGACGCCTCCGCTGTAAGATAACTAGTGGGAAAATGCAAGTAATGTAATCTAACAAGTGAACAAAACAAATTAAGAGTGCGACACGTGGTAGCAACACTGGCCATCCATACAGCCTCCTCCAGGCCTGTCTCAAGTTGGTAAACACCCACGGTCAATACCCACGGCCAGCACCCGCGGTCAACTCCCCCACCGGTCAACAACCCACCTTGTAAGACCATCACCACTGAACAGAAGTGTTCAAAAAATGGCTTTGATAAAAACGTGCATAGAATGCAACATGAAGGTAGATTACCAACAGAGCTTTCAATGCCAACTCTGTTCAGCAGCCATACACAAAAAATGTGCCAACATGACTAACAATTCAAGGAGAAATGGTCTCAGTGACCACTCTGTGTACTGGCTCTGCAAAAAGGATGATGTAACTTTTTTGAAATTGATGGAAATCCTGGATAAAACTCCCGCCGAAAACAGAGAATTACTAATTAATGCCTGCATAGCAATTTCTAATGTCTTCAAACAAACTGTACATGACACCACGGTACAACCAGCTGTGGCAGCGGCGCCTGAGCAGGGTGCGGAGTCGGAGATGCCTGAGCAGGGCGCAGAGTCGGGGATGCCTGAGCAGGGCGCGGAGTCGGGGATGCCTGAGCAGGGCGCGGAGTCGGGGATGCCTGAGCAGGACGCGGAGTCGGGGATGCCTGAGCAGGGCTCGGAGTCGGGGATGCCTGAGCAGGGCGCGGAGTCTGGGATGCCTGAGCAGGGCACGGAGTCGGAGACCCCTGAGCAGTGCGCGGTGACACAAGCACCGGAGCAGAGCGCGGTGTCAGAGGCACCGGAGCAGAGCGCGGTGTCACAGGCACCGGAGCAGAGCGCGGTGTCACAGGCACCGGAGCAGAGCGCGGTGTCACAGGCCCCGGAGCAGAGCGTGGTGTCACAGGCACCGGAGCAGAGCGCGGTGTCACAGGCCCCGGAGCAGGGCACAGTGTCACAGGCCCCGGAGCAGGGCACAGTGTCACAGGCCCCGGAGCAGGGCGCAGTGTCGGGGGCGCCGCAGCAGAGTGCAGTCCCTGGCAGAGGGACACAAACAAAACAAGGCCCCAAAATCTGTTGGTATTACAGATGGGCTACCTGTAAGCATGGGGAATCGGGAAGAATAAATGGAACATGTACACACGGTCACCCTAGAAAGTGCAGAAACCTCCTCAATACTGGTAAATGTACCAAAAGCTGTGAATTCTTTCACCCAAAAATTTGCAAGAACTCTTTGGACAGGAAAGAGTGCTTCAATGCTGAATGCCCAGCTTTTCATATAAGAGGTACCAGGCGAATAAAACCGACAGACTACCACTATGAAAACAGCCACTACTCCATCGACCGGGATAATTTTTTAGCAAGAGGAGGAGGAGAAGAATGGCTAAAAATGACCAGACTCTACCACCAACTCGGTCAAATGCTAGAGAGGACGCAAACACAGTGGCCTCCTTACCAGAGCCTCAGATATTAACACCAATTAAAGCATCCAGCACTTCCACTAACACGATAACATCATTTATATTTGCCAACATCCAGGGTATAAAAACACGCAAATCCAACAAAGTTCACTTTATAGATGGTCTCCTTCATGAGGCAAATGCAGTGTTTGCAGCCCTAACGGAAACTCACACAAAGGACTACCTTGATGGTGAAATATGGATCTCAGAATACAATCTCTTCAGATGTGATAGGAAACACCGGCTTCAGGGTGGGGTCAGCCTCTACATCAAAGACACACTCATCTGTACTGAGCTGCTAAACACCTCAAATGATATGGTGGAAGTGCTGATTGTCATCCTAAATGTAGGATGATTGAGATCCTAAATGTAGTTGTTGTCCTTGTATATAAGTCACCGGAGGCAAACCCTCAGCAGTTTAAAGACCAACTAATGAAAATAGAGCACTGCTTGGAAAACCTCACAAATCCAGCTCCGAACATCATCCTGCTTGGGGACTTCAACCTACGGCACCTGAAATGGAAGCACCTGGCTAATACAGTAATATCAGAAAGAATACCAGGAAGTAGCCTAAATGAACAGGCACATGCAAATGACCTGCTACGGATGTGCGATAGGTTTGCCTTAAACCAGCAAATAGTAGAACCAACTAGGAAGGAGAACACGCTGGACCTCATTTTCACTAATAATGATGAGTTGATCGGAAACATAATGATTACAAATACCTGTTACTCAGATCACAACTTAATTGAAGTTCTGACAACCATGGGGAATGGACCTTCAAAACCAGTCCAGATTCCCGGTGGAGGAGATTTCAGCAAATTCAACTTCAATAATAAACGGATAAACTGGGAGCAAATAAACCAGGACTTCACAGAAATAAACTGGGAAGAACAGCTAGGAAATGCAAACCTGAACCAGTGCCTGGAAAAAATAAGCTCAGTAGCACTAGAAATATGTTCAAACCGCATACCCCTAAGAAAAAAGAGAAAGAGATGCAGATTGGAACGGGAACGTCGTTCCCTATATAGGCGAAGAAAACGAATCGCGGAACAACTTGAGAGTCGCACCCTATCTCAAGAACGGCGAAGAAGGTTAGGTAGAGAAATAGAAACAATTGAACTCAAGCTACAAGAATCATACAAAACCCAGGAGAGGCAAAGAGAGCAAAAGGCCATCAGTGAAATAGAGAGAAATCCGAAATATTTTTTCTCCTATGCAAAATCAAGATCAAAAACCACATCTAGTATCGGGCCCCTGCGAAAGGGAGATGGAACTTTCACCGATGACAACAAAGAAATGAGCGAGTTACTGAGGAAGCAGTACGACTCTGTTTTCAGCGAGCCATTAAATGCACTAAAGATTGATAACCCAAATGAATTTTTTCATGGATATGATACCAACATTAAATCATATATCAGACGTCGCCCTATCCCCGCTAGATTTTGAAGAAGCCATAAACAGTATGCCTATGCACTCTGCACCAGGCCCGGATTCTTGGAACTCCATATTTATCAAGAACTGTAAGAAACCACTATCGCAGGCCCTTCACATACTGTGGAGACAAAGCCTAGATACTGGCGTCATCCCTGACATACTAAAAACAGCAGAGATAGCACCACTCCATAAAGGAGGAAATAAGGCAGAGGCAAAAAATTACAGACCGATAGCACTAACATCGCACATCATAAAAAATTTTGAGAGAGTGCTAAGAATTAAGATCACAAAATACATGGAATCACAGCATCTCCATAACCCCGGACAACATGGTTTCAGAACAGGGTGCTCTTGCCTGTCGCAGTTGCTGGACCACTATGATATGGCATTAGATGCTATGGAAGACAAACAAAATGCTGATGTAATTTACACAGATTTCGCAAAAGCTTTTGATAAATGTGACCATGGTGTTATTGCACATAAAATGCGTTCAAAAGGAATTACCGGGAAAATAGGCAGATGGATCTACAATTTCCTGACCAACAGAACCCAATGTGTAATAGTCAACAAAATAAAATCCAGCCCATCAACCGTGAAGAGCTCAGTCCCCCAGGGTACTGTGCTTGCTCCAGTACTTTTTCTCATCCTCATTTCGGACATAGACCAGAACACAACCTATAGCACTGTATCATCCTTTGCAGATGACACTAGGATTTTCATGAGAGTTGGCAACATAGAGGACACGGCAAACCTCCAATCAGATGTAGATCAGGTCTTTCTATGGGCTACAGAAAATAATATGGTGTTTAACGAGGATAAGTTCCAGCTCATGCGCTACGGAAAAATTGAAAATATAAAAACAGAAACCACGTACAAAACTCAGGCAAATCATAACATAGAACGAAAAGGCAATGTAAAAGATCTGGGTGTACTCATGTTGGAAGACCTTACATTTAAAGAACACAATAAAGTAGCCGTCACAACTGCAAGAAAAATGACAGGTTGGATAACAAGAACTTTTCACACTAGAGATGCTATACCGATGATGATACTTTTCAAAACGCTTGTGCTCTCTAGAGTGGAGTACTGCTGCACAATGACAGCCCCTTTCAAAGCTGGAGAAATTGCTGACCTAGAGAGCGTGCAGAGATCCTTTACTGCTAGAATCCACTCAGTAAAACATCTAAATTACTGGGACCGACTAAAGAGCCTAAATCTGTACTCCCTTGAGCGCAGGCGGGAGAGATACATAATAATTTACACGTGGAAAATAATTGAGGGGCTGGTCCCAAACCTGCACACAGAAATAACACCACATGAGATCAGAAGACATGGCAGGATGTGCAGAATACCCCCGTTGAAAAGCAGAGGTGCAACAGGTACTCTGAGAGAGAACTCTATCAACATCAGAGGCCCGAGACTGTTCAACACGCTTCCACTACACATAAGGGGCATAACTGGCAATCCCCTCACAGTGTTCAAGAGAGAACTGGATAAGCACCTCCAAAGGATACCTGATCAACCAGGCTGTGACTCATACGTCAGGCTGCGAGCAGCCGCGTCTAACAGCCTGGTTGATCAGTCCAGCAACCAGGAGGCCTGGTCGACGACCGGGCCGCGGGGACACTAAGCCTCCTCAAGGTAGCCTCAAGGTAGGGGTAATTAACTCCTTTCCCGTGAATTCAGAGTGTTTGATGAGACCTGCTTAGGCAGTGCGGAGTGAGACATATTTGTGGATGATTAATTATCGGTCCTGGTGACAGTTAATTAATTGCTCGGAGTTAATTAGGGTAATTAACACTCACTAGTAATTTTTTGACACAGACTGTTGAGAAGCTACCAAGTTAGGGTAGGCTTAGTTAACGTAACTCAATGGGGATGAAATTAGTGGTCCGTTTGACCTTAATTGAGAATTACTCACTGAATACCTGCAAGGAGTCAAGTGTGATGTAATATAAGAGTGAGTTATTGTTAACAAGATGACTTGTATTGAGAAACAAGTGTTGAGGATTAACGTAGAGTACCATCATGTTGTTGTCTAGTGAGAGACAATTGTTGTGATTAACGTAGTACTTTGTTGCTGACTGCTGTGATCAGTCAATTAACGTAATTAATCACATAATCAATGTAGTAATTGATTAAGGCAATTTCTTTTGGATGTCGTCTGGTGACGAGAGTAGAGTAATTTAGGGATTTGTGGAGCTGTGTCCCAGAATCCCGCCTTGCCTGACTTTGTTTACTGTTTACAGTGCAACTTCTTGTAGGGAGTTGCAAAGAGTGTTCACACTGGGTTGTGATAGGGGGAGTCACTGTTGGACTACCCGCCTAGTCACGGGGGTCACTCCTGTTTGGAAGGAGGACCCTTAAGCTTGTGATTAGTGTAAGCTGTCAGGGAAGCCGTGACACTATTGATTGCATGCTTGTGTCTTCAGTGGGCATCATTGTTCAGTTAGTTCACTTGTCAGCCCGAAGTGTCAGCAGGATGGAGCCTGCTGTCATTTCTCGAGGGGCTGTTGAATAGCTGTGTTGCAATTGCCACTGGATGGACAATAACGTAACCACTCGCTGTGGTGTAACTTAGTCTGTGATATTTTTGTTATTTGCAATATTGCGTCATCAGTGGGCACACATGTGTTCAGGTTAGTTCAGTATGCAGCCGCACAGCAAGGGTTGCTATTTAGCTGTTTGTTATCGTGCCACTGGATGGACATTAACGTAACGTAAACTCGGTAATGTAGTAGTTACTCTCTTGTTATTAATAAATTGTTTTGTTATAGAAAACGGTCTTTGATGTCAACCCTTCAACCATCCTTTTCCACCCAATGTTTCTGCATATTACGATTAAATGTTGATGTGATCTTGATATGACGGCTGTTCTTGGGAATTCGAATTCCAATTCATAGCACTACATCAAATATAAATATTTGATTGTGAGAACCCGTCGGTTACCCTTTATTAGTTTTAACGTCCTGTTTAACTAGGAGGAGCCAGCAGCCTATTGTGGACAGGTTTTCACCACTAGTGGTGGAGGCGTGGCGGTTTGCTCCCGCTTTTCCTTTTTCTATTGGACTCATGCTTAACTGCCGTGAGCAGCCTTTAAACTTGTAGTCCACCTCCTAAGGGAGGTAGGCGTAGAAAAAAATCTCACAACTGGGAACACTTCTATGGAAGAAATGAAATGTATGCTCGTGATGGGGTGCATCTATCGAGAGCTGGGGTTGTTGCTGTTGCGAACTCGTTGGAACCAGTGGTTAGAGGTGCTTGTCTGGGTTTAAACTGTTAGTAGAGAGTGGTATGGGAATTGATTTGGAGGAAGGAGGTAATAAAAGTATGTGTTCGTGGGAGAAAAGAATTGCCAAAATGATCAGGGAAAGAAAAAGGCCTCAAAATAACAATTCACTTAGTGTATATTACACTAACAGTAGAAGTCTAAGAAATAAAATTAACGAATTAAATGCTCTTGCCTGCACAGAAAAAATAGATATTATTGCACTTACCGAAACGTGGATGAATGTAGAAAATAGGGAACTATTAGCTGAATATCAAATAAATGGATTTAAACTATTTCACACAGAAAGATATATTAGACGAGGAGGTGGAGTAGCCATATATGTTAGGGACAATTTGAAATGTAGTCTCAAAGAGGGAATCAAAACTGAGCCACACACAGAAACTATTTAGGCCACCAAATTTAGACAGAATGGAAGCAAAGCATCTATGGGATGAAATATCTAGAGCATCTAGATCTAACAGTATTTATGTCATGGGGTGACTTTAACTTTAGTGGAATAAACTGGTTGAACAAATCAGGGAATAGTGAAGCAGAAGATTTTCTAGAATTAATTGACGATTGCTTTCTTACGCAACACATTAAGGAACCAACGCGGGAAAATAATATTTTAGATTTAGTGTTAACTAACAGGGAAACACAAATTAATGACATCGAAATAGGGAGTGAGCAGTGATCACAAAGAAATCAGATTTTGCATAGAATGGAATAGACCAATAGGAGAAAATTCTGTTAAAGTGCCAGATTTTCGAAAAGCTGATTTCTGAGAAGAAATCAGAGAAGCTGAAGAAATTTTTTGGGTCAAATAGATTGGAAACTCTTGGGTATGGGGTGTGGGCCGGTCTTTGAGCGAGACATGAACCCAGCGATAGGTGACGTAAACTGGGATTTCGATGTGGATTTAATATATAACTTATTTAAGAATATTCTAAAGAAAGCACAGGAACGTAGTATACCATACAAATTGAATAGATCGAATACTAATGACCCAAAGTAGATAACAAATAATTTAAAGAACCTTATAGGTAAAAAGAGAGCTTGATACAAAAGGATTAAGAATGGGGAAGTCAGTTTAGAACAGGAATTCATACAACTGGTTAGAAATGTTAAAACAGAGATTAGGAAAGCAAAAAGAAACTATGAAGCTCGCATAGCAGAGCAAGCAAAGTCAAATCCTAAAGTTTTTTTTTAGTTATATCGAACTAAGACTAGGGAAAGGATAGGTCCATTAAAATCTGAGACAGGTCAAATAACGGATAATGACAAGGAGATGAGTAGTATTTTTAACAAATATTTTATATCTGTATTTACTAAAGAAGAACTTAACAATATGCCTTCAGCCGAACAAGTCTATGTGGGTGGGGATGAGAACAGGTTGACTAGTTTAGCAGTTATCAGGGAGGATGTAATTAAACAATTAGTAAAACTAAAACCAAACAAATCCCCAGGGCCGGAAGAAGTGTTTGCCAGGGTGCTTAAAGAATGCAAAGAGGAGCTTTCCGAGCCACTGTCTACCATATTTAATAAATCAATAGAGTTAGGCAGAGTGACAGAGTCATGGAAGGTAGCTAATGTGGTACCCATTTTTAAGAAAGGAGATAGATCACTTGTGTTAAACTATCGGCCAATTAGCCTAACGTCTATTGTGGGAAAGTTACTTGAATCAATAATTGCAAATACAATTCGTCTCCATCTTGAAAAACATAAATTATTAAATGAGTCGCAACATGGTTTTACCAATGGCTGTTCATGTTTAACAAATTTGCTAATTTTTTATTCCAGCATAGTTGAGGCAGTTGATAATGGTAAGGATTGCGATGTTGTGTACTTTTACTTATCAAAGCTTTTGATACAGTGCCACATGAAGGACTAATTATTAAAATAGAAGCTCATGGTATTGGGGGTGCTATATTAAGTTGGATTAGGGCATGGCTATTCAAAAGGAAACAGAGAGTTAGTATAAATGGGGTTAAGTCAGAGTGGGATAATGTTGTTAGTGGAGTACCTCAGGGCTTTGTCCTGGGACCTCTGTTGTTTATAATATATATAAATGATTTAGATTCAGGTTTGAGTAGCAACATTTGAAAATTTGCCGATGATACGAAAGTCGTTAGGGAAATTAATTCGGAGGAGGACTCACTATTACTTCAAGTTGATCTAGATAGGGTTTTGAAATGGTTAAAGGATTGGCAAATGCAGTTTAATGCTGATAAATGTAAAGTTCTGAGGCTAGGTAATGATGATAGAGTTACAAGATACGAGCTAGATGGTGTTGAGATTGCGAAGTCGGATTGCGAAAGGGATCTGGGAGTTATGATTAGTAAGAATTTAAAACAAAAGGATCAATGCATGAATGTTCGTAATAAGGCGAATCGGACACTCGGATTTATTAATCGCAGCGTTAGTAACAAGACACCTGGTGTGGTTCTTAAGCTATATCTTGGTCTGGTTAGGTTCCATTTAGATTATGCAGTTCAGTTTTGGTCGCCGTATTATAGAATGGATATAAATTCACTTAAGAACATAAGAACAAAGGTAACTGCAGAAGGCCTATTGGCCCATAGGAGGCAGCTCCTATCTATAACCACCCAATCCCACTCATATACTTGTCCAACCCGCGCTTGAAACAATCGAGGGACCCCACCTCCACCACGTTACGCGGCAATTAGTTCCACAAATCAACAACCCTGTTACTGAACCAGTATTTACCCAAGTCTTTCCTAAATCTAAACTTATCCAATTTATACCCATTGTTTCGTGTTCTGTCGTGTGTTAATATTTTTAATACCCTATTAATATCCCCCCTGTGGGACATTTGGGGCTTGACTCTATTTATTTAATTATTAAAGTAATGAAATCAATTACGAAGGACCACCCACTTTTATAGAAAAGAGGGAAACTAATAAAATGTGATCATTAGAAATTCCAGGAAGAACCAGTGTCTATGGCAAATATTAGGAAGTATAATCACTTAAATAATTAATGGGCTGTATAGATAATTTACTTGAATCAAATCCTCAGATACCTACATTGGGGGGGTTATCGCTAGAACTTCATATACGTCTAGGAACTAGTGTGGTTCGTGCACCAGTTCATTGTGTAATAACCTAATCTTATGACCAATTAAAGAAATCAATATAAAATTTATCACCAGTAAAGATATGGATCATTAACATCAGAAATTAATCATTCTAATAAACACGTATTATCTCCAGTGTACACAGTATTCCATTAAATGATAAAATAAAATAATGAGAATTTGAATAATTAAGGGCATACAAAAAAGTCTTAGCTTAAAGACGATTTCAAAGACATCAATTACGAATCATCCTCGGGATCTCCGGAATTCCTCGTAGAACACTGGGAGATGAATAACACGAGTAAGGTACCAGCTCGTGGATTCCTCACACACGAGCTGTAATTTAAGAGATATTACGTAGCAATGCACTAGGCTACTCAAATATCTATATTCATGGAAATGGAAAATAAATTAGTTAGAATACTAACATGGGTTTTGTTGAGGTTGCTCAATGTAACGACAAGCTACCCCGCCATATACAATCTCTAATGATGCATCAAAAAGGAGTTATATATACTTAGCTAAAGGGTACAGATTAAGTTGAGGCTTGCCGAAACCGCGTCCCAAGCTCCACTCTCACAATGGCGAACACGTGGTTGATAGCTTGGCTTGAATGTCGACGCGTTTAGTTGGCCGGTCACGACAGATCACGTAGAACAAATTAACTAGTTCTGTGATGAGTATCAGGTTAAATCTTGCTGACAACTTCACCGTAACATGTTCTAGACTGTTACGGACCCGGATCCAGCGTCCGAGCACGGAGCAGTGACGACCACGCCATCTGTGGGTCAGCTCCCGATACCCCCTCCAAATGGACGACGACACCTGGTGAGGACGAAGTGTACTGGCCACAAGGGCCGGTTTCCAGTCCTGTTCAGCTCACAACACAGCCGCTGCTGACCTCTGGTGAGGTGGTGCTCAGACGACAACGCCATCTATGGAGTGGATAGGTGGACGTTTGGGTCTGAGCCTGTAAGTGAGGTGCTTTAGTGTGTCCCTGTTATTGATGACGTGTCTTCTTACAGAGTCGACCTGGGACTGCTGTAAGGGAAGTTGAGTCAGTCTACCCAAGGCAGCCGTCCCCATACCAAGTGCTTTGCTGCAGCAGCTGAGTCGCCTCCCGGATGAACACTGTGGTGTTACCCTGCCTGTGAAGCGGCAGTTGAGGATTGTCATACCCGGGACCGACTGCTGGAGACGATTAACCACTGGGGTATTGTGGACAGGAGAGTGATCTGTGGTATCACATGAGGCTCCTGACTAGGGCGTTACCCTAGTATCGCTCGTGGAGTGGCCCGACCAGCGTTGCTGATCCGGAACCTGCCAGCTGTTCTGCTGGACTTGTGGTTGACGGCCTCCACGGCGGTGCCCCCAGTGGAACTGTGTTTTGGCTGGCCTGTGGCCGGGGTAGACTCAGCTTGATCGAAGGATTCGTCATGAGGCCACGAGAGCACCGAGGACTTGGCACCGAGAGGATCCAGCGTCTTCAGCAGAAGACGATCGTGTATATACTTTCCCTGTGTAGTGTTAATACCCCTCCCCCTATGTAACTTTTATATATTACTTATTGGTGAAGGTAATTATAATCTTAAGTTTTTGCCTTTCTTTCCCTTCCCCTTTTATTTTACTTGCGTTACGGATCACATCCCTTGAAAGCCACTACTGGCTTGGGGCCGGATACCCTTCCTCTAACAACATCAGAGTAAGAACCCAGTTGCGACCCAAGAGGGCCGTAACATAGACTCTGACACCAAAACTTGTTGCTCAATTCCGCAACAAGTGACTTCACGCTGCACGCTGGCGTCTTGTCCTCCTCGAGCCCCAAATCACAATGGCGTCTCCCTCTCCGCTCGCGTCTTGCATTCGCCACAAAAATTATTTATCACGAATAATATTATTTCGCGTAGTTGTGGCTAAAATGCTTTAATAAAGACTGGGTTGTAATTCTAGGGAGTTAAATATTATTACTTTCTCGTCTTATTGTAGTAAGCAAGAAATGGAGAAGATTTTAGTTTTCTCCATGGCATTCACGCGTGACGGTAAATTTATTACTTGATAACAATTGTAACTAAAAACTCTCGATTTGGAATTATTTGGGAGTTATGTTATCCGTAAATAATTATCACACGGAATACTGATGATTTTAGAGAATCACATTCAATTCTCAAACACACTGGATATAAATGTGTTTAACTAGGTAGAATCTGACGCAATACTGGAGCTTGGTTTCGTAAGAATTCCAGTATTATTATACAGATATGATTATTAGTTCATGTGAACACTACTGTTAGTTAATTTTAGTTACTACAGTAATTAGTATATTTTAGTACTAGTTTATAATAATACAATAGTATTCTATTAGTGTTGGAAATTTCCAACACCCCCTGTTATGTCCATTTATCCACTTGCAAACCTTTATCATGTCACCCCTAACTCTTCGCCTTTCCAGTGAATGCAACTTAAGCTTTGTTAATCTTTCTTCATATGAAAGATTTCTAATTTGGGGAATTAACTTAGTCATCCTACGTTGGACTCGTTCAAGTGAATTTATATCCATTCTATAATACGGCGACCAAAACTGAACTGCATAATCTAAATGGGGCCTAACCACAGCAAGATATAGCTTAAGAACCACACCAGGTGTCTTGATACTAACGCTTCGATTAATAAATCCCAGTGTCCTATTCGCCTTATTACGAACATTCATACATTGATCCTTTTGTTTTAAATTTTTACTAATCATAACTCCCAGATCCCTTTCGCAATCTCAACACCATCTAGCTCGTATCTTGTAACTCTATCATCATTACCTAACCTCAGAACTTTACATTTATCAGCATTAAACTGCATCTGCCAATCCTTTGACCATTTCAAAACCCTATCTAGATCAACTTGAAGTGATAGTGAGTCCTCCTCCGAATTAATTTCTTTACCGATTTTTGTATCATCGGCAAATTTGCAAATGTTGTTACTCAAACCTGAATCTAAATCATTTATATATGTTATAAACAACAGAGGTCCCAGGACAGAGCCTTGAGGCACTCCACTTACAACATTTTTCCCACACTGACTTGACTCCATTTATACTAACTCTCTGTTTCCTTTCGTATAACCATGCCCTAATCCAGCTTAATATAGCACCTCCAATACTATCAGCCTCTATCTTTTTAATCAGTCTTTCATGTGGCACTGTATCAAAAGCTTTGCTAATGTCAAGGTACACAACATCACAATCCTTACCACTATCAACTGCCTCAACTACGCTAGAATAAAAAGATAACAAATTTGTTAAACGTGAACAACCATTTATAAAACCATGTTGGGACTCAATTAATAATTTATGTTTTTCAAGATGAAGACGAATTTTATTTGCAATTATAGATTCGAGTAACTCTCCCACAATAGACGTTAGGCTAATTGGTCGATAGTTTGACGCAAGTGATCCTTTCTTAAAAAGTGGTATCACATTAGCAACCTTCCACAACTCTGGCACTCTGCTTGACTCTATTGATTTATTAAATATGGTAGACAGTGGGTCGCAAAGCTCCTCTTCGCATTCTTTAAGCACCCTGGCAAACACTTCATTGGCCCTGGGGATTTGTTTGGTTTGAGTTTTACTATTTGTTTAATTACATCCTCCCTGGTAACTGCTAAACTAGTCAACCTGTCCTCGTCCCCACCCACATAGACTTGTTCGGCTGAAAGCATATTGTTAAGTTCCTCTTTAGTAAATACAGATATAAAATATTTATTAAAAATACTACTCATCTCTTCATCACTATCTGTTTTTGACCTGTCTCAGTTTTTAATAGACCTATCCTTTCCCTAATCTTTGTCCGGTATCATTGGAAAAACCCTTTAGGATTTGTTTTTGCTTGCTCTGCTATGCGAACTTCACAGTTTCTTTTTGCTTTCCTTATCTCTTTTTTAGTATTTCTAACAAGTTGTACGAATTCCTGTTCTAAACAGACTTCCCCATTCTTAATCCTTTTGTACCACGATCTCTTTTTTCCTATAAGGTTCTTCAGATCCTTTGTTATCTACTTTGGATCATTAGCATTCGATCTATTAAATTTATATGGTATACTACATTCCTGGGCTTTGGTAAGAATATTTTTAAATAGGTTATATTTTGAATCCACATCGAAAACCACTTTAACGTCACCTATCGCTGTGTTCACGTCTAGCTCCAATACCGGCCCACAACCCATACCCTTGAATTTCCAATCTATTTGACCCAAAAAATTTCTAAGGCTATTGATATCAGCTTTTCGAAAATCATGCACTTTAACAAAATTTTCTCCTACAGATCTATTCCATTCAATGCTAAATCTGATTTCTTTATGATCTATTTATTACTATGCTCGGGATGGGGTGCATCTATCGAGGGCTGGGGTGGTGGCTGTTGCGAACTCGTTAGAACCAGTGGTTAGAGGTGTTTGTTTGGGTTTAAATTGTTAGTAGATAGTGGTATGGGATTGATTTGGAGAAAGGAGATAATAAAAGTATGTGTTTGGGGAAGAAAGGAATTGGCAAAATGATCAGGGAAATTGAAGGGCCTCAAAATAATACTTCACTTAGGGTATATTACACTAACAGTAGAAGTCTTAAGAAATAAATTAAACGAATTAAATGCTCTTGTCTGCACAGAAAAAATAGATATTATCGCACTTACCGAAACGTGGATGAATGTAGAAAATAGAGAACTATTAGCTGAATATCAAATAAATGGGTTTAAACTATTTCACACAGATAGATATATTAGACTAGGAGGGGGAGTAGCCATATACGTTAGGGACAATTTGAAATGTAGTCTCAAAGCGGGAATCAAGTCTGAGCCACACACAGAAACTATTTGGATAGAATTAAACGAAAAAGCAAATAATATTATAATAGGAGTTATATATAGGCCACCAAATTTAGACAGTGTTACGACCCTGGGTTCCTCAATTGGAAACCAGAGGTCAAATTGAGCTAAAATAAACTACCCTCTAGTAGTGGGACGCATGGCGAGGTGCAGGTTTTTGTATCTTCCCTGCCAGACGTAAGCCGATTCCTGTTTCTGAAAGAGCATTTAAAGACTGAGCTTGGGGTTGATTATTAGGTAATAAAGTAGGCATCAACTATGTTTACATATGATTAGAAAGTATTAAAGTAGATCTGAGTAAACTTGGATATAGGGCTGCTGTACGATTAATTGGATAATCTGCTGGCAGCGAGGTAGCTGAGGAAGGATACTGGAGACGGTCTGCCCTCTCTCTGGCTGGCGTTCGTGGTGTCGAGATCCCCTCTGAGCTGCTCTGCAACCCTCTACCTTTTCTCCTCCTCCTTCCTTCCCTTACCTTGAATACCTGTAACACTAAGTACGGTGTTGTTAAGTGTGCCTACTCTGGAAGTGAAAGATTTGTGTAGACCTGGGGTAGTATTTGCCAGTGTTTTGGGTATCCCTAAGAGTTGTGTTGTGTTATGGTACCACGTGGTCTCACTACCCTACACTGACTCAAGCTTCAAGTTCTTCACTAGTAGTACTTTACCCTAGCTTGTTCCCAGTGTAAACCATGCAACCTGCTTATGTGGACCAAGGCTTTTAACGTAAGATAGTGTGGTAAAGTAATTATTATTATTGTTATTGGTGAGAATGTATATGGGGGGTTGTTAAGGGGTTAATAAATAAGTAAGTTAGTTAAAGGAGTATCCATTCTTCCTGTGTAGGAGATCTATGATTAACCTTTAGACTGACATTATCTTGTTGCCAATTAATATTCACTGTGGGTATTTTTATTTGGGGGCCGGGCCTTTTAGATCTCCCATATTTGATAACTCTTAATGCTAACTACTGCCCCTACATCCATTTAATACTAGATCCCCCCATAGAACATACTCTTATTTATAACAAGTGGGGGCCTGTCTGGGATGAACAGTAAATTGTAAAATATTAAATTTTTGAGTGCCAAAACTAAACAAATTCTTGTTTTACGCAGAACGGTTGTGTGTTAGCCTAGGGTCCAACTCATCTAGTTAAGGATAGTTTGTACGGACTGGACACCCAGCTGGATCCCTTCACGATTGAAGTAAGTGTGGGCCTTGTGTTAGGGGCCATGCAAATTTTTGTTTTTTCCAATTTTTATTTTTTTAAATATTTTCTTTGGCTAGGAGCTAAATTAATTAGTGATGGAGGCTAAAATGCAGGAACTGGCAGGGAATCCTTCAGTGGTAGAGATCAAGAAGCTTACCAAGTCTAATTTAGTATTGTTAGGCAAGGAATTTGACCAAGAGTTAAATGACGCGGATAAAAAGTGGACTTTGGTGAATGAAATATTACAACATTGTATGGATGAAGAACTATTGCCAGATGATACACCTTTATGCCAGCCTAGCCAAGCGGAAAGTACAGCTCATAGGAACAGAGAGATAGCTCTAGAGTTAGCAAAAATAAGACTAGAGGAGCAAAGACTCAAAACTGAGGAGGCTAAAATTAGAGAGAATACCACTGGACCACCACCTGCCTGGGATTCAAATTCCAGGCATTATGAGAAAAAGAATAACTTGCCTGGATTTTCAGAGTCGGACCCTGAAAGGTTTTTAAACCATTTTCAGAGATTGGCCATGTCCATGAACTGGTCAAAGGAAGAGTGGGTGAAAATCCTACAGGGAAGACTTACGGGTAAGGCCCAAGATATTTTTATAAGCATGCCTGACGACGAGTGTTTTGAATATGATAAAGTCAGGGAGCAAATTTTAAGGGCATATGAAATTTCTCCTGAAGCTCACCGCCAAGATTATCGCAACCTTAGGCCTACTCACAACCAACCGCTCACTGAATTTGTTAATGATCAAATTAGATTGTTTGATAAATGGATTTGCTCGGCTAAAGCCGAAACATACGTGGCACTGAAGAATGTCGTTTTAATGGAACAATTTATAGATATTATGCCAGAGAATGTAGCACAATTTATTAGAGGAAGGATAGAGGTAGATTCTAAAATAGGGGATTTGGCCAAGATGGCAGAAACTACCAGTTGGCGGGCAAAAGGCCCAATAAAAATAATTATACCCCACAGAGTAGCAAAACTTATACCCACAGCCAGTCCAAACCAGCTCATTCTAACCCTTTAACTACTGCACCTTCTGTTTCTGACATAACTAACCCTGTTAAATTGTGTAGCCCCACGACACCTAAGAGTGAACCGAAGGGTAATTCTGTTAGTAATGTCTCTTCTCCCCGACGTATCTGTGGTCACTGTAAATGTCCAAACCACATCACTAGCCGTTGTTGGCAACTGTACCCAGAAAAAAGACCCAATGCTCTAGTTGTGACACAGGGCTTGAGGCCTTCTGAAGGGTTAGGGAGTAAGACCTCCAACCCGCAGTGGTTGGACTTGCTTACCCCATTCTTATCGAAAGGGAGACTACTTTTGTCTGAGGGTTCTTCCTGGAAGGACGTGGTTGAAATTGAAATAAGTTTATTGAGGTAAAATACACACAAAGGGATGAGGTAGCTCAAGCTATTCTCACCCTATTCCGTACAACGTGTTAATTAATATATACATAGACACACATCACAAATAAACATATTACCAAACATTCTGAGAGGTAAACATATACATTTCCTCCTTCACAAGTAGTATGGTATCAGACGTACACACAAATACTTTTATGACTTAGGTATACTGTATAGACAATTTGCAAGACACCTGCAGATAATTCAACAAAATATTACAATCTTGGTGCAAAATTCCTATATCTCTCAAGAATATCATCAACCTTTCCGTTGTGACACATCCAGGCTATTTGTTCAGAAACAGACCTTATCTCAGTGTTTCTATATACATTAATCAACGGACAATCAAGAACATAATGGGCAAGGGTGTGAGACCTTAACATACCACATAGTTTACACTTCGTGTCATTATCATGAACATCTATCCCATATTCCCAGTAATATTTGTACCCAAGCCTGAGCCGCATGTACACAGAGTCACTCCACGCATTTCTCCTTTTACCATAAGTGAAATGGGTGTTTTGACTCACATACATGTAGTGTTGCATGGTTTGACTACTCTCATACATTATCTCTCTCCTCTCCACTCCCGCCTGTGCCTGAATATTTCTGATTTTGCTTCTTATTTGTCTCATTGTGAATTCACATTCAATGTCAACTTGTGGTTTTGATGTGGCACGTTTGGCCAAGTCATCCGCCACCTCGTTGAGCACTATTCCAACACGAGATGGAATCCACATGAATTTCACACTATAACCTTTCAGCTGTATCTCAGTTATTCTTCTCTTACAGTCCTCAACTATAGATATGAAGACTGGGTTTCGACTGTTTAAGGACTCCAGTGCTCCTCGGCTATCGACAAATACAAAAACATTTTTGTCGTCATGACGTACTTCCTCCAAACACGCCAGAATGGCCTGCAGTTCAGCTTGTGTGGATGATATATAATTACTAAGCCGGAGTTCAATTCTCCTGTCCACAGTCCCAAACTCCGTATAATCCCTTATTAGGACACCACACCCGGCCCTGCCATCCTCCGCCACCGAACCGTCGCAATATACATGTAAACTGTTGCCTCTTGGTAACCGAGATATCATGCTTCCATACAAACACCGTAATTGTCCCGGTTCATGATGAATCTTTTTCACCTTGAGGGGTACAATTTCGACGTCTATTTTCTGTACTTTCCAGGAAAAAAACAAGGACATGGTGATCTTCCGAGACACCGGTGCCATCCAGACTTTAATTTTGGAGAGTGCGTTGCAAGGTGCCAACACTCTCGACACTGGAGAGGTGGTACTGGTCGAGGGTGTCACTAGTGATGCTCGAGTAGTACCCTTCCATAAGGTTACCCTGGTATCTGATTTCCACAAGGGTGTTTGTACACCTTTAGTTTTAATTTCTTACTTATTATAACTCCCAGATCCCTTTCGCAATTGGACTTCACAATCTCAACACCATCTAGCTCGTATCTTGTAACTCTATCATCTTTACCTAGCCTCAAAACTTTACATTTATCAGCATTAAACTGCATCTGCCAATCCTTTGACCATTTCAAAACCCTATCTAGATCAACTTGAAGTGATAGTGAGTCTTCTTCCGTGTTAATTTCCCTGCCGATTTTTGTATCATCGGCAAATTTGCAAATGTTGCTACTCAAACCTGAATCTAAATCATTAATATATATTATAAACAACAGAGGTCCCAGGACAGATCCCTGAGGCACTCCACTTACAACATTTTCCCACCCTGGCTTAACCCCATTTATACTAACTCTCATTTCCTTTGGAATAGCCATGCCCTAATCCAACTTAATATAGCCACTCCAATACCATGAGCCTCTATTTTTTTAATCAGTCTTTCATGTGGCATCGTATCAAAAGCTTTGCTAAAGTCAAGGTACACGATATCACAATCCTTACCACTATCAACTGCCTCAAAAATGCTGGAATAAAAAGATAGCAAATTTGTTAAACATGAACGACCATTTGTAAAACCATGTTGCGACTCATTTATTAATTTGTGTTTTTCCAGATGAAGACGAATTTTATTTGCAATTGTCGATTCAAGTAACTTTCCCACAATAGACGTTAGGCTAATTGGTCGATAGATTGACGCAAGTGATCTATCTCCTTTCTTAAAAATTGGTATCACATTAGTAACTTTCCATAACTCTGGCACTCTGCCTAACTCTATTGATTTATTAAATATGGTAGACATTGGGTCGCAAAGCTCCTCTTTGCATTCTTTAAGCACCCTGGCAAACACTTCATCTGGCCCTGGGGATTTGTTTAGTTTGAGTTTAACTATTTGTTTAATTACATCCTCCCTGGTAACTGCTAAACTAGTCAACCTGTCCTCGTCCCCACCCACATATACTTGTTCGGCTGAAGGCATATTGTTAAGTTCCTCTTTAGTAAATACAGATATAAAATATTTATTAAAAATACTACTCATCTCTTCATCATTATCTGTTATTTGACCTGTCTCAGTTTTTAATGGACCTATCCTCTCCCTAATCTTTGTCTGGTATAATTGGAAAAACCCTTTAGGATTTGTCTTTGCTTGCTCTGCTATGCGAACTTCATAGTTTCTATTTGCTTTCCTTATCTCTTATTTAGTATTTCCAACCAGTTGTACGAATTCCTATTTTAAACTGACTTCCCCATTCTTAATCCTTTGTACCATATATATATATATATGTCGTACCTAGTAGCCAGAACGCACCTCTCAGCCTACTATTCAAGGCCCGATTTGCCTAATAAGCCAAGTTTTCGTGAATTAATGTTTTTTCGTCTACCTAACCTACCTAACCTAACCTAACCTAGCTTTTTTTGGCTACCTAACCTAACCTTACCTATAAATATAGGTTAGGTTAGGTTAGGTAGGGTTGGTTAGGTTCGGTCATATATCTACGTTAATTTTAACTCCAATAAAAATAAATTGACCTCATACATAGAGAAAAGGGTTGCTTTATCATTTCATAAGAAAAAAATTATAGTAAATATATTAATTCAGGAAAACTTGGCTTATTAGGCAAATCGGGCCTTGAATAGTAGGCTGAGAAGTGAGTTCTGGCTACTAGGTACGACATATATATATATATATATATATATATATATATATATATATGTCGTACCTAGTAGCCAGAACTCACTTTTCAGCCTACAATGCAAGGCCCGATTTGCCTAATAAGCCAAGTTTTCATGAATTAATATATTTTCTCTAATTTTTTTCTTATGAAATGATAAAGCAACCCATTTCATTATGTAAGAGGTTAATTTTTTTTATTGGAGTTAAAATTAACGTAGATATATGACCGAACCTAACCAACCCTACCTAACCTAACCTAACCTATCTTTATAGGTTAGGTTAGGTTAGGTAGCCGAAAAAGTAAGGTTAGGTTAGGTTAGGTAGGTTAGGTAGTCGAAAAGCAATTAATTCATGAAAACTTGGCTTATTAGGCAAATCGGGCCTTGCATAGTAGGCTGAGAAGTGAGTTCTGGCTACTAGGTACGACATATATATATATATATATATATATATATATGTCGTACCTAATAGCCAGAACGCACTTCTCAGCCTACTATGCAAGGCCAAATTTGCCTAATAAGCCAAGTTTTCATGAATTAATTGTTTTTCGACAACCTAACCTACCTAACCTAACCTAACCTAACTTTTTCGGCTACCTAACCTAACCTAACGTTTAAAGATAGGTTAGGTTAGGTTAGGTAGGGTTGGATAGGTTCGGTCAAATATCTACGTTAATTTTAACTTCAATAAAAAAAAATTGACCTCATGCGTAATGAAATGGGTAGCTTTATCATTTCATAAGAAAAAAATTAAAGAAAATATATTAATTCAGTAAAACTTGGCTTATTAGGCAAATCGGGCTTTGCATAGTAGGCAGAAAAGTGCGTTCTGGCTACTAGGTACGACATATATATATATATATATATATATATATATATATATATATATATATATATATATATATATATATATATATATATATATATATATATATGTCGTACCTAGTAGCCAGAACGCACTTCTCAGCCTACTATGCAAGGCCTGATTTGCCTAATAAGCCAAGTTTTCATGAATTAATTGTTTTTCGACTACCTAACCTACCTAACCTAACCTAACCTAACTTTTTCGGCTACCTAACCAAACCTAACCTATAAAGATAGGTTAGGTTAGGTTAGGTAGGGTTGGTTAGGTTCGGTCATATATCTACGTTAATTTTAACACCAATAAAAAAAAGTTGACCTCATACATAATGAAATGGGTAGCTTTATCATTTCATAAGAAAAAAATTAGAGAAAATATATTCATTCAGTAAAACTTGGCTTATTAGGCAAATCGGGCCTTGCATAGTAGGCTGAGAAGTGAGTTCTGGCTACTAGGTACGACATATATATATATATATATATATATATATATATATATATATATATATATATATATATATATATATATATATATATATATATATATATATGTCGTAACTAGTAGCCAGAACTCACTTCTGAGCCTACTAGGCAAGGCCCTATTTGCCTAATAAGCCAAGTTTTCATGAATTAATTGCTTTTCGACTACCTAACCTACCTAACCTAACCTAACCTAACTTTTTCGGCTACCTAACCAAACCTAACCTATAAAGATAGGTTAGGTTAGGTTAGGTAGGGTTGGTTAGGTTCGGTCATATATCTACGTTAATTTTAACTCCAATAAAAAAAAATTGACCTCTTACATAATGATATGGGTTGCTTTATCATTTCATAAGAAAAAAATTAGAGAAAATATATTAATTCAGGAAAATTTGGCTTATTAGGCAAATCGGGCCTTGCATTGTAGGCTGAAAAGTGAGTTCTGGCTACTAGGTACGACATATATATATATATATATATATATATATATATATATATATATATATATATATATATATATATATGTCGTACCTAGTAGCCAGAACTCACTTCTCAGCCTACTATGCAAGGCCCGATTTGCCTAATAAGCCAAGTTTTCATGAATTAATGTTTTTTCGTCTACCTAACCTACCTAACCTAACCTAACCTAGCTTTTTTTGGCTACCTAACCTAACCTTACCTATATATATAGGTTAGGTTAGGTTAGGTAGGGTTGGTTAGGTTTGGTCATATATCTACGTTAATTTTAACTCCAATAAAAAAAAATTGACCTCATACATAGTGAAAAGGGTAGCTTTATCATTTCATAAGAAAAAAATTATAGTAAATAAATTAATTCAGGAAAACTTGGCTTATTAGGCAAATCGGGCCTTGAATAGTAGGCTGAGAAGTGAGTTCTGGCTACTAGGTACGACATATATATATATATATATATATATATATATATATATATATATATATATATATATATATATATATATATATATATATATATATATATATGTCGTACCTAGTAGCCAGAACGCACTTCTCAGCCTACAATGCAACCCCCGATTTGCCTAATAAGCCAAGTTTTCATGAATTAATATATTTTTTCTAATTTTTTTCTTATGAAATGATAAAGCTACCCATTTCATTATGTATGAGGTCAATTTTTTTTTATTGGAGGTAAAATTAACGTAGATATATGACCGAACCTAACCAACCCTACCTAACCTAACCTAACCTATCTTTATAGGTTAGGTTAGGTTAGGTAGCTGAAAAAGTTAGGTTAGGTTAGGTTAGGTAGGTTAGGTAGTCGAAAAACAATTAATTCATGAAAACTTGGCTTATTAGGCAAATCGCAGCTTACATAGTAGGCTGAGAAGTGCGTTCTGGCTACTAGGTACGACATATATATATATATATATATATATATATATATATATATATATATATATATATATATATATATACATATATACATATATATATATATATATATATATATATATATATATATATATATATATATATATATATATATATATATATATATATATATATATATATGTCGTACCTAGTAGCCAGAACGCACTTCTCAGCCTACTATGCAAGGCCCGATTTGCCTAATAAGCCAAGTTTTCATGAATTAATTGTTTTTCGACTACCTAACCTACCTAACCTAACCTAACCTAACTTTTTCGGCTACCTAACCAAACCTAACCTATAAAGATAGGTTAGGTTAGGTTAGGTAGGGTTGGTTAGGTTCGGTCATATATCTACGTTAATTTTAACTCCAATAAAAAAATTGACCTCATACATAATGAAATGGGTTGATTTATCATTTCATAAGAAAAAAATTTGAGAAAATATATTAATTCAGGAAAACTTGGCTTATTAGGCAAATCGGGCCTTGAATAGTAGGCCAAAAAGTGAGTTCTGGCTACTAGGTACGACATATATATATATATATGTCGTACCTAGTAGCCAGAACGCACTTTTTGGACTACTATGCAGGGCCCGATTTGCCTAATAAGCCAAGTTTTCCTGAATTAATATATTTTCTCTAAATTTTTTCTTATGAAATGATAAAGCTACCCATTTCATTATGCATGAGGTCAATTTTTTTTTATTGTAGTTAAAATTAATGTAGATATATGACCGAACCTAACCAACCCTACCTAACCTAACCTAACCTATCTTTATACGTTAGGTTTGGTTAGGTAGCCGAAAACGTTAGGTTAGGTTAGGTTAGGTAGGTTAGGTAGTCGAAAAAACATTAATTCATGAAAACTAGGCTTATTAGGCAAATCGGGCCTTGCATAGTAGGCTGAGAAGTGAGTTCTGGCTACTAGGTACGACATATATATATATATATATATATGTCGTTCCTAGTAGCCAGAAAGCACTTCTCAGCCTACTATGCAAGGCCCGATTTGCCTAATAAGCCAAGTTTTCATGAATTAATTGTTTTTCGACTACCTAACCTACCTAACCTAACCTAACCTACCTTTTTCGGCTACCTAACCTAACCTAACCTATAAAGATAGGTTAGGTTAGGTTAGGTAGGGTTGGTTAGGTTCGGTCATATATCTACGTTAATTTTAACTCCAATTAAACAAAATTGACCTCATACATAATGAAATGGGTAGCTTTATCATTTCATAAGAAAAAAATTAGAGAAAATTTATTCATTCAGGAAAACTTGGCTTATTAGGCAAATTTGGCCTTGCATTGTAGGCCGAGAAGTGCATTCTGGCTACTAGGTACGACATATATATATATATATATATATATATATATATATATATATATATATATATATATATATATATATATATATATATAGATTGGAGGACGGAGGAGGGGGACGGACACGTGGTGAGCAAGGTCCTACACTTGAACCAATTTCAACGAGGATCACGATGCCTGAGCCAGCCAAGACTTGACCTGTGTAGGTATGAATACCTGCTGAAGGCCCCGGGGGTGACAAGAAGAACCGTATCTCCTTCATTCCAACACTATGAACGTTGAAAGGTGCGTTGTCTGAGCTTTGTGTATGGCGAGGCAGGTACAGTGTATGGGTGAGGGTGAGGGGATGGTCGCCGCCGTCTCAGTGCCGCCACCCACCAGCCCCCAAGGCGGGGTACGGGGGGAAGGGGGGAGTGATGGGGGAGGCTCTCGAGCTGCCTACAGTGATGTTAGTGGAAAGTTAGTGCGTTCATAAGCAAATCGGTGAGTGTAGTGTTAAAAACAAAGTGCACTAGTGATTTCCCCGAGTGTTTGATAGTGTGTAACAAGTGTGACGGCAGCCTCCCTCGTGTGCCCACCCTCCACCACCTCCCTGCCCGCCATCTTCCCCCACCCCGCTACCTGCGCCCTACCCAGCCAGCCGCCCATCAACACACAGCCTACCCACACACGGTGCCCAGGCCATGCCCAACCCCCCCCAGGAGGGTAATGCTTGCCGTGTTACTCTCCATCTGGGAAGGAGAGGGTGCACTCAGCGGGCAGCCAGGCGTCATCACATCTAGGCATGGCACATGTCGCACCTGACACACAGCCTCTTTCCAGCCAAGAAGATGGTCACCCAAGAGGGAACTGTCAAGTGTGTGACAGACGGTATCGTCTCAATTCAAATGGAACTGTCCGCTATCATTCTCTCAATTCAGGTGGTTGTCTAGGGTCTAGGCGCCTGCCCCGGGGCAATGACGATGGACAACCTGCTGCAGGAGCGAGGAACAATACCTCCCTCAACTTCATTTCAGCAGATAATCTGCTTGAAGCAATCAAAGCGACGTCCACCAGGACCTTGCCCCACATCCCCAAGGCTGCCCGTCATCAAGCAGCAGCCAAACTCACCAGTCTGCTGACAAAGGTCAACAATGCTCCTAGAACCATTGGAGCATGGCACAATCTCCTTCTATTTGGGAATGCATGCCTAGCATTACCGCCCAGGAGAGACAAGTCATTAGCAACCTCTGTAATCAGAGCTCTTAATGAATTCCCCTGAGCAGACAACCTGGTCCGCCTCCCCCCTCGTGCCAAGAACACCAGCTGCAGGATGACCAACAATAACTCATCTGAGAACCACAAAATGAGAGCACAGATCACCAGGAAAATAGAAGAGGGCAATACCACAGGTGCCATCAGAATCATGACCAGCGATGACACTATTGCCCCCAGGAACGCCACGACAGCAGAAAATCTTCAAGACAAACACCCACCCAGAGCCCCCGACAGCAGCAGGGATCCCCAGGAAAACAATGCTGGCATAGAACCCTTGACTGTTCGAGAATCTGAGGTGTACAAAGCAGCCATGTCTTTCCCAACAGGTTCAGCAGGGGGCTTTACAGGCCTAAGACCCCAGCACATCAAACAAATGCTGAACCCGGTGCTTGGAGATGCTGCAAAGGATCTTCTAGTGGAACTTACCAGATTCTCCAACATGTGTTTGGCTGGCGGCATCCCTGAGGACATCAGGCCTGTCTTTTATGGAGCAGCACTCTGTGCTCTAAAGAAGAAGGATAGGGGTATCAGGCCCATTGCCGTTGGCAACACCCTCCGACGCCTTGTAGCTGAGGCTGCAGTGAGATCTATCAGCCAGGAAGCAGCCACCTTGCTGAAACCTCATCAGCTCGGGTTTGGGATTCCCCTAGGTTGTGAAGCTGCAGCACATGCAGCGCGGGCTTACATTGTTGATCTCCCGGACCAGAAGGCACTAGTAAAGCTTGACTTCAAAAATGCCTTCAATCAAGTCAGACGAGACGCTGTCCTCAGGGCTGTACACAACCATTTCCGTCCCCTTTACCCATTCATCCGATCGTGCTACAGTGGGGACTCTAAGCTTCTTTTTGGGGAGCATGAAATAAACTCCTGTGAAGGTGTCCAACAAGGTGACCCCTTAGCCCCCCTCCTTTTCTGCCTAGCTATCAAAGAGGTCACTGATAGTCTGACAAGCGAGCTAAACATCTGGTACCTAGATGATGGCACTCTAGCTGGAACTCCGGAAACCATTTTGGGGGATATAAGGAAAATCCAGGAGCAGGGAGCAGCCTTAGGCCTCATTCTCAATGCATCCAAATGTGAAATAATCTCCCGCAACCCAGACATCACTGGGCAAATACAAAATGCTCTTCCAGACATTCTCGTTGTCGAACCACCGGACTGCACTCTCCTGGGTGCCCCCATTGGCCCACGAGCAATCGAGGAGGTCCTGGCTGCAAAAATCACTGACCTAAAGAGAATGCAGGACAGGATTGACAAGATTGATGCCCATGATGCTCTCTTTCTCCTTACAAGATGCCTGTCTCTCCCTAAGTTGACCTACTTTCTGAGATGTTCTCCATCCTACAGCAGCCCTAAGTTAAATGTGTATGACACCCTTCTGAGGTCCATGCTGGTGAAAGTCCTGAACCTGCCATTGGACGACTCTCAGTGGGAGCAAGCAACCCTTCCTGTAAGACTCGGCGGCCTTGGTGTCCGCACAGCCTCCCAAATTGCTCTACCAGCCTTCCTTTCCTCCTCTCATGCATCGCACGACCTCGTCAGAGATATTTTACCTGCAACCCTGAGAGATTCAGCAGGAATACACGATCCTGCTTTCACTGAATGTTCAAATCAGTGGAATGTTCTTGCAGCCCCAGCAACCATTATAGAGCCAACAAAACAACACAAACAGTCCGGCTGGGACCACCCTCTAGTGGAAAAAGTAGCTGATGCCATGCTAAGCGTCGCAACATCAGACAAGGAGAAAGCCCGCCTCAGAGCAGTGCGTGCCCCCCATGCAGGAGACTTCCTCCTGGCAGTACCCATGTCTGCAATGGGCACGCGCCTAGATCCAGAATCCCTTCGTGTAGCAGTGGCCCTCCGCCTTGGTGCCCCAATTCACACTGAATACAAGTGTATTTGCAACAGGGTGGAAGCAGACCAATACGGACTGCATAGGTTGCATTGCGGAAGCACAAAGGGCTGGCATGCAAGACACAACGAGGTCAATGACATCATCAAGAGAAGCCTCGTCTCAGCTGGGTGCCCAACGGAGAGAGAACCTCGCATCCTAGGGGTCCAAAACCCGGATTTCCCAGCACTTCGCCCTGATGGCATCACCATATACTCATGGAAGGAGGGTAGACAGTTGGTGTGGGACTACACATGTGTATCCACCCTGGCTGACACTTATGTACACTTCGGAGCTGATCAAGCAGGTGGGGCGGCCAACCACAGGGAAACAGCAAAATCACTCAAGTACAGGCGACTGGAAGGTCAATACCTCTTTGTTCCCATAGCGTCTGAGACGCATGGCCCCTGGGGCAAGAGTGCCTTGGGATTTCTCAAGGAATTGGGGTCCAAGCTCATTGACGTCACCAGAGACCCAAGGGCTTCCAATTTTTTATTTCAGCGTCTCAGTGTGGCGATCCAGAGGGGAAATGCTTGCTGCGTCCTCGGTTCCTGTCCAGAAGCGGAGGAGCTTCAAGAGATCCATAACCTTTAGGCATTTGTCTTGTATGTTTTGTAACCTTTAAATACACAATAAAGGAAAAAAAAAAGGGAAGGGGGTGGTAGGAGAAAAGCACACAGAAACTGTATTGGAGGGGACCCACATTCCCTCCAATGCGTTATGTGTGGTTTCCTCCGAGGCTATGGGTCCCCCTTCTTCCAGCCACAGGTGGTACTCCCTTCCCTATTTTTAATAAAAAAAAAAAAAAAAAAAAAAATATATATATATATATATATATATATATATATATATATATATATATATATATATATATATATATATATATATATATATATATATATATATATATATATATATATATTGGTGTATACTGGCAGCAGGTTTTCTTTTATTCATGTCTCATTGAATATGACAGTATATTCCGTATTTACTATTTTCTGATTTAGGGCTTCTGTCCCTCCTACTAATGCTCTTGCATCAGGGTTCAGCTGGAAGAAGAGTTCACCAAAAGTCATGTTTTTTTAGGTGAAGAAAAGAATTGAATAACTGATGAATATTTTACGCTAATTACAAAATCGTACAACGTTTCGAACATCCATGGTTCATTCTCAAGTGAAAAGAAATTACAGAACTCGTTAATTTATACCAGTACGGGGTCAGGTGATAAAACAGGTACACGAAATGAAAAGGCAAGGGGATACATAAGAGATAAATCGGGAATAAATGGGGGACGAAGCACATACAAAGATTAATCAGGTGTAAAAAGCCTGTTATGTTGAGCAGTGTCTTCTGTATTGGCTTCGTTATATTCCGGTCTTGTCCTTACTCTCATGGTGGGTAGAGTAAATAGTTCCGTGATTTTAAATAGCTTTCCTAATTAAGTAGGTGTGTCATTTGCCTGCAGGAAAAGTTTAGTATTCTTCTATTAATTTTTCAGCTATATACTTATCTTGTCTAATTTCATTACCATTTCAAAGGAAAGTTATTTATATTTTTTTCTTGTGTAGTTTATGAAAGTTCTTCAACATGCTCCTGTCCTTTGTGTAAATTTATCCTGTGGTTATTGAGTGTCTGTCGCTGTTCAATATACTGCCCCTTAACGACAACAAACATTGCTATCGTCACAGTAATGTTCAGAAGTGTTAGTATATTATTAGTGGCCTTAATATTTTGACGTGTTTGAAGTGTTCACGTCTCTCTGTTCATGAACTTCTTGTTAAAGACTTCAGATAGAACTCTAATCTTAGGTCTTGCATATCTATGAGGATCTGAGAATGAATTCTTATATATATTGGATTTATATTCATATAGTTGGAAATCGTAGATAACGACCGGAGCAGTGTAAGAATTAACAAGATTGGAGCAGTGTAAACATTAACAAGATTGGAGCAGTGTAAGGATTAACGAGATTGGAGCAGTGTAAGAATTAACAAGATTTGAGCAGAGTAATGATTAACAAGATTGCAGCAATGTAATGATTAACAAGATTGCAGCAGTGTAATGATTAACAAGATTGGAGCAAAGATTGCTCCAATCTAGCAGTGATTGAAGAAGTGTAAGGATTATCTTCTGCATATTAGAGTTTCACAGAAGCCCACACTTGGATAATCCTACACCCACACCTGCAGTTTAGAGTGATCACTGATACCCACACCTGGTTATTATACCCACCCACACCTGCAGCTTGGAGTGATCACTGATGCCCACACCTGCTAACTCTCCCCAACCACACCTTCAGACTAAAAGGAATACTAATGGCAACTCTACCCGCCCACATCTGCAGTCGAGAGGGAACATTGAAGCCCACACCTGTCAACCCTCTACTTCCACTTCTATAGATGAGAGGGAACACTGAAGCCCACACCTGGTAGGCCTCTTCGTCCACATCTACAGATAAAATGGAAACCTGGAACCCACACCTGGCTACACTCCTCACCCATACCTGGCTACTCTGCTCACCCACACCTGGCTACTCTCCACACCTACACCTGGCTACTCTCCTCACCCACACCTGGCTACTCTCCTCACCCACACCTGGCTACACTCCACACCTACACCTGGCTACACTCCTCACCCACACCCGGCTACTCTCCTCACCCACACCCGGCTACTCTCCTCACCCACACCCGGCTACTCTCCACACCTACACCCGGCAACTCTCCTCACCCACACCTGGCTACTCTCCACACCTACACCTGGCTACTCTCCTCACCCACACCTGGCTACTCTCCTCACCCACACCTGGCTACACTCCACACCTACACCTGGCTACACTCCTCACCCACACCTGGCTACTCTCCTCACCCACACCTGGCTACTCTCCTCACCCACACCCGGCTACTCTCCTCACCCACACCTGGCTACTCTCCACACCTACACCTGGCTACTCTCCACACCCGCACCTGGCTACACTCCTCACCCACACCTGGCTACTCTCCTCACCCACACCTGGCTACTCTCCACACCTACACCTGGCTACTCTCCACACCCACACCTGGCTACACTCCTCACCCACACCTGGCTACTCTCCTCACCCACACCTGGCTACACTCCTCACCCACACCTGGCTACTCGCCACACCCACACCTGGCTACACTCCTCACCCACACCTGGCTACACTCCTCACCCACACCTGGCTACTCTCCTCACCCACACCTGGCTACACTCCTCACCCACACCTGGCTACTCTCCTCACCCACACCTGGCTACACTCCTCACCCACACCTGGCTACTCTCCACACCCACACCTGGCTACACTCCTCACCCACACCCGGCTACTCTCTTCACCCACACCTGGCTACTCTCCACACCTACACCTGGCTACTCTCCACACCCACACATGGCTACTCTCCTCACCCACACCCGGCTACTCTCTTCACCCACACCTGGCTACTCTCCACACCTACACCCGGCTACTCTCCTCACCCACACCCGGCTACTCTCCTCACCCACACCCGGCTACTCTCCTCACCCACACCTGGCTACACTCCACACCCACACCCGGCTACTCTCCTCACCCACACCTGGCTACTCTCCTCACCCACACCCGGCTACTCTCCTCACCCACACCTGGCTACTCTCCTCACCCACACCCGGCTACTCTCTTCACCCACACCTGGCTACTCTCCACACCTACACCCGGCTACTCTCCTCACCCACACCTGGCTACTCTCCACACCCACACCCGGCTACTCTCCACACCTACACCTGGCTACACTCCTCACCCACACCCGGCTACTCTCCTCACCCACACCCGGCTACTTTCCTCACCCACACCTGGCTACTCTCCACACCTACACCTGGCTACTCTCCACACCCGCACCTGGCTACACTCCTCACCCACACCTGGCTACTCTCCTCACCCACACCTGGCTACTCTCCACACCTACACCTGGCTACTCTCCACACCCGCACCTGGCTACACTCCTCACCCACACCTGGATACTCTCCTCACCCACACCTGGCTACTCTCCACACCTACACCTGGCTACTCTCCACACCCGCACCTGGCTACACTCCTCACCCACACCTGGCTACTCTCCTCACCCACACCTGGCTACTCTCCACACCCACACCTGGCTACTCTCCTCACCCACACCTGGCTACTCTCCTCACCCCACACCTGGCTACTCTCCACACCCCACACCTGGCTACTCTCCTCACCCACACCCGGCTACTCTCCTCACCCACACCTGGCTACTCTCCTCACCCCACACCTGGCTACTCTCCTCACCCACACCTGGCTACTCTCCTCACCCACACCTGGCTACTCTCCTCACCCCACACCTGGCTACTCTCCTCACCCACACCTGGCTACTCTCCTCACCCACACCTGGCTACTCTCCTCACCCACACCTGGCTACTCTCCTCACCCACACCTGGCTACTCTCCACACCCACACCTGGCTACTCTCCACACCCACACCTGGCTACTCTCCTCACCCACACCTGGCTACTCTCCACACCCACACCTGGCTACTCTCCACACCCCACACCTGGCTACTCTCCTCACCCACACCCGGCTACTCTCTTCACCCACACCTGGCTACTCTCCACACCTACACCCGGCTACTCTCCTCACCCACACCTGGCTACTCTCCACACCCACACCCGGCTACTCTCCACACCTACACCTGGCTACACTCCTCACCCACACCTGGCTACTCTCCACACCCCACACCTGGCTACTCTCCTCACCCACACCCGGCTACTCTCCTCACCCACACCCGGCTACTTTCCTCACCCACACCTGGCTACTCTCCACACCTACACCTGGCTACTCTCCACACCCGCACCTGGCTACACTCCTCACCCACACCTGGCTACTCTCCTCACCCACACCTGGCTACTCTCCACACCTACACCTGGCTACTCTCCACACCCGCACCTGGCTACACTCCTCACCCACACCTGGCTACTCTCCTCACCCACACCTGGCTACTCTCCACACCTACACCTGGCTACTCTCCACACCCGCACCTGGCTACACTCCTCACCCACACCTGGCTACTCTCCTCACCCACACCTGGCTACTCTCCACACCTACACCCGGCTACTCTCCTCACCCACACCTGGCTACTCTCCTCACCCCACACCTGGCTACTCTCCACACCCCACACCTGGCTACTCTCCTCACCCACACCCGGCTACTCTCCTCACCCACACCTGGCTACTCTCCTCACCCCACACCTGGCTACTCTCCTCACCCACACCTGGCTACTCTCCTCACCCACACCTGGCTACTCTCCACACCCACACCTGGCTACTCTCCTCACCCACACCTGGCTACTCTCCTCACCCACACCTGGCTACTCTACTCACCCACACCTGGCTACTCTCCTCACCCACACCTGGCTACTCTCCTCACCCACACCTGGCTACTCTCCTCACCCACACCTGGCTACTCTCCTCACCCACACCTGGCTACTCTACTCACCCACACCTGGCTACTCTCCTCACCCACACCTGGCTACTCTCCTCACCCACACCTGGCTACTCTCCACACCCACACCTGGCTACTCTCCACACCCACACCTGGCTACTCTCCACACCCACACCTGGCTACTCTCCACACCCACACCTGGCTACTCTCCACACCCACACCTGGCTACTCTCCACACCCACACCTGGCTACTCTCCACACCCACACCTGGCTACTCTCCACACCCACACCTGGCTACTCTCCACACCCACACCTGGCTACTCTCCACACCCACACCTGGCTACTCTCCACACCCACACCTGGCTACTCTCCACACCCACACCTGGCTACTCTCCTCACCCACACCTGCAGATGGGAATATGTTTGGTGTTCTTGTTGTACTTTTGGTTTAATACTTGACGAGTTCTTCTGGTTGAGTTGTTGTTGTTGTTGAGTGTTTTTGTTTTACTTGTTGAAAATTCTGATTTTTGACGTGTTGTTGACCAATGGCGCAGTGGTTAGTGGAGTCTGTCCACAACCCGTTCGACCCCAGGTCTGTTCACTGACAGTGAAATGTTTTAACGCATTTCCTTGTTCCCGATTCTATGGTTTTCTTGGGCGTAAACACGGAGTCGGAAGACTGTTGTGGTTTGTTTCACGTTGGGGAATTTCTGTTATTGTCCTAGAGGGAGCTGGAGCAGTCTAACAGGTTATATGTCCCCATGGATGTGATATGTTTCATGTCCATTATATCACGTAGGGCAATGCCTCTCAGGTCTCTCTCAAAGTGGTCTTGAGAGAAATCCTCTCAATTCCATTGGTATGCCAGTAATAGGCCTCATTTTGCTTTTTTGAGTATTTGCTTATACGTTCCACCATGTGACGTCATTATGCCCTGATAACTGTGTCTCGAGGGTATGAATGCTGACTTCTTTTATGCCGGACTCAGAGCAAGTCAAGTCTCTCAGGCTCACTATTTCCAGTCATTTTTTGGGGTTCAGTGACTTGTTGGTTTAGAACGTTAGAACTACCACCATTAGTTTACCTCTCCACTTCCTCAGCACTTCCACTCTTACCTCAGCACCTCTTCCTTACCTCAGCACTTCCACTAACACGATAACATCATTTATATTTGCTAACATCCAAGGTATAAAAACACGAATATCCAACAAAGTTCAATTTATAGATGGTCTCCTTCATGAGGCAAATGCAGTGTTTGCAGCCCTAACAGAAACCCACAAAAAGGACTACCATGATGGTGAAATATGGATCTCAGAGTACAATCTTTTCAGATGTGATAGGAAACACCGGCTTCAGGGTGGGGTCAGCCTCTACATCAAAGACACACTCATCTGTACTGAGCTGCTAAACACCTCAAATGATATGGTGGAAGTGCTGATAATCAAAATAGAGATTTTAAATGTAGTTATTGTCCTTGTATATAAGTCACCGGAGGCAAACCCTCAGCAGTTTAAAGACCAACTAATGAAAATAGAACACTGCTTGGAAAACCTCACAAATCCAGCTCCGAACATCATCCTGCTTGGGGGCTTCAACCTACGGCACCTGAAATGGAAGCACCTGGCTAATACAGTAATATCAGAAAGAATACCAGGAAGTAGCCTAAATGAACAGGCACATGCAAATGACTTGCTACGGATGTGCGACAGGTTTGCCTTAAACCAGCAAATAGTAGAACCAACTAGGAAGGAGAACACGCTGGACCTCATTTTCACTAATAATGATGAATTGATCAGGAACATAATGATTGCAAATACCTGTTACTCAGATCACAACTTAATTGAAGTTATGACAACCATGGGGAGTAGACCTTCAAAACCAGTCCAGATTCCCGGTGGAGGAGATTTCAGCAAATTCAACTTCAATAATAAACAGATAAACTGGGAGCAAATAAACCAGGACTTCACAGAAGTAAACTGGGAAGAACAGCTAGAAAATGCAAACCTGAACCAGTGCCTGGAAAAAATAAGCTCAGTAGCACTAGAAATATGTTCAAACCGCATACCTCTAAGAAAAAAGAGGAAGAGATGCAGATTGGAACGGGAACGTCGTTCACTATATAGGCGAAGAAAACGAATCGTGAAACAACTTGAGAGTCGCACCCTATCTCAAGAACGGCGAAGAAGGTTAGGTAGAGAAATAGAAACAATTGAAGGGAAGCTACAAGAATCATACAAAACCCAGGAGAGGCAAAGAGAGCAAAAGGCCATCAGTGAAATAGAAAGAAATCCGAAATATTTTTTCTCCTATGCAAAATCAAGATCAAAAACCACATCTAGTATCGGGCCCCTGCGAAAGGGAGATGGAGCTTTCACCGATGACAACAAAGAAATGAGCGAGCTACTGAGGACGCAGTACGACTCTGTTTTCAGCGAGCCATTAAACACACTAAAGATTGATAACCCAAATGAATTTTTCATGGATACGATACCAACATCAAATCATATATCAGACGTCACCCTATCCCCACTGGATTTTGAAGAAGCCATAAACAGTATGCCTATGCACTCTGCACCAGGCCCGGATTCTTGGAACTCCATATTCATAAAGAACTGTAAAAAACCACTATCGCAGGCCCTCCACATTCTGTGGAGACAAAGCCTAGATACTGGCGTTATTCCTGATATACTAAAAACAGCAGAGATAGCACCACTTCATAAAGGAGGAAATAAGGCAGACGCAAAAAATTACAGACCGATAGCACTAACATCGCACATCATAAAAATTTTTGAGAGAGTGCTAAGAAGTAAAATCACAAAATACATGGAATCACAGCAACTCCATAACCCCGGACAACATGGTTTCAGAACAGGGCGCTCTTGCCTGTCGCAGTTGCTGGACCACTATGATATGGCATTAGATGCTATGGAAGACAAACAAAACGCGGATGTAATTTTCACAGATTTCGCAAAAGCTTTTGATAAATGTGACAATGGTGTTATTGCACATAAAATGCGTTCAAATGGAATTACCGGAAAAATAGGCAGATGGATCTACAATTTCCTGACCAACAGAACCCAATGTGTAATAGTCAACAAAATAAAATCCAACCCATCAACCGTGAAGAGCTCAGTCCCCCAGGGTACTGTGCTTGCTCCAATACTTTTTCTCATCCTCATTTCGGACATTGACAAGAACACAACCTATAGCACTGTATCATCCTATGCAGATGACACTAGGATCTTCATGAGAGTAGGCAATATAGAGGACACGGCGAACCTCCAGTCAGATGTAGATCAGGTCTTTCTATGGGCTACAGAAAATAATATGGTGTTTAACGAAGATAAGTTCCAGCTCATGCGCTATGGAAAAAATGAAAATATAAAAACGGAAACCACGTACAAAACTCAGGCAAATCATAACATAGAACGAAAAGGCAATGTAAAGGATCTGGGTGTACTCATGTCGGAAGACCTTACCTTTAAAGAACACAATAAAGTAGCCGTCACAACTGCAAGAAAAATGACAGGTTGGATAACAAGAACTTTTCACACTAGAGATGCTATACCGATGATGATACTTTTCAAAACGCTTGTGCTCTCTAGAGTAGAGTACTGCTGCACAATGACAGCACCTTTCAAAGCTGGAGAAATTGCTGACCTGGAGAGCGTGCAGAGATCCTTTACTGCTAGAATCCACTCAGTAAAACATCTAAACTATTGGGACCGACTAAAGATCCTAAAACTGTACTCCCTTGAGCGCAGGCGGGAGAGGTACATAATAATTTACACGTGGAAAATATTAGAGGGGCTGGTCCCAAACCTGCACACAGAAATAACATCACATGAGACCAGAAGACATGGCAGGATGTGCAGAATACCCCCGTTGAAAAACAGAGGTGCAACTGGTACTCTGAGAGAGAACTCTATCAACATCAGAGGTCCGAGACTGTTCAACACGCTTCCACTACACATAAGGGGCATAACTGGCCGACCCCTCACAGTGTTCAAGAGAGAACTGGATAAGCACCTCCAAAGGATACCTGATCAACCAGGCTGTGACTCATACGTCAGGCTGCGAGCAGCCGCGTCCAACAGCCTGGTTGATCAGTCCGGCAACCAGGGGGCCTGGTCGACGACCGGGCCGCGGGGACGCTAAGTCCCGGAAGCACCTCAAGGTAACCTCAAGGTAACCTCCATGTGTGTGTGATCACATATGATTCTCTATCGTGTCATGTATGCAGTTTCGTATGATTCAGATCGAAATCGATTTCTACAGATCCTGCAGCGCTTCTTATGAGAGTAATAACTGCCTAACTGTTTCTGTAGATCTTGGCATGGTCTTTAGTCGTTCAGTGAAGGGTTGTTTATCATTGTTACTTGTTATCTTGGGTTCTCCCGCTGTTACGGTGTCTGTTATGTAGTCTCTGAACCCTTTACACTCTGGGATTACCGTCTTCTTGAATATCCTGTCTTTCCTGACCGTCAGGGTCAATCCCTAACTTGCCTTACTACCTGACAGTATGTATCTAAATATGTACTCACACAAATATACCATCCGAAAAGTACTTCCAGAACTGCAGTCTATCGTTGTGAGTTTATTCAGTCCAGACAGAACTATTACCATTTGTTAAGTTAAGAAAAAAACCTCTAAGGAGGTTACAGGATTCCAAGTTTCAAGGACAGCTTATATACTGTGCAGTGTTTTTCTCACATATGAATTATTATCAAATCCGCCTGTAATCCCGGCTGATAGATTTGCTGACTCGCGAGAAGACTTCCGTAGCACTGAAAGACTTCATTCAATTCGATGTCTTCCAAAAATAACCAGTCGTCTAATCCTTCACCTTCAAACTAGCATATGACCACAGCGCCAACAGCTTGCAGCATAGTACTTCACCTTCAGACTAACACATGACCACAGCGCCAACAGCATGCAGCATAGTACTTCACCTTCAGACTAACACATGACCACAGCGCAAACAGCTTGCAGTATAGTACTTCACCTTCAGACTAACACATGACCACAGCGCCAACAGCTTGCAGTATAGTACTTCACCTTCAGACTAACACATGACCACAGCGCAAACAGCTTGCAGCATAGTACTTCACCTTCAGACTAACACATGACCACAGCGCCAACAGCATGCAGCATAAGTTGTCTGTGAATATGACAGTTCTCACCGTTAAACAGATTTAATTACGGGATTCCCGAGGCTCTGCTAAATGTTTCCCAAGCATCGGTACCGCTTAGGAAACATATCACAGGTTCGCTCGTTTCACCAACGGCCGGGAGAAAGTATTCTTGGGAACTCAAGGACCAGATGGCTCAGTGAGCTCAAGGACCAGATGTCTCATTGAGCTCAAGAACCAGATGTCTCATTGAGCTCAAGGACCAGATGGCTCAGTGAGCTCAAGGACCAGATGTCTCGGTGAGCTCAAGGACCAGATGGCTCAGTGAGCTCAAGGACCAGATGTCTCATTGAGCTCAAGGACCAGATGTCTCGGTGAGCTCAAGGACCAGATGGCTCAGTGAGCTCAAGGACCAGATGTCTCAGTGAGCTCAAGGACCAGATGTCTCATTGAGCTCAAGAACCAGATGTCTCATTGAGCTCAAGGACCAGATGTCTCGGTGAGCTCAAGGACCAGATGTCTCAGTGAGCTCAAGGACCAGATGTCTCATTGAGCTCAAGGACCAGATGTCTCATTGAGCTCAAGGACCAGATGTCTCAGTGAGCTCAAGGACCAGATGTCTCAGTGAGCTCAAGGACCAGATGTCTCAGTGAGCTCAAGGACCAGATGTCTCAGTGAGCTCAAGGACCAGATGTCTCAGTGAGCTCAAGGACCAGATGTCTCAGTGAGCTCAAGGACCAGATGTCTCAGTGAGCTCAAGGACCAGATGTCTCAGGGAACTCAAGGACCAGATGTCTCGGTGAGCTCAAGGACCAGGTGTCCCAGGGAACTCAAGGACCAGGTGTCTCAGGGAGCTGAGGGACCAGGTGTCCCAGGGAGCTGAGGGACCAGGTGTCCCAGGGAACTCAAGGACCAGGTGTCCCAGGGAACTCAAGGACCAGGTGTCTCAGGGAGCTGAGGGACCAGGTGTCCCAGGGAACTCAAGGACCAGGTGTCCCAGGGAGGTGAGGGACCAGGTGTCCCAGGGAGCTGAGGGACCAGGTGTCCCAGGGAGCTGAGGGACCAGGTGTCCCAGGGAGCTGAGGGACCAGGTGTCCCAGGGAGCTGAGGGACCAGGTGTCCCAGGGAGCTGAGGGACCAGGTGTCCCAGGGAACTCAAGGACCAGGTGTCCCAGGGAGCTGAGGGACCAGGTGTCACAGGGAACTCAAGGACCAGGTGTCCCAGGGAGCTGAAGGACCAGGTGTCCCAGGGAGCTGAGGGACCAGGTGTCCCAGGGAACTCAAGGACCAGGTGTCCCAGGGAGCTGAGGGACCAGGTGTCCCAGGGAGCTGAGGGACCAGGTGTCCCATTGAGCTGAGGGACCAGGTGTCCCAGGGAGCTGAAGGGACAGGTGTTCCAGGCGTCTTAACGACAATTCTTACAGTGAGCCGAAGAACCAAGTGTTCCAGGGTGTTTCAGCACCAGGTATTTCAGGCAGATGAAGAACAAAGTGTCCAAGAGAGCTGAAGCACCAGGTGTTCCTGGAAGATGAAGGACCAGGAGTTCCAGGTAGCTGAAGGGCAAAGTGTTTCAGGGAGCTGAATGGTTAGGTATTTCAGGGTTTTTAAGAATTACGTGTTCCAGGGAGGTAAAGTATCAGGTGTTCCAGGAAGACAGCTTAAAGACCTTGTGTTCATGTAAGGTGAACAACTAAGTGTTCCATGCTGCTGAAGGACCAAGTGTTTCAGGGAGCTGAAGGACGAGGTGTTCCAGGCTGAAGAAAGACCAGATTTTCTAGTTAGTTGAATGATTATGTGTTTCAGTGAGATGAAACACCGGGTGTTCCAGAGAGTTGATTGACTATGTATTCCAGGCAGTTGAAACACCAGGTGTTTCACCTGCAAATAAGGGACTAAGTATTCCAGTGAGACGAAAGTCCAAGTGTTCCAAGACCCTGAACGACCAGGTGTTCCAAGACCCTGAACGACCAGGTGTTCCAAGACCCTGAACGACCAGGTGTTCCAAGGACCTGAACGACTAGATGTTCCAAGACCCTGAACGACCAGGTGTTCCAAGACCCTGAACGACCAGGTGTTCCAAGGACCTGAACGACTAGATGTTCCAAGACCCTGAACGACCAGGTGTTCCAAGACCCTGAACGACCAGGTGTTCCAAGACCCTGAACGACCAGGTGTTCCAAGACCCTGAACGACCAGGTGTTCCAAGGACCTGAACGACTAGATGTTCCAAGACCCTGAACGACCAGGTGTTCCAAGACCCTGAACGACCAGGTGTTCCAAGACCCTGAACGACCAGGTGTTCCAAGACCCTGAACGACCAGGTGTTCCAAGACCCTGAACGACCAGGTGTTCCAAGACCCTGAACGACCAGGTGTTCCAAGACCCTGAACGACCAGGTGTTCCAAGACCCTGAACGACCAGGTGTTCCAAGACCCTGAACGACCAGGTGTTCCAAGACCCTGAACGACCAGGTGTTCCAGGGAGTAGAAGGCAACATTTAATGCGTGATATTCGTTCACTGACGATGAACTTCGAGTCTAATACTTCACACAGTATCAGTGGGTAAGTCCTGTAATCTTCGCGGCCTGAGCTTCTCACATCCACTATTTAACTAATTTTGTTTTGTATTCCCTTGGATCGACTCTCCTTGTTCCGTATGGTGTAATTTAGCTTTGTTTATCTCTATAAGTGGGGTGGATAGCGGAGACTGATACATTACTGGTAAACAAATGATGTTAAATATGAACGAGGCATCCAGGCACAGGGTTGCTCGCGGGGCAGGTATAAAAGATTGATTCTTGGCTGACACTCATTCAACGCCCGACGCTCCGTCGACGCACACACGCTCACTCGACACGCTAACGCTCCCACGATTCACTTGTTGCACCAAACTCAACAAGCAAAATGGATAGACGAATCATCCTCACCTTATTCGTGTGAGTCGCTTTTTTATTTTTATTTGATGCTGTGTGTGTACTCACCTACGTGTACTCAACTATTTTTGTCTGACATATGGGACTCGACACTTGTAAACATGTCGTTCACGTATATTAGAAATAGAACCGGTCCCTGCATCGATGCTTGAGGTACTTAACTCATTACGGTTCGCCTGTCTGGCTTCTCCCCCTTTACCGTTACTCTCTGGCTTCTGTGTGCTAAGTAATTCCTTAGCCAAACTAGGGCTTTTCTGCTTACTCCCACCTGTCTCTCTAGTTTGAATAGCACTCTCCGGAGCGGTATTGTATCTAAGGCCTTTTACATTCCAGAAATATGTAGTTTGCCCATCCTTCCCTGTCCTGCCTTATTCTTGCTACTTTAGCATTGAATTCCAGAAGGTTTGTTAGGCATGATTTTTCTTCTCTGAACACATGTTGGTGTTCGTTTACATACCTAATGTTCTCTGTGTGACCAGTCTTAACCTGACTATTCTTTCAGATACATTACAGAGGATGCTTCTCATTGGTAAAGGTCTGTAGTTAAGTGCCTCTTCCCTATCTCCTTTCTTGAAAATTTGTACCACTATTATCTTCTTCCAGCAACTGGGCAACGCTCCCTTCGTGTGTGACTCATTAAAGATCTTTGCTAGAGGCACGCTGAGGGCCTGCGCTGCCTCTTTGAGAATTCACGGTGATACATTGTCTGGTCAAACAGCTTTAGTTTCATCCAGTGTTGTTAGCTGTTTCATTACTTCCTCTACTGTCACCTCTACATCTGCTAATCTCTCATCTTGGGTCATCTCCACTTCTAACAATGGGAGCTGCTCAGGCTCGGTTGTGAACACTCCATGGTAACTGGCATTCAGTCCGTTGCAGATTTCCTTATCATTTTCTGTAAATGTCCCTCCAGTTTTATTTCGTCTTGTGACTTGGTCGTTCACCGAAAGTTTCCTTCTTATGTGACTATGTAGTAATTTATGTTGGTTTTACGCTTTGATCGCATTATCGTTTTCATAATTCCTTTCCGATACTCTCCTTATATTAATGTATTCATTCCTAGCTCTGTTGCATCTAATCCTGTTGTTCTCTGTCCTTTGTCTTCTGCACTTTGTCCACTCTCGCCTGCTTCTCATTTTTGGTTCCTGGCACTGTCTATTAAACCATTGACTTTTATAATAACTCCTACTTGTTTAATTTACAGTTGATATAAAACTCTCTTCGGCTTCCTTGCAATTCTACTTGACTAGGTCCATCATATCGTGCACTGTGTTTCCTGTTAGTTCTTCTTCCCACTGAACCTCTCTAAGATATTCCCTTATCCTTCTGTAATCCCCTTTCTTATAGTCTGCTCTCTTTTTCCAGTCCTCTTATTGCATGGTCACAATTTAAAGCTCGATCATGGAGTCAAACACTAGGACACAATAATCACTGCCTCCTAGTGGTATTTTACCATATTCGTAATATCTTCCTCATTCTGGATGAAAATCAGATCAATAGGCAAAATGTATTCCCTCCTCTTTTCCTTGTGTCTTACTTCAAATGTTGTTTAAGGCAATTCCTTTCAATAACTTACACTAATTTTGCTCCCACGTTTCTTCCCCACCAGTGTGATTTCTTAATTCGCGACCCATTTCTCCGTGATTGAGGTCCCCCCATGACTAACAGTTTCACTCATTTTGTGAGCTGTTGTTGCTGCCCTCTGCAGTTCATCTATGCATGTTCTGTTTGGTGGGGGATTGTAGATTAACATGATCACAGTCCTCTTCCCATCTGCTGTTAGAGTCCCAAGTATGGAACTTGCGTGTTCATTAGTCCTCTGATTCTCCAGTCTCTCACATTTCCATTTCCAGTTTATGAGGATTGCCACTTTCCCTCCCTGTCTCTGTGTCCTTTCCTTCCCTCCCTGTCTCTGTGTCCTTTCCTTCCCTCCCTGTCTCTGTGTCCTTTCCTTCCCTCCCTGTCTCTGTGTCCTTTCCTTCCTTATCACTTGGTATTCCTCTGGAAAGATTTTATTTATTTTATTTATATATATACAAGAAGGTACATTGGGTTTAAGAGAGTACATAGCATTGCTGTTTTTACATTCTTGTAAAGCCACTAGCACGCATAATGTTTCGGGTAGGTCCTTCATCTAACAGATAATTTAAAGTAGGTTATTTCTAGCAAAATTTAAAAAATGTTAACAGGTATATTGTATGAAAATTTGACAAAGATTTGTACGTATATTAAAGTAGAGATTTAGGGGTTATAAACAGGTACATGGTAGCATAATTTGAGGATTATTTCAGGTATAAGGCAATACAATATGCGTTCAATATAACATCCATGATACAAGATGATAGCAATGAGTACAATGGTAAAGTTTTATTGCTAAGGGGCCATATCACCAGGATATAAAAAATTGTTGTAGGGTATTCATAATTTATTATCCTGATACATGTAAAAGGTGCTGCACCTAGGCCAAGTTTCAGCATCTCAGCCTAAATAGAGACGGAGAAAAAAAAAAAAAAAAAAAAGAATTTTTCAACCATGTTCAATTGATTTCACAGCCCACAATTGTGAACCAAAATCATTTATACGACACTCAGCTATGACCTTACTATATAATAAAGATTTGCATGTCACATCATTATCCCAGATGTATTTAGTGCAATAATACAGATTTATAAAAGTTTCCCAAAAACGTATGCAACAAAATGAAGTGTATCATTATTTATAAAATCAATAAATCTACGTAGATATGAATAATGACATGCGTTTATAGAGGCGTAAACTCTACATATAATGTGCAAGTTTCATGTAAATTGAATAATAAATAAAGGCTGTGAAACGAGATCTAGTTGTAAAAGTTGGAGTTGCGTAGCGCGCGCGACAAGTTACTGTACTCGCAGTCATGCGTGATTTACGCATTGCGGCCAACTAGTACCTTCTATGGAGAGCTCGCATGCATCTAGCTTTCAATGCTTGTCTCTTGTTCGTTTGGTAAGTCATATTGCAGTACAAATAACAATAATAGCATGAGTTCTGGGAGATAGTGTGAGAGCGCGTCAGCGATACAACCACCCCCCACAAGAGACACAGAGTCACTGATGGGGCTGAGCGACATAGGACCCTCTCTGTCACACGATACTGTTGCCATTTAGTGAGTTTATATTCATTTTATGCATAACATGTTATTTTCAACGCTATTACGAAAAATAAGACTTCTACAACGTAAGATACAATACCCCGCGGCGCACTCACGGCGCGAGGACCAGATTCACGAAAGTTGCAGCGGAAATTTGACTCTAATTACGTTAATTTTCAAGATATCATTAAACGGTTTGGACCACAGTGTTGCCAGAACGTTGTAGTATTTTTCGTAATTTTTCGTAAATATTCCATTTTTCATCGGATTTTCGGTTAACATGGCCCCTAAGGTACATATATTGGGGGATTAGGTATCACAAGATACAGTGCGAGTTTAAAGCACTAGGTAGGAAACAATGAAGATGAAATCAGGAACTTTTTGTTTTTGAATAAAGCAAAAGTTGGAGAGCATTTTAATTCGTTAAGGAGTGAGTTCCATAGACTAGGTCCCTATATTTGCATAAAATATTTACACAGATTAAGTTTGACTCTGGGGATATCAAAGAGATATTTATTTCTGGTGTGGTGATTATATGTTCTATTACATCTGTCAAGGGGAAGTTTCAGAACAGGGAGTACAGAACATTAATAACAGAGTTTTGTAAATGTAAATGTCAGAAGAGAATGTGTGGAATGAGTTTATGTTTAGCATGTTCAGGGATTTAGCGGGGGGGGGGCGTATTACGGAAAAATGCGATAAATGAAAACTGATTCGATTTAAATCAAACACTTTTGGCTAGTTGTATATAAAATGTGGTTCAACTGGCCCAAGTCTCAGCATCATAGCATAAATAGGAAGGGAGAAAAAATATTGAATTATGTGTCAACAATTTTCCAAAACGGTAAAAAATTAACATCAAACAAAAGTGTCAACTGAAATTAAGTCTATGACTCTAAGCTATCACAATAGCATAAAATAGAGTATTTTAATATTTGCTTTTATGCCAAAAAAATTCCCCTCCCCAAAAAATTAGATTTGTTTTTTCTCATATTTTTTATCAGCCGATTTGCATGAAACTTATACACCTTACAGAACGTATGACTGTCTGTAAAGATGCAAATTTTGGAGGAAATTGGTTGAAGTCAACTTAAACCACAGGTACTCAGGGTATCGATAACGATGTGTATCAATGCTATACCGACGGTTCTGAAGAAGAAGGTGGACGATGTACCACATGTGCATGTAATATATTTGAACACTCTTCTCTCGTACATACAGCAATGAATCGCGTCAATGATTGGGCCAATACAATTCAAACCGACCTTGCAGGTTATACACTGCATCTCATAATGACACAGAGTGTGCACTGCATCACATAATTACACAATGTGCATTGCATCACATAATGACACAATGTGCACTGCATCACATAATGACACAGAGTGTCCACTGCATCACATAATGACACAATGTGCATTGCATCACATAATGACACAGAGTGTGCCCTGCATCACATAATGACACAGAGTGTCCACTGCATCACATAATGACACAGAGTGTGCACTGCATCACATAATGACACAGTGTGCACTGCATCACATAATGACACACAGTGTGCACTGCTTAACATAATGACACTGGGTGTACACTGCATCACATAATAACACAGAGTGTACACTGCATCACATAATGACACAGAGTGTACACTGCATCACATAATGACACAGAGTGTGCACTGCATCACATAATGACACAGAGTGTCCACTGCATCACATAATGATACAGAGTGTGCACTGCATCACATAATGACACAGGGGTGCACTGCATCACATAATGACACAATGTGCACTGCATCACATAATGACACAGATTGTGCACTGCATCATATACCTGAGTGGTACACGGCTGTAGACATCATGCAATGTATACACTGTTGAAGAGCTAGTGACCGCGGGTTGAAGCAGTATGCATATAATAATAAATGTATGTCTGCTTGTTCTAGGCTGTCGGCCGTGATGCTGGTGACCGAGTCGCTGCCCTTGAACACCATCCCTCGTCCTCCTTACTTCCCAGGAAAACTACCACCCAGAGGAGGTGAGTCTCGGTCAGTCTTCCTGAACCTCGGAGGTGAATCTTGATCAGTCTTGCTGATCCTCTGAGGTGAGTCTTGATCCGTCTTGCTGATTCTGAGAGGTGAGTCCTGGTCAATCTTCCTGATCCTGAAAGGTGAGTCTTCCTGATCCTTAGATTCGAGTCTTGGTCAGCCTTCCTGATCCTGAGAGGTGAGTCATAGTCAGCCTTCCTAACCACGAGAGGTGAGTCTCCGTCAGTCTTTCTGATCTTGAGAGGTGAGTCTTGATCAGTCTTCCTTATCCTGAAAGAAGAGTCACTCCAACACTCACACTCACTGCAACACTCACACTCACTGCAACACTCACACTCACTGCAGAACTCACACTCACTGCAACACTCACACTCACTCCAACACTCACACTCACTGCAACACTCACACTCACTGCAGCACTCACACTCACTGCAACACTCACACTCACTGCAGCACTCACACTCACTGCAACACTCACACTCACTGCAACACTCACACTCACTGCAACACTCACACTCACTGCAACACTCACACTCACTGCAGCACTCACACTCACTGCAACACTCACACTCACTGCAACACTCACACTCACTGCAACACTCACACTTAATGTATCACTCGCACTAATGATTACATACACTCACGCATCGTGCAGCAATCCCACCAATGATTACATGCACTCACACTTACTGTAGCACTCCCACCAATGATTATATGTGTGATTACATTTGTTACAGTAACAAAACACTAATGATCGCACGCACTTACCCTTATATTACCTGAACTATTGATCATATGCACTTACCCTTATAATACCTTAACTATTGATCATATGCACTTGATCTTACAAGATATGCACTAATGACAGCATGCATTCACAGTTACAACATATGCATAAATTATAACTTACACTTACAACATATGCACAAATGATAACATACACTCACACTTCCAACATGTGCACAAATGATAACATACACTCACACTTCCAACATGTGCACTCACTCTCAAGCACTCACACCATATGGACTAATGACCACAAGTACTCACCTTTGCACCACAACCAACACGTTGTGGTCAACCATCACATAATCTCACCTACAACACCACCAGACTAGTGTTCACATCACCTCATACATTCTCACAGGACACATTGCAAAGTTACTTTTTGCTATTTCTAGTAGTTTTTTCCTACTTGTCTCAGATCAATGGTTTCCCAGCCAATTTGGCCCTGAATGAAATCTTTAAGTAACATCTTCGTTTTTGCTGAAACAGAATTGGAAAAAAATCAAATGACTTCTCTGTCTCATTTTCAGGTCATTTGTTCCCTCCCACGTGCGTGTGCGTCAGGTCTCCGTGCCCCTGTGACCAAAACTGGGGATGACTCTAAAAGACTAAAACTCTTTCAATGAATTTTGCAACATAGGATAATTCATTCAATATGTACGCCGTCAGTGTGGCAATATGATTCATTTGGATCTCAATTGATAAAATGTGTAATATATATAGTGCTTTAAACTCTCAAATTAAAAATGAATATTAATACAGGTTTTTAATATCCTGAAGAAAAGTGACAATTTATGCATGTGTATAAATTATTGATACGACTAACGTTGACGTCTGTTCCCGCAATGCCACTTAGAGCTAGAGAAAATACAAGAGTCAGTATTGTTCTGTAAAACTGTACTGGGGCAGTGCTGACTAATTAGACAGTGATGTGGTAGTACCTACCAGTGGGACAGTACTGAAGCCAGTAATGGCTTGATAGTGTCCGAGGCAGTATACACTTGGAAGACAATATACACCAGGGGGGACGGTACAGGAGACTATATTCACTAGGGGGACGATACACGAGACAGTATACACCAGTGGGACGGTACAGGAGACTATATACACTAGGGGAATGATACAGGAGACAGTATACACCAGAGGGGACGTTACTTGAGACAATATACAATAGGGGGACGATTCAGGAGACAGTATACACCAGGGAGACGATACAAGAGACAGTGTACACCAGGGAGGACGGTGCAGGAGACATTATACACCAAGGGAGACGGTACAGGAGACAGTATACACTAGTGGGACGATCAAGGAGACAGTATACACCAGAGAGACGACACAAGAGACAGTGTACACCAGGGAGGACGGTGCAGAAGACATTATACACCAAGGGGGACGGTACAGGAGACAATATACACCAGGGGGACGGTACAGGAGACTGTACACCAGGCGGACTGTGCCGGAGACAGTATACACCAGGGGGACGGTACAGGAGACAGTATACACCAGGCGGACGGTACAGGAGACAGTATACACCAGGGGGACGGTACAGGAGACAGTATACACCAGGCGGACGGTACAGGAGATAGTATACACCAGGGGGACGGTACAGGAGACAGTACAGGGCTAAGTGAGGTTTACAATGATTAGGCCTAATTGAGGTTTACAGTGAGACGGGCTAAGTGAGGTTTACAATGAGTAGGCCTAATTGAGGTTTACAATGAGACGGGCTAAGTGAGGTTTACAATGAGAGGGGCTAAGTGAGGTTTACAATGAGTAGGGCTAAGTGAGGTTTACAATGAGAGGGGATAAGTGAGGTTAACAATGATAGCTGCAAAGTAATGTTTTCAATGAGAGCGACTATATGAGGTTTACAATGATAGCGGAGAGACATAATGGCACAACTTATTTCACATTATTACGACGATGAGATAGAGGAGAAGTAAAGTTGAAGTAATGTTAATTGATCATTCACTCACTAATGCTTACATGCACTCTCACTCACTGTAACACTCACGCTAATGATCATAAGCACTCACACTCACTGCAACACTCACACTCACTGCAACACTCACACTCACTGCAACACTCACATTCACTGCAACACTCACATTCACTGCAACACTCACACTCATTGCAACACTCACACTCACTGCAGCACTCACACTCACTACAGCACTCACACTCACTGCAACACTCACACTCACTGCAACACTCACACTTAATGTATCACTCGCACTAATGATTACATACTCTCACGCATCGTGCAGCATTCCCAGCATTGATCACATGCACTCACACTTACTGTAGCATTCCCACCAATGATCACATGCCCTCACACTTACTGTAGCACTCCCACCAATGATTATATGTGTGATTACATTTGTTACAGTAACAAAACACTAATGATCGCACGCACTTACCCTTATAATACCTGAACTATTGATCATATGCACTTAGTCTTACAAGATATGCACTAATTACAGCATGCATTCCCAATTACAACATATGCATAAATGATAACATACACTCACACTTCCAACATGTGCACTCACTCTCAAGCACTCACACCATATGGACTAATGACCACAAGTACTCACCTTTGCACCACAACCAACACGTTGTGGTACAACCATCACATAATCTCACCTACAACACCACCAGACTAGTGTTCACATCACCTCATACATTCTCACAGGACACATTGCAAAGTTACTTTTTGCTATTTCTAGTAGCTTTTTTCCTCCTTGTCTCAGATCAATGGTTTCCCAGCCAATTTGGCCCTGAATGAAATCTTTAAGTAACATCTTCGTTTTTGCTGAAACAGAATTAGGACAAAATAATCAAATGATTTCTCTATCTCATTTTCAGGTCGTGTGTTCCCTTTTAAGTGCGTGTGCGTGACGTCTCCGTGCCCCTGTGATCAAAACTGGGATTGACTCTAACAGACTGAAACTCTTTCAATGAATTTTGCAACATAGGACAATTCATTCAATATGTACGCCGTCAGTGTGGCAATATAGCATTCATTTGGATCTCTCTTGATAAAATGTGTAATATATATAGTGCTTTAAACTCTCAAATTAAAAATGAATATTAATACAGGTTTTTAATATCCTGAAGAAAAGTGACACTTTATGCATGTGTATAAATTATTGATACGACTAACGTTGACGTCTGTTCCCGCAATGCCACTTAGAGCTAGAGAAAATACAAGAGTCAGTATTGTTCTGTAAAACTGTACTGGGGCAGTGCTGACTAATTAGACAGTGATGTGGTAGTACCTACCAGTGGGACAGTACTGAAGCCAGTAATGGCTTGATAGTGTCCGAGGCAGTATACACTTGGAAGACAATATACACCAGGGGGGACGGTACAGGAGACTATATTCACTAGGGGGACGATACACGAGACAGTATACACCAGTGGGACGGTACAGGAGCCTATATACACTAGGGGAATGATACAGGAGACAGTATACACCAGTGAGACGGTACAGGAGACTATATACACTAGGGGAATGATACAGGAGACAGTATACACCAGGGAGACGGTACAGGAGACTATATACACTAGGGGAATGATACAGGAGACAGTATACACCAGAGGGGACGTTACTTGAGACAATATACACTAGGGGGACGATCCAGGAGACACTATACACCAGGGAGACGATACAAGAGACAGTGTAGACCAGGGAGGACGGTGCAGGAGACAGTATACACCAAGGGGGACGGTGCAGGAGACAGTATACACCAGGGGGAAGATACAGGAGACAGCATACACCAGGGGGACGGTACAGGAGACAGTATACACCACGGGGATGATACAGGAGACAGTATACACCAAGGGGATGGTACAGGAGACAGTATACACCAGGGGGACGGTACAGGAGACAGTATACACCAGGGGGATGGTACAGGAGACAGTATACACCACGGGGACGGTACAGGAGACAGTATACACCAGGCGGACGGTACAGGAGACAGTTTACACCATGCCGACAGTACAGGAGACAGTATACACCAGGGGGACGGTACAGGAGACAGTTTACACCAGGGGGACGGTACAGGAGACAGTATACACCAGGGGGACGGTACAGGAGACAGTATACACCAGGCGGACGGTACAGGAGACAGTTTACACCATGCCGACAGTACAGGAGACAGTATACACCATGCCGACAGTACAGGAGACAGTATACACCAGGGGGACGGTACAGGAGACAGTTTACACCAGGGGGGGACGGTACAGGAGACAGTTTACACCAGGGGGACGGTACAGGAGACAGTATACACCAGGGGGACGGTACAGGAGACAGTATACACCAGGGGGGGACGGTACAGGAGACAGTTTACACCAGGGGGACGGTACAGGAGACAGTATACACCAGGGGGACGGTACAGGAGACAGTATACACCAGGGGGACGGTACAGGAGACAGTATACACCAGGGGGACGGTACAGGAGACAGTATACACCAGGGGGACGGTACAGGAGACAGTATACACCAGGGGGACGGTACAGGAGACAGTTTACACCAGGGGGACGGTACAGGAGACAGTATACACCAGGGGGACGGTACAGGAGACAGTATACACCAGGGGGACGGTACAGGAGACAGTATACACCAGGTGGACGGTAAAGGAGACAGTATACACCAGGGGGACGGTACAGGAGACAGTACAGGGCTAAGTGAGGTTTACAATGATTAGGCCTAATTGAGGTTTACAATGAGACGGGCTAAGTGAGGTTTACAATGAGTAGGCCTAATTGAGGTTTACAATGAGACGGACCAAGTGAGGTTTACAATGAGAGGGGCTAAGTGAGGTTTACAATGAGTAGGGCTAAGTGAGGTTTACAATGAGAGGGGATAAGTGAGGTTAACAATGATAGCTGCAAAGTAATGTTTACAATGAGAGCGACTATATGAGGTTTACAATGATAGCGGAGAGACATAATGGCACAACTTATTTCACATTATTACGACGATGAGATAGAGGAGAAGTAAAGTTGAAGTAATGTTAATTGATCATTCACTCACTAATGCTTACATGCACTCTCACTCACTGTAACACTCACGCTAATGATCATAAGCACTCACACTCACTGTAACACTTACACTAATGATCATATACACTCATGCTCATTGTAACACTCACACTAATGATTACTTGCACTCACACTCACTTTATGTACAATACACAAGGATAAACTTTTTAAGTTAATTTAAGAACCACCACGTTATTCGCGGGTGGTTCGCGAACAAGGGAACACAGGTGGAGAATGAGTTCCCAAATGAGCCACAGGGACGTTAGAAAGAACTTTGTCAGTGTCAGAGTAGTGAACAAGTGGAATGCATTAGGTAGTGATGTGGTCGAGGCTGACTCCATATACAGTTTCAAATGTGAATATGATAGAGCCCAGTAGGCTTAGGAATCTGTACATCAGTTGATTGACGGTTGACAGGCGGGTGCAAAGAGCCAGAGCTCAACCCGCGCAAACACAACTAGGTGAGTACAGCTAGGTGAGTTCACACATAGTGAGGGGCCTGTTACTGAGTGGACAGCACGCTGGTTACGAAGTTCTGTGGTCCGGGGTTCGATTCCCGGCGCCGGCAGAAACAGATGTGCAGAGTTTTTTTTCACCCTGATGCTCCTGTTACCTAGCAGTAAATAGGTACCTGGGAGTTAGACAGCTGTTACGGGCTGCTTCCTGGGTGTGTGTTTGTGGTGGTGGTGGGGGGGGGGGGGAAATAGTAACAGTTGATTGATTGACAGTTTAGAGCCGGGCCGGAAGAGCAGAGCCCAACACCCGCAAGCTCAACTAGGTGAATACACACAAATAATTACATTCATTCATACTCACTACAACACTCACACTAATGATTGCTTGCACTCACACTTATTGCAACACTTACACTAATGACTGCTTGCACTTACACTCACTGCAACACTAACACTAATGATTGCTTGCACTCACACTCACTGCAACACTTACACTAATGATTGCTTGCACTTACACTCACTACAACACTAACACTAATAATTGCTTGCACTCACACTCACTGCAACACTCACACTAATGACTACTTTGGGAAATAATTTCCATATCTTACATTAAATAGATTTTCAACAATAAATAATACATAAATATTAAATTAAATTCTTACGAGGTTTCGTCCTCACCTTAAATTTAAAAGTAATTAACCAATAGTAATAATCGGCAGTAATATACGTTATGGGCTGATGCTGTGCTCCTTGCGGACGTCGTCAGCTGGTCTTACTGCACCACGAGACAACTGAGAAACTGAAATTGGTTCTAATGTTTCGTTATCAAATTAAGGCTAAGAGATTAAACTCAATACACTATTATAATATCAAATTAATAATATTAAATTAATTTCTAAGTCATTTAGAACTTAACGACCGCTCCTAAATAATTATTAACCCTCGCACTGACTAAGGAGTCAGGAAGTGTGGGAAGGAGGAGGTGGCGCGCCATTATGGATATCAACAAAGCTCATGTTGGTGACATACCACGTTGATGTTAAAACAAATCCTGCATTAGCTTCTTAAAGGCCCAATAGCCTCGTTCAATAAAACTACCGCTGTTTTCCGCCTCACACTTGATAAGCACCTAACATATGACGTAGGAGTTGGCCATTTCTTGTGTATATTAGGTGTTAGGAGCGAGTGTAGTCACTCTGCAGAACGCTGCCCTATAATCAAATGTGTGAATAAAGATTCTTCAACATCAAATTAAAGTTTACAATTGCTGAAAGTGAGATTCTTTAATAACACAAAACAATTGCGAGTTCCCAATTTAATAAATAATTTACCTGCAGGAGAGAGATGGTTCCAGCAGTGACGAGTGTTGAGAGCGGCAGCCATTAACCTTTGACGCGTACTCTGGTCTGCGGACCTTTTTTTATACAAGAGTTCTTACATTCTTGTACAGCCACTAGCATGCGTTGCGTTTCGGACATTAACAGCTAAGCTGCTTTATTGTTTACTAAATAACAGTTTACATAATCTACTGTTTTCAACAAACAAATCAATTGAATAAATTGATTTTATTAAAGTACTATATGATCTAAAATTAAATAATACAAAAAAATTATCCCCCCATTGTGGGAATTGTGTCAAACAAATATTTAAAGAAAACTGTCCACTTGCGTTTAAACAAAGAGACCATTAACTTATCAACATCACCTCATAATTTCATGCACTCACACTTACTTTAACACTCATTAATGATTAGAAGCACTCACATTTACCGTTACACTCATACTAATGATCACAAGCACTTTCTTTGATCCTAACCCTCAAACTTATCACACTTACTCACACTCAATGCAGCACTCACACTCACCGCAACACTCACATTCACTGCAGCACTCACAGTCACTGCAGCACTCACAGTCACTGCAGCACTCACACTCACTGCAGCACTCACACTCACTGCAACACTCACACTCACTGCAGCACTCAACCTCACTGCAACACTCACTCACTGCAGCACTAAACCTCACTGCAACACTCACACTCACTGCAACACTCACACTCACTGCAGCACTCACACTCACTGCAACACTCACACTCACTGCAACACTCACACTCACTGCAACACTCACACTCACTGCAACACTCACACTCACTGCAACACTCACACTCACTGCAACACTCACACTCACTGCAACACTCACACTTAATGTATCACTCGCACTAATGATTACATACACTCACGCATCGTGCAGCACTCCCACCAATGATTACATGCACTCACACTTACCAATGATTATATGTGTGATTACATTTGTTACAGTAACAAAACACTAATGATCGCACGCACTTACCCTTATATTACCTGAACTATTGATCATATGCACTTACCCTTATAATACCTTAACTATTGATCATATGCACTTACCCTTATAATTCCTGAACTATTGATCAAATGCACTTAGTCTTACAATATATGCACTAATTACAGCATGCATTCACACTTACAACATATGCACAAATGATAACTTACACTGACAACATATGCACAAATGATAACATACACTCACACTTACAAGATATGCACAAATGATAACATACACTCACACTTCCAACATGTGCACTCACTCTCAAGCACTCACACCATATGGACTAATGACCACAAGTACTCACCTTTGCACCACAACCAACACGTTGTGGTGCAACCATCACATAATCTCACCTACAACACCACCAGACTAGTGGTCACATCACCTCATACATTCTCACAGGTCACATTGCGAAGTTACTTTTTGCTATTTCTAGTAGCTTTTTTCCTCCTTGTCTCAGATCAATGGTTTCCCAGCCAATTTGGCCCTGAATGAAATCTTTAAGTAACATATTCGTTTTCGCTGAAACAGAATTAGGAAAAAAATCAAATGATTTCTCTATCTCATTTTCAGGTCGTGTGTTCCCTTTTAAGTGCGTGTGCGTGACGTTTCCGTGCCCCTGTGATCAAAACTGGGATTGACTCTAAAAGACTGAAACTCTTTCAATGAATTTTGCAACATAGGACAATTCATTCAATATGTATGCCGTCAGTGTGGCAATATAGCATTCATTTGGATCTCTCTTGATAAAATGTGTAATATATATAGTGCTTTAAACTCTCAAATTAAAAATGAATATTAATACAGGTTTTTAATATCCTGAAGAAAAGTGACAATTTATGCATGTGTATAAATTATTGATACGACTAACGTTGACGTCTGTTCCCGCAATGCCACTTAGAGCTAGAGAAAATACAAGAGTCAGTATTGTTCTGTAAAACTGTACTGGGGCAGTGCTGACTAATTAGACAGTGATGTGGTAGTACCTACCAGTGGGACAGTACTGAAGCCAGTAATGGCTTGATAGTGTCCGAGGCAGTATACACTTGGAAGACAATATACACCAGGGGGGACGGTACAGGAGACTATATTCACTAGGGGGACGATACACGAGACAGTATACACCAGTGGGACGGTACAGAAGACTATATACACTAGGGGAATGATACAGGAGACAGTATACACCAGTGAGACGGTACAGGAGACTATATTCACTAGGGGGACGATACACGAGACAGTATACACCAGTGGGACGGTACAGGAGACTATATACACTAGGGGAATGATACAGGAGACAGTATACACCAGAGGGGACGTTACTTGAGACAATATACAATAGGGGGACGATTCAGGAGACAGTATACACCAGGGAGACGATACAAGAGACAGTGTACACCAGGGAGGACGGTGCAGAAGACATTATACACCAAGGGGGACGGTACAGGAGACAATATACACCAGGGGGACGGTACAGGAGACAGTGTACACCAGGCGGACTGTGTAGGAGACAGTATACACCAGGGGGACGGTACAGGAGACAGTATACACCAGGCGGACGGTACAGGAGACAGTATACACCAGGGGGACGGTACAGGAGATAGTATACACCAGGGGGACGGTACAGGAGACAGTACAGGGCAAAGTGAGGTTTACAATGATTAGGCCTAATTGAGGTTTACAATGAGACGGGCTAAGTGAGGTTTACAATGAGTAGGCCTAATTGAGGTTTACAATGAGACGGGCTAAGTGAGGTTTACAATGAGAGGGGCTAAGTGAGGTTTACAATGAGTAGGGCTAAGTGAGGTTTACAATGAGAGGGGATAAGTGAGGTTAACAATGATAGCTGCAAAGTAATGTTTACAATGAGAGCGACTATATGAGGTTTACAATGATAGCGGAGAGACATAATGGCACAACTTATTTCACATTATTACGACGATGAGATAGAGGAGAAGTAAAGTTGAAGTAATGTTAATTGATCATTCACTCACTAATGCTTACATGCACTCTCACTCACTGTAACACTCACGCTAATGATCATAAGCACTCACACTCACTGCAACACTCACACTCACTGCAACACTCACATTCACTGCAACACTCACACTCACTGCAACACTCACACTCACTGCAGCACTCACACTCACTGCAGCACTCACACTCACTGCAGCACTCACACTCACTGCAACACTCACACTCACTGCAACACTCACACTCACTGCAACACTCACACTCACTGCAACACTCACACTCACTGCAGCACTCACACTCACTGCAACACTCACACTCACTGCAACACTCAACCTCACTGCAGCACTCACACTCACTGCAACACTCACACTCACTGCAACACTCACACTTAATGTATCACTCGCACTAATGATTACATGCACTCACGCATCGTGCAGCAATCCCACCAATGATTACATGCACTCACACTTACTGTAGCAATCCCACCAATGATTACATGCACTCACACTTACTGTAGCACTCCCACCAATGATTATATGTGTGATTACATTTGTTACAGTAACAAAACACTAATGATCGCACGCACTTACCCTTATATTACCTGAACTATTGATCATATGCACTTACCCTTATATTACCTGAACTAATGATCATATGCACTTACCCTTACAATACCTGAACTATTGATCAAATGCACTTAGTCTTACAAGATATGCACTAATTACAGCATGCATTCACATTTACAACATATGCACAAATAATAACTTACACTGACAACATATGTACAAATGATAACATACACTCACACTTCCAACATGTGCACTCACTCTCAAGCACTCACACCGTATGGACTAATGATCACAAGTACTCACCTTTGCACCACAACCAACACGTTGTGGTGCAACCATCACATAATCTCACCTACAACACCACCAGACTAGTGGTCACATCACCTCATACATTCTCACAGGACACATTGCGAAGTTACTTTTTGCTATTTCTAGTAGTTTTTTCCTACTTGTCTCAGATCAATGGTTTCCCAGCCAAGTTGGCCTTGAATGAAATCTTTAAGTAAAAGCTTCGTTTTCGCTGAAACATAATTAGGAAAAAAATCAAATGATTTCTGTATCTCATTTTCAGGTCGTGTGTTCCCTTTTAAGTGCGTGTGCGTGACGTCTCCGTGCCCCTGTGATCAAAACTGGGATTGACTCTAACAGACTAAAACTCTTTCAATGAATTTTGCAACATAGGATAATTCATTCAATATGTTTGCCGTCAGTGTGGCAATATAGCATTCATTTGGATCTCTCTTGATAAAATGTGTAATATATATAGTGCTTTATACTCTCAAAATAAAAATGAATATTAATACAGGTTTTTAATATCCTGAAGAAAAGTGACAATTTATGCATGTGTATAAATTATTGATACGACTAACGTTGACGTCTGTTCCACGCAATGCCACTTAGAGCTAGAGAAAATACAAGAGTCAGTATTGTTCTGTAAAACTGTACTGGGGCAGTGCTGACTAGTTAGACAGTGATGTGGTAGTACTAACCAGTGGGACAGTACTGAAGCCAGTAATGGCTTGATAGTGTCGGAGGCAGTATACACTTGGGAGACAGTATACACCAGGAAGGACGGTACAGGAGACTATATACACCAGGGGGACGGTACAGGAGACAGTATACACCAGGGGGACGGTACAGGAGACAGCATACACCAGGGGGACGTTACATGAGACAATATACACCAGGGGGAAGATACAGGAGACAATATACACCAGGGGGACGGTACAGGAGACAGTATACACTAGTGGGACGATTCAGGAGGCAGTATACACCAGAGGGGACGATACAAGAGACAGTGTACACCAAGGAGGACGGTGCAGGAGACAGTATACACCAGGGGGAAGATACAGGAGACAGTATACACCAGGGGGAAGATACAGGAGACAGTATACACCAGGGGGGATGGTATAGGAGACAGTATACACCAAGGGGGATGGTACAGGAGACAGTATACACCAGGGGGAAGATACAGGAGACAGTATACACCAGGGGGAAGATACAGGAGACAATATACACCAGGGGGACGGTACAGGAGACAGTATACACTAGTGGGACGATACAGGAGACAGTATACACCAGGGAACGGTACAGGAGACAGTATACACCACGGGGATGATACAGGAGACAGTATACACCAAGGAGATCGTACAGGAGACAGTATACACCAGGGGGACGGTACAGAAGACAGCATACACCACGGGGATGATACAGGAGACAGTATACACCAAGGAGATGGTACAGGAGACAGTATACACCAGGGGGACGGTACAGAAGACAGCATACACCAGGGGGTGACGGTACAGGAGACAGTATACAGCAGGGGGGGACGGTACAGGAGACAGTATACACCAGGGGGGACGGTACAGGAGACAGCATACACCAGGGGGACGGTACAGGAGACAGTATACACCAGGGGGACGGTACAGGAGACAGTATACACCAGGGGGACGGAACAGGAGACAGTATACAACAGGGGGGACGGTACAGGAGACAGTATACACCAGGGGGACGGTACAGGAGACAGTGTACACCAGGGGGACGGTACAGGAGACAGTATACACCAGGGGGGGGGTGCCGGAGACAGTATACACCAGGCGGACGGCACAGGAGACAGTATACACCAGGCGGACGGTACAGGAGACAGTATACACCAGGGGGACGGTACAGGAGACAGTATACACCAGGGGGGCGGTGCCGGAGACAGTATACACCAGGGGGACGGTGCAGGAGACAGTATACACCAGGGGGACGGTACAGGAGACAGTATACACCAGGGGGACGGTACAGGAGACAGTATACACCAGGGGGACGGTACAGGAGACAGTATACACCAGGGGGGCGGTGCCGGAGACAGTATACACCAGGGGGGCGGTGCAGGAGACAGTATACACCAGGGGGACGGTACAGGAGACAGTATACACCAGGGGGACGGTACAGGAGACAGTATACACCAGGGGGGCGGTGCCGGAGACTGTATACACCAGGGGGACGGTGCAGGAGACAGTATACAACAGGGGGATGACACAGGAGACAGTATACACCAGGGGGACGGTACAGGAGACAGTATACACCAGGGGGACGGTACAGGAGACAGTATACACCAGGGGGGCGGTGCAGGAGACAGTATACACCAGGGGGACGGTACAGGAGACAGTATACACCAGGGGGCGGTGCCGGAGACAGTATACACCAGGGGGCGGTGCCGGAGACAGTATACACCAGGGGGGCGGTGCAGGAGACAGTATACACCAGGGGGACGGTACAGGAGACAGTATACACCAGGGGGACGGTACAGGAGACAGTATACACCAGGGGGGCAGGTGCAGGAGACAGTATACACCAGGGGGACGGTGCAGGAGACAGTATACACCAGGGGGGCGGTGCAGGAGACAGTATACACCAGGGGGGCGGTACAGGAGACAGTATACACCAGGGGGGCAGGTGCAGGAGACAGTATACACCAGGGGGGCGGTGCAGGAGACAGTATACACCAGGGGGACGGTACAGGAGACAGTATACACCAGGGGGCGGTGCCGGAGACAGTATACACCAGGGGGACGGTACAGGAGACAGTATACAACAGGGGACGTTATAAAAGACAGTACTTACATGAGCGACAGTACTGGAGGAAGTACCTATCAGCAAGCCAGTAAAAACTAAACTGTTCACCAGCAAGAAAGTAGGTACGACAGTACTCACCATGGAAACAATAACTGAGACAGCAATCATTAGGGAGACAGTACTGGGTTACAACTCACCAGGGAGACAGTACTTGCGTTACAACTCTCCAGGGAGACAGTACTTGCGTTACAACTCACCAGGGAGACAGTACTTGCGTTACAACTCACCAGGGAGACAGTACTTGCGTTACAACTCACCAGGGAGACAGTACTGGGTTACTACTCACCAGTGAGACAGTACTGGGTTACAACTCACCAGGGAGACAGTACTTGGGTTACAACTCACCAGGAAGACAGTACTTGGGTTACAACTCACCAGGGAGACAGTACATGGGTTACAACTCACCAGGGAGACAGTACCTGGGTTACAACTCACCAGGGAGACAGTACTTGGGTTACAACTCACCAGGAAGACAGTACTTGGGTTACAACTCACCAGGGAGACAGTACTTAGGTTACAACTCACCAGGGAGACAGTACTTAGGTTACAACTCACCAGGGAGACAGTACTGGGTTACTACTCACCAGGGAGACAGTACTGGGTTACAACTCACCAGGGAGACAGTACTTAGGTTACAACTCACCAGGGAGACAGTACTGGGTTACTACTCACCAGGGAGACAGTACTTAGGTTACAACTCACCAGGGAGACAGTACTTAGGTTACAACTCACCAGGGAGACAGTACTGGGTTACTACTCACCAGGGAGACAGTACTGGGTTACTACTCACCAGGGAGACAGTACTTGCGTTACAACTCACCAGGGAGACAGTACCTGGGTTACAACTCACCAGGGAGACAGTACTTGCGTTACAACTCACCAGAGTGACAGTACCTGGGTTACAACTCACCAGGGAGACAGTACCTGGGTTACAACTCACCAGGGAGACAGTACTGGGTTACAACTCACCAGGGAGACAGTACTGGGTTACAACTCACCAGGGAGACAGTACCTGGGTTACAACTCACCAGGGTGACAGTACTTGCGTTACAACTCACCAGGGAGACAGTACATAGGTTACAACTCACCAGGGAGACAGTACTTAGGTTACAACTCACCAGGGAGACAGTACATGGGTTACAACTCACCAGGGAGACAGTACTTGCGTTACAACACACCAGGGAGACAGTACCTGGGTTACAACTCACCAGGAAGACAGTACTTGGGTTACAACTCACCAGGGAGACAGTACTTAGGTTACAACTCACCAGGGAGACAGTACTTAGGTTACAACTCACCAGGGAGACAGTACTTAGGTTACAACTCACCAGGGAGACAGTACTGGGTTACAACTCACCAGGGAGACAGTACTTAGGTTACAACTCACCAGGGAGACAGTACTGGGTTACAACTCACCAGGGAGACAGTACCTAGGTTACAACTCACCAGGGAGACAGTACTTAGGTTACAACTCACCAGGGAGACAGTACTTAGGTTACAACTCACCAGGGAGACAGTACTGGGTTACAACTCACCAGGGAGACAGTACTTAGGTTACAACTCACCAGGGAGACAGTACTTAGGTTACAACTCACCAGGGAGACAGTACTTAGGTTACTACTCACCAGGGAGACAGTACCTGGGTTACAACTCACCAGGGAGACAGTACTTGCGTTACAACTCACCAGGGAGACAGTACTGGGTTACTACTCACCAGGGAGACAGTACATGGGTTACAACTCACCAGGGAGACAGTACTGGGTTACTACTCACCAGGGAGACAGTACCTGGGTTATAACTCACCAGGGAGACAGTACTGGGTTACAACTCACCAGGGAGACAGTACTGGGTTACTACTCACCAGGGAGACAGTACATGGGTTACAACTCACCAGGGAGACAGTACTTAGGTTACAGCTCACCAGGGAGACAGTACTGGGTTACTACTCACCAGGGAGACAGTACTTAGGTTACAACTCACCAGGGAGACAGTACTGGGTTACAACTCACCAGGGAGACAGTACTGGGTTACAACTCACCAGGGAGACAGTACTTAGGTTACAACTCACCAGGGAGACAGTACTTAGGTTACAACTCACCAGGGAGACAGTACATGGGTTACAACTCACCAGGGAGACAGTACTTGCGTTACAACTCACCAGGGAGACAGTACCTGGGTTACAACTCACCAGGGAGACAGTACCTGGGTTACAACTCACCAGGGAGACAGTACTGGGTTACAACTCACCAGGGAGACAGTACTTGAGTTACAACTCACCAGGGAGACAGTACCTGGGTTACTACTCACCAGGGTGACAGTACCTGGGTTACTACTCACCAGGGAGACAGTACTTGGGTTACAACTCACCAGTGAGAGTACTGGAGACAGTTCTCACCTTGGAAACAGTTCATGGACAGTACACAACAGAGAGACAGTTGTTTCCAGGGGAAGAGTGTTCACCAGGGAGGCAGTACTCACAAGGGAGGCTGTATTGATGAGTACCTGAGACAGTACTCACCATGGACAGAGTTCTGGGGCAGTACACACCAAGCAGACAGTATTCTCAATGGAGACAGTATCTACCAGAGAGATAGTACCCACCAGGCAGAGAGTACTCACCAGGAAAAGAGTACTTGGGCAGTTCGCAACAGGGAAACAGTTCTGGAGTCATTATTCACCAGCAAGACAGTACTGGAGACAGTACTCACCATGGAGACAGCACCATGTACTACACACCAGGGGAAACAGTAGCGCACAGTTCTCATCAAGGAGACAGTGCTGGATATAGTACTCATAAGGAAAACAGTGATGGGGGCAATACACATCAGGGAGACAGTAGTCACCAGAAAGATAGTACTGGAGACAGTACTCATCAGGGAGATAGTACTAGAGACAGTACTCACCAGAGAGATAGTACTGGAGACAGTTGTCACCAGGGAGATAGTACTGGAGACAGTATTGGAGACAGTACCCAGCAGGGAGACAGTACTCACCAGGAAGACGGTACAGGAAACAGTACTGGAGACAGTACCCAGCAGAGAGACAGTGCCGCAGACTGTAATCACCAGCGAGACCGCTCTTGGAGACACTATTCACCAGGGAGACAGTACTGGAGATATGACTCATTAGGCAGAGGGTACTGGAGATATGACTCATTAGGCAGAGGGTACTGGAAACAGTACTCACCAGGGAGATAGTACTGGAGATAGAACACACCAAGGAGACAATATTAGACAGTATTCTCCAAGGAGACAATACTAGACAGTATTCTCCAAGGAGACAATACTAGACAGTATTCTCCTAGGAGACAATACTAGACAGTATTCTCCTAGGAGACAATACTAGACAGTATTCTCCTAGGAGACAATACTAGACAGTATTCTCCAAGGAGACAATACTAGACAGTATTCTCCAAGGAGACAATACTAGACAGTAGTCTCTCCAGATGTGTTACTAGGTGTTTTCTCACAATCATCTCCGTCACCTTGCATGGTATACAAGTTAAGGACTCTGGCCTGTAGTTCAGTGCCTCTTGTCTGTCACCCTTTTTGTATATTGGGACTACATTAGCCGTCTTCCATATTTTTGGTAGGTCTCCTGTTTCCAGTGTCCTACTATACACTATGGAGATGGGGCGGCATACTCTAAGATTGGCGTTATACAGTTAAGCCTTATTTTTCAAGTTTCTGAAGCATGTTCTCACTTTTGCCAGGGTAGAGTACGGGGCTGACGTTATTCTATTTATATAAGCATCTGGAGTTACGTTTGGTGTTGTCAACTCCCAGGTCTTTTTCTCTAGACGTTATAGGGAGGTAGTTTCCCTTCATCGTATATTGGCGTTTCGGTCTCCTGGCTTCTGTCCCCATTTCCATTAACTTGCACTTGTTAGTGTTGTACTCTAACAGCCTTTTCTCGGACCATCTCTGCAACCTGTTTAAGCCATCCTGGAGAGTCTTAAAATCCTTATCTGTCTCAAACCTCCTCATTAGTTTTGCATCATCTGCAAACATTGACATAAAAAACTCAACACCTGCAATCAAGTCATTTACATAAATGAGGAGTATTATGGGACCCAGCACCGATCCTTGAGGCAACCCACTTGTTACTCTACGCCAGACCGACTCCTCGCCCCCTCACGGTCACTTTCTGACACCTGTCTGTTAGGTAATTCCTTACCCATGAGAGTGCGTTTCCGTCTACTCCCGTCTGCCTCACAAGTTTGTATAGTAGCCTTCTGTGTGGTACTGTATCCAAGGCTTTTTGGTAGTCCAGAAATATGCAATCTGCCCATCCTTCTCTGTCTTTCCTTATTTTCGTTACCTTATCATTAAACTCCTAAGAGGTTCGTCAGGCATGATTTTCCTGCTCTAAAGCCGTGTCGTTGTTTACTTACAAACCTAATTCTTTCAAGATGTGCAACTAGTGTTAATCTTATAATTCTTTCAAGTACATTGCAAGGGATGCTTGTGAGGGACACTGGGCTGTAATTAAGTGCTTCTTCTCTATCTCCTATCATGTAGACTGACATTACATTTGCCTTCTTCCTCCAGCTGCGCAATTCACCCCTGTGTAAGTGACTTATTATAGAGTAGTGCTAGAGGTATGCTTAGGTCCTGTGTTGCATCTTTAAACATCCATGGTGATATTCGATCTAGCCCAGTAGCTTTACTTACTTCCAGTGATGTTAGCTATATTCCTACTTCCTCCGCTGTTATCTCAATATTTAGTAGTTTCTCGTCAGGGGCTGCATCCTCATCTAGTTCTGGGAGCTGTTCAAGCTCAGTAGTGAACATTCCAAAGGAAGTTGGCATTGATCTCCTCACAAATTTATTTTATCATTTTCTGTATACTAATAATAATAATAATAATAATTTTTATAATAATTTTTATTTAGGCAAAGGTACATACATAAAGAGATTTTACAAAGTTTGTTGGCTTTATAGATAAGAGCTAGTACATACAATGCCTAAAGCCACTATTACGCAAAGCGTTTCGGGCAGTACTGGGCTCCCCTTTTTCGTAACCTGGTTACTTGGTCATTCATTGTCATTTGCCTTCTTATATGGCAATGTAGGAGTTTCGGTTGGCTCCTTGCATAGCAGGCAATATCATTTTCATTGTTTCTTTCTACCAATCTGCTTATGTTTATGTTGTCATTCCTGTCATTGTTGCTTCTATGCCGGTTTATCTGTCCTTTGTCTTCTGTATTTTCTCCACTCCTTCCTGTTTTTATATTTTGCTTCATGGACCTGTCTATTGGCCCACTGGTTATTATATGTTCTCCTACATTTTACTTTAATTGTGGTATGATTCTCTCTTCTGCCTCTTTGCAACTCAGTTTTACTAGGTTCATCATTTCCTGGACCGTCTTCTCTCTACGTTCCTTCTCGCATTTCACACTTTTCAGATACTCTCTTACTTTCATGACACTTTTCAGATACTCTTTTACTTTCATGACACTTTTAAGATACTCTATTACCCCTACTTCTCTTCTTTATAGTCTTCTCTCTCTTCCCTGACTCCTTGTCTTATGGGCACTGTTTGGAGTCCGATCATGTAGTCAAATGTGAAATGAGTGTGTGTGTGTGTGTGTGTGTGTGTGTGTGTGTGTGTGTGTGTGTGTGTGTGTGTGTGTGTGTGTGTGTGTGTGTGTGTGTGTGTGTGTGTGTGTGTGTGTGTGTGTGTGTGTGTGTGTGTCTGTGTCTGTGTATTCACCTAGTTGTATTCACCTAGTTGTGCTTGCATGGGTTGAGCTTTGCTCTTTCGGTCCTCCTCTGAACTGTTTACTAACTACTTTTTTTTCCACACCACACACACACACACACCAGGAAGCAGCCCGTGACAGCTGACTAACTCCCAGGAACATATTTACTGCTAGGTAACAGGGGCATTCAGGGTGAAAGAAACTTTGCCCATTTGTTTCTATCTGGTGCAGGAATCGAACCCGCGCCACGGAATTACGAGTCCTGCGCGCTACCCACCAGGCTACCAGGCCCCTATTGTGTGTGTGTGTGTGTGTGTGTGTGTGTGTGTGTGTGTGTGTGTGTGTGTGTGTGTGTGTGTGTGTGTGTGTGTGTGTGTGTGTGTGTGTGTGTGTGTGTGTGTGTGTGTGTGTGTGTGTGTGTGTGTGTGTGTACTCAACTAATTGTACTCACCTAATTTTGTGCTTGCGGGGGTTGAGCTCTGCTCTTTCGGCCCACCTCTCAAATGTCAATCAACTGTTTCTACTACTACTATTTTTTTTCCCCCACACACTACACACACACACACACACACATCCCAGGAAGCTGACTGTGACAGCTGACTAACTCCCAGGTTCCTATTTACTGCTAGGTAACAGGGGCATGCAGTGAAAGAAACTCAGCCCATCGTTTCTCACCGGCGCCCGGGATCGAACCCGGGACCACAGGATCACGTGTTCAGCGTGCTTTCCGGTCGGCCGGCCTGCTCCCCGACTCTGTGTGTATGTGCTTACCTATTTGTGCTTGCTGGGGTTGAGCTTTGGCTCTTTGGTCCTGCCTCTTAACTGTCAATCAACAGGTGTACAGATTCATGAGCCTATCGGGCTCTGTCATATCTACACTTGAAACTGTGTATGGAGTCAGCCTCCACCACATCACTTCCTAATGCATTCCATTTGTCAACCACTCTGACACTAAGAAAGTTCTTTCTAATATCTCTGTGGCTCATTTGGGCACTCAGTTTCCACCTGTGTCCCCTTGTGCGTGTTCCCCTTGTGTTAAATAGACTGTCTTTATCTACCCTATCAATCCCCTTCAGAATCTTGAATGTGGTGATCATGTCCCCCCTAACTCTTCTGTCTTCCAGCGAAGTGAGGTTTAATTCCCGTAGTCTCTCCTCGTAGCTCATACCTCTCAGCTCGGGTACTAGTCTGGTGGCAAACCTTTGAACCTTTTCCAGTTTAGTCTTATCCTTGACTAGATATGGACTCCATGCTGGGGCTGCATACTCCAGGATTGGCCTGACATATGTGGTATACAAAGTTCTGAATGATTCTTTACACAAGTTTCTGAATGCCGTTCGTATGTTGGCCAGCCTGGCATATGCCGCTGATGTTATCCGCTTGATATGTGCTGCAGGAGACAGGTCTGGCGTGATATCAACCCCCAAGTCTTTTTCCTTCTCTGACTCCTGAAGAATTTCCTCTCCCAGATGATACCTTGTATCTGGCCTCCTGCTCCCTACACCTATCTTCATTACATTACATTTGGTTGGGTTAAACTCTAACAACCATTTGTTCGACCATTCCTTCAGCTTGTCTAGGTCTTCTTGAAGCCTCAAACAGTCCTCTTCTGTTTTAATCCTTCTCATAATTTTAGCATCGTCCGCAAACATTGAGAGAAATGAATCGATACCCTCCGGGAGATCATTTACATATATCAGAAACAAGATAGGACCGAGTACAGAGCCCTGTGGGACTCCACTGGTGACTTCACGCCAATCGGAGGTCTCACCCCTCACCGTAACTCTCTGCTTCCTATTGCTTAGATACTCCCTTATCCACTGGAGCACCTTACCAGCTACACCTGCCTGTCTCTCCAGCTTATGTACCAGCCTCTTATGCGGTACTGTGTCAAAGGCTTTCCGACAATCCAAGAAAATGCAGTCCGCCCAGCCCTCTCTTTCTTGCTTAATCTGTGTCACCTGATCGTAGAATTCTATCAAGCCTGTAAGGCAAGATTTACCCTCCCTGAATCCATGTTGGCGATTTGTCACGAAGTCCCTTCTCTCCAGATGTGTTACCAGGTTTTTTCTCACGATCTTCTCCATCACCTTGCATGGTATACAAGTCAAGGACACTGGCCTGTAGTTCAGTGCCTCTTGTCTGTCGTCCTTTTTGTATATTGGGACCACATTCGCCGTCTTCCATATTTCTGGTAGGTCTCCCGTCTCTAGTGACTTACTATACACTATGGAGAGTGGCAGGCAAAGTGCCTCTGCACACTCTTTCAGTACCCATGGTGAGATCCCATCTGGACCAACAGCCTTTCTAACATCCAGATCCAGCAGGTGTCTCTTGACCTCCTCTCTCGTAATTTCGAACTCCTCCAAGGCCGCCTGGTTTACCTCCCTTTCTCCTAGCACAGTGACCTCACCTTGTTCTATTGTGAAGACCTCCTGGAACCTTTTGTTGAGTTCCTCACACACCTCTCTGTCATTCTCTGTATACCTGTCCTCGCCTGTTCTAAGTTTCAATACCTGTTCTTTCACTGTTGTTTTCCTTCTGATGTGACTGTGGAGTAGCTTTGGTTCGGTCTTGGCTTTGTTTGCTATATCATTTTCAAAATTTTTCTCTGCTTCTCTTCTCACCCTGACGTACTCATTCCTGGTTCTCTGGTATCTCTCTCTGCTTTCTGGTGTTCTGTTATTCCGGAAGTTCCTCCACGCCTTTTTGTTCAGTTTCTTCGCTTCCATACATGCCCTATTATACCATGGATTCTTCTGTTGCTTCTCGGATTTTTCCCTTTGGGCCGGGATGAACCTGTTTACTGCCTCCTGACACTTTTGGGTAACATAGTCCATCATACCCTGTACAGACTTGTCTCTGAGGTCTGTGTCCCAAGGTATTTCACTTAGGAAACTTCTCATCTGTTCATAATTCCCCTTTCGGTATGCCAGCCTTTTGATTCCTAGTTCTTTTTGGGGGGAGATAAGTCCTAGCTCTACCAGGTACTCAAAGTTCAATACACTGTGGTCACTCATTCCCTAGGGCGCTTCCATCTTAACTTCCCTTATATCCCATTCATTTAGGGTAAATATCAAATCAAGCATTGCTGGTTCATCTTCTCCTCTCATTCTTGTTGGTTCTTTGGTGTGCTGGCTTAGAAAGTTTCTTGTTGCCACGTCCAGCAGCTTAGCTCTCCATGTTTCTGGTCCTCCATGCGGGTCTCTGTTCTTCCAATCTATCTTCCCATGGTTGAAGTCTCCCATAATTAGTAGTCCAGATCCATTCCTGCTAGCAACAGAAGCTGCTCTTTCTATTATGTTAATGGTGGCCATGTTGTTTCTATCATATTCCTGTCTAGGTCTTCTGTCATTTGGTGGTGGATTATATATGACTGCGACTATAATTTTTTTCCCTCCATTTGTTACAGTACCTGCTATGTAGGCACTGAAACCTTCGCAGCCCTGAATATCCATCTCCTCAAAATCCCAGCCTTGTCTTACCAGCAGAGCTACACCACCCCCACCTCTTCCTTCCCTCTCTTTCCTCATAACATAATAGTCCTGTGGGAACACTGCATTTGTTATCGTTTTCGTGATCTTTGTTTCTGTGAGGGCTATTATGTCTGGGTTTTCCTCTAGTACCAGTTCTCCAAGCTCATTTGCTTTATTTGTAATTCCATCTATGTTTGTGTACATCGCTTTGAGGCTCACTTTCTTCTGTCCCTTCTCAAATCGCCTCCTTGGTGAGTGTTCTGCTGGCTGTTCCATGGGTGTGAGGACCTGTGAGGTGGATAACAGGGTCTCAGAGGATACTGGGATGAGGGGCGGGGGGATCCAGTGAAGGGGGAGGGACAGGGAGGGTATGGGGTGAAAGGGGAGGGAGGACGGGAAGGAAAGGGGGGGAGGGAGGACTCGGGAGGAGGGGAGGGGTAGAAGGGTGGGGATTGGGTGTGGGGGGAGGGAGATTTTGCTGAACATTTGAGTGGGGGCAGGGAGGGTTTGGGGTAGGGGGGTTTTCTATGCAGTGGAGGGAGGCGGGGTTGTCCTCCCTTCTGGTGTTACTGGGTAGCTGGTTGTGGGTTCCCCCCTCGCCTCTGGGGGTGTTGGGTTGGGAGCTGTGACTTCCTGGTTTTCCCCTCTCGCCCTGCGCCTCTTCCTTGCTTCTGCCACCACGGCTCTCTCCTCCCTTGTCATGTCTCTGTGTGTGTGTGTGTGTGTGTGTGTGTGTGTGTGTGTGTGTGTGTGTGTGTGTGTGTGTGTGTGTATGTACTTGCCTAGTTGTACTCACCTAGTTGTGCTTGCGGGGGTTGAGCTCTGGCTCTTTGGTCCCGCCTCTCAACCGTCAATCCACTGGTGAACAGATTCCTGAGTCTATTGGGCTCTATCTTATCTACATTTGAAACTGTGTATGGAGTCTGCCTCCACCACATCACTGCCTAATGCATTCCATTTATTAACTACTCTGACACTGAAAAAGTTCTTTCTAACGTCCCTGTGGCTCTTTTGAGTACTCAGTTTCAACCTGTGTCCCCTTGTTTCCGTACCACTGGTGTTGAATAGTTTATCATTATGTACCCGGTCATTTCCTCTGAGAATTTTTTTAGGTAGTGATCATGTCTCCCATTTATTTTTCTGTCTTCCAGTGTTGTAAGGTGCATTTCACGCAGCCTTTCCTCGTAACTGATGCCTCTTAGTTCTGAGACTAGCCTAGTGGCATATCTCTGAACTTTTTCCAGCTTCGTCTTGTGCCTGAGTAGGTACGGACTTCATTCCGGAGCCACATACTCCAAAACTGATCTTACGTGTGTGGTATACAAAGTTCTGAATGGTTCTTTACACAGGTTCCTGAAGACAGTTGTGATGTTAGCCAGCCTCGCTTGCGCCGCAGACGTCATTCTTTTTATGTGGGCTTCAGGAGAGAAGTCTGGTGTGATATCAACTCCTAGATCTTTCTCTGTGTTCGTTTCATGAAGGAATTAATCTCCCATTCGGTACCCTGAGTCTGGCCTCCTGTTTTCACCGCCAAGTTTCTTTGCCTTACATTTACTCGGGTTGAACATTAGTTGCCATTTGTTGAACCATTCTTTCAGTTTGTCTAGGTCATCTTGTAGCCTCATACTATTTTCCTGTCTTAATCCTCATAATTTTTGCTTCATCAAGAAACAATGAGAGGAACTATTCTATATCCTCTGGAAGATCATTTACATATATCAAAAACACTATAGGTCCAAGAATTGAACCCTGCGGGACTCCACTGGTGACGCCTCGCCTGGCGAGGTTCGACAGTAATCCTGTCCTGTTTCAGGTCTTCACCTGGGTGATGCTTTGTCCACTACGTGCAAGTCACTTGGAAAGACTTTCTACTCTGTGTGAGATCAATCACTTTGGGTGCTATAATAACACTTCTCAACACTATTCTCTGTTTTGTAGTTCCAGTTCTACTTAAGTAGAACCATGCTGACCCACACTGCCCGCTGTGGCATTGGTGTTGCCACAAAAAATCTTTCTTTTTATTTATCTAATCACACGCAATAAGAATTCACTATGATACGATGTTCACTGCACTGTTGTACACTGTGTGAGACCAAAACTAAGTTATGATCGCTATAACACTTAAATATCCGGATATTGATGTTAAATTCACGGACACCTGCTGACACGTTCCCCCCCCCCCCCCTTAGCTGACGACTGTGTGTGTGTGTGTGTGTATTCACCTAGTTGTGCTTGCGGGGGTTGAGCTCTGTTCTTTCGGCCCGCCTCTCAACTGTCATTCAACTGTTACTAACTAATATTTTTTATCACATCACGCACACCCCAGGAAGCAGCCCGGGACAGCTCACAAACTCCCAGGTACCTATTTACTGCTTAGTAACAGGAGCATCAGGGTGAAAGAAACTCTGTCTATTGTTTCTCGCCGGCGCCCGGGATCGAACCCGGGACCACAGGATCACGAGCGGACAGCCAACGTGCTGTCCGCTCAGCCACTGACCCCACCGTGTGTGTACTCACCTAGTTGTACTCACCTAGTTGTGTTTGCGGGGGTTGAGCTCTGGCTCTTTGGTCCCGCCTCTCAACTGTCAATCAACAGGTGTACAGATTCCTGAGCCTATCGGGCTCTGTCATATCTACACTTGAAACTGTGTATGGAGTCAGCCTCCCCCACATCACCCCTTAATGCATTCCATTTGTCAACCACTCTGACACTAAAAAAGTTCTTTCTAATATCTCCCGTGGCTCATTTGGGCACTCAGTTTCCACCTGTGTCCCCTTGTGCGTGTTCCCCTTGTGTTAAATAGACTGTCTTTATCTACCCTATCAATCCCCTTCAGAATCTTGAATGTGGTGATCATGTCCCCCCTAACTCTTCTGTCTTCCAGCGAAGTGAGGTTTAATTCCCGTAGTCTCTCCTCGTAGCTCATACCCCTCAGCTCGGGTACTAGTCTGGTGGCAAACCTTTGAACCTTTTCCAGTTTAGTCTTATCCTTGACTACATATGGACTCCATGCTGGGGCTGCATACTCCAGGATTGGCCTGACATATGTGGTATACAAAGTTCTGAATGATTCTTTACACAAGTTTCTGAATGCCGTTCGTATGTTGGCCAGCCTGGCATATGCCGCTGATGTTATCCGCTTGATATGTGCTGCAGGAGACAGGTCTGGCGTGATATCAACCCCCAAGTCTTTTTCCTTCTCTGACTCCTGAAGAATTTCCTCTCCCAGATGATACCTTGTATCTGGCCTCCTGCTCCCTACACCTATCTTCATTACATTACATTTGGTTGGGTTAAACTCTAACAACCATTTGTTCGACCATTCCTTCAGCTTGTCTAGGTCTTCTTGAAGCCTCAAACAGTCCTCTTCTGTTTTAATCCTTCTCATAATTTTAGCATCGTCCGCAAACATTGAGAGAAATGAATCGATACCCTCCGGGAGATCATTTACATATATCAGAAACAAGATAGGACCGAGTACAGAGCCCTGTGGGACTCCACTGGTGATTTCACGCCAATCGGAGGTCTCACCCCTCACCGTAACTCTCTGCTTCCTATTGCTTAGATACTCCCTTATCCACTGGAGCACCTTACCAGCTACACCTGCCTGTCTCTCCAGCTTATGTACCAGCCTCTTATGCGGTACTGTGTCAAAGGCTTTCCGACAATCCAAGAAAATGCAGTCCGCCCAGCCCTCTCTTTCTTGCTTAATCTGTGTCACCTGATCGTAGAATTCTATCAAGCCTGTAAGGCAAGATTTACCCTCCCTGAATCCATGTTGGCGATTTGTCACGAAGTCCCTTCTCTCCAGATGTGTTACCAGGTTTTTTCTCACGATCTTCTCCATCACCTTGCATGGTATACAAGTCAAGGACACTGGCCTGTAGTTCAGTGCCTCTTGTCTGTCGCCCTTTTTGTATATTGGGACCACATTCGCCGTCTTCCATATTTCTGGTAGGTCTCCCGTCTCCAGTGACTTACTATACACTATGGAGAGTGGCAAGCAAAGTGCCTCTGCACACTCTTTCAGTACCCATGGTGAGATTCCATCTGGACCAACAGCCTTTCTAACATCCAGATCCAGCAGGTGTCTCTTGACCTCCTCTCTCGTAATTTCGAACTCCTCCAAGGCCGCCTGGTTTACCTCCCTTTCTCCTAGCACAGTGACCTCACCCTGTTCTATTGTGAAGACCTCCTGGAACCTCTTGTTGAGTTCCTCACACACCTCTCTGTCATTCTCGGTATACCTGTCCTCGCCTGTTCTAAGTTTCAATACCTGTTCTTTCACTGTTGTTTTCCTTCTGATGTGACTGTGGAGTAGCTTTGGTTTGGTCTTGGCTTTGTTTGCTATATCATTTTCAAAATTTTTCTCTGCTTCTCTTCTCACCCTGACGTACTCATTCCTGGTTCTCTGGTATCTCTCTCTGCTTTCTGGTGTTCTGTTATTCCGGAAGTTCCTCCACGCCTTTTTGTTCAGTTTCTTCGCTTCCATACATGCCCTATTATACCATGGATTCTTCTGTTGCTTCTCGGATTTTTCCCTTTGGGCCGGGATGAACCTGTTTACTGCCTCCTGACACTTTTGGGTAACATAGTCCATCATACCCTGTACAGACTTGTCTCTGAGGTCTGTGTCCCAAGGTATTTCACTTAGGAAACTTCTCATCTGTTCATAATTCCCCTTTCGGTATGCCAGCCTTTTGATTCCAAGTTCTTTTTGGGGGGAGATAAGTCCTAGTTCTACCAGGTACTCAAAGTTCAATACACTGTGGTCACTCATTCCCAAGGGAACACACTGTGTGTGAGTGTGTGTGTGTGTTAATTATTTCGTTTGCTATGAGAGGTTATTAATACAAATTGCGCCGCACAGTGGGTAATGAATTTGAATTATCTTTTGGCTGTTTTGACCCTTGTACAGGACTGGTCTGGGGAGACTTGCCGGGGGGAAATACTTTTTTGTTGAGGCTCTGATGAGTAAATAATTTTATATAACTTTTCTTATGATATAGTGGTAAAGTAAGAACTTAAGATAAATTGGTGATTACTATTATCTGTGTATCTTATTTTATGATGTTTGTGATATCACATGATGGTTTGTGATGGTTTGTGATATGGTTTGTGATATTTTGTGATATCTTATTTCTGAGATGTCAAGTGACTTTATAATTGTCAGTTAATAAGGGAATTTAGACTTTGCCAAGCCATTGGGACTTTTGTACTCAATGCTGATTTGAATTTGCTAGTCCTTTGAGAACTTAGGTTTCGATTGAGTCCCGAGTCCCAGTGACTTTAAGTTTGTTAATTTCTATTGACTTTAAGTTGGCCATTCAATACATTGGTCAATACTTTAACTTTCTCGACTCTAGTGAGACTTTGATATTGAGAGTATATAGTGACTTTGAAATTTTCATAAACTTCAAATTGATTTAAGTTTATGACCACTTTAACATTGAAGCCTTTAGCTGCAACCTAGTGTACCAATGTTACTAGGATTTAGTACCTTTAGCTTATTACTGGTTTAATTTAGCAGCAGCTAGCTGAAGTTTGTTGAGCTAATGTCAAGTAAAGTTTCATGTGCTCTAAATATATTCACCGAATAAACTGGGAACATTTTACTATATATTTTATACCATCCCTAGAACTAAATATTAGAGCCAAGTGAGCTTACTGTAGCTAGTGAGGTGTCTGGAGCTTTGAGCCTTGTTGACGTGTATGAGTCTACTGTCGCATTGGGCAGTATTGTCCACTGTAAGCCTACTGTTTCATTGGTCAGTACTGTCCACTGTAAGCCTACTGTCTCATTGGTCAGGACTGTCCACTGTAGGCCTACTGTCTCATTGGGCAGTATTGTCCACTGTAAGCCTACTGTTTCATTGGTCAGTACTGTCCACTGTAAGCCTACTGTCTCATTGGTCAGTACTGCCCGCTGTAGGCCTACTGTCTCATTGGGCAGTATTGTCCACTGTAAGCCTACTGTTTCATTGGTCAGTACTGTCCACTGTAAGCCTACTGTCTCATTGGTCAGGACTGTCCACTGTAGGCCTACTGTCTCATTGGTCAGTACTGCCCGCTGTAGGCCTACTGTCTCATTGGTCAGTACTGCCCGCTGTAGGCCTACTGTCTCATTGGTCAGTACTACCCGATGTAGGGCTACTGTCTCATTGGTCAGTACTGCCCGCTGTAGGCCTACTGTCTCATTGGTCAGTACTGTCCACTGTAGGCCTACTGTCTCATTGGGCAGTACTGCCCGCTGTAGGCCTACTGTCTCATTGGTCAGTACTGTCCACTGTAGGCCTACTGTCTCATTAGTCAGTACTGCCAGCTGAAGGCCTACGGTCTCATTGGTCAGTACTGCCCACTGTAGGCGTACTGTCTCATTGGTCAGTACTGCCTGCTGAAGGCCTACTTTCTCATTGGTCAGTACTGCCAGCTGAAGGCGTACTGTCTCATTGGTCAGTACTGCCAGCTGAAGGCCTACGGTCTCATTGGTCAGTACTGCCAGCTGAAGGCGTACTGTCTCATTGGTCAGTACTGCCTGCTGAAGGCGTACTGTCTCATTGGTCAGTACTGCCTGCTGAAGGCGTATTGTCTTACTAGTAAATACTTTGCAGTAGTGCACCAGTATATATTCTGTCCTACAGGTTAACACTGTTATCAGTAGGCATACTGTTGCACTGGTTAGTATTGTTACTATTAGGCCTACTGCCTCTCTGTTCTCAGTGCTGGTGAGTCAGACAAACAGCAACAAGTGTTGCACCAAACACTGAGACACACTGAGAACCGCTCGTTGATGTTTACTAAATAAATACAAAATACATTATAAGAAAGCGTTTATTAGCAGTGACTTTCCAGAGTGTTTACTCGCGATGTTTGATTCATTGGAGCTTTATTATGATGTTGGCTACACTGACACCCACTAAGCTTTACTTACAACTGATATTCATGCAGCTTTACTTTTATCGTCACCGATATTGATATTCAGTGTGCTTTATTTACGACAAGATAAAGTGACATGTATACAGCATCAGTTATAACGTCAGCAATACTCTAGTTCACTAAGCTTTACTTGCAACATGATTAACTGACATCCATACAGCTTCACTTATAACGTCAGATATACTGACATACACAAATCTTTAATTACATGATAAATTGACATCCAAACAGCTTCACATATAACGTGAACTATAAAGAGAGACATCCAGTTTCACTTGGCAGATATACTGACATCCATTACCTACAGTGGGCAAGATATACTGGCATCCATTATCTACATATGGCAAGATATACTGACATTCATTACCTACAGATGGCAAGATTTACCGACATACATTACCTTCAGATAGCAAGATATAATGATATATATTCAATTTCACTTGGCATATATTCTGACATTGATACAGCTTCAAGTGTGACAGCAGCTATACAGCCAGACAACAAAAATGAAGGTTTAAAAATTCTCAAAATTGAAATCCAGTTCATTTCCTTCTGGGGCACAAGGGCAGGGCTGGCGGTAACACAGGCAGGTGGGCATCTTCAACGGTCCTGCAAGGAAGAGACGAGTCATTAGTCATCATGTACCGTCGTGTAAGGTAAGGTGAGACAAGGCCAACCAGGGGTCATCAGGGGTCTGCCTGCATGACAATATTGTACTTGATCAGGTTCTGAGGAAAAGAAGTTGGGATATCAGGAAAGAGCGAAGGAACGGTGCCCAGTCTCGGTTACTGAACCTTACAAGGAGCCAGGCTGTTGCTCGACCGACCAGTCCCAGTGGATGAACTGCCTTCCACAAGATATCACCTCCCAGAGACACGAAAGCTCGCAGACAAAGATCACACGTGATAATACACACACATACACACCCAACGGGTGAGCAGTACGAGGGACATGATCACCACATGCAAGATTCTCAAAGGAATTGATAGGGTAGATAAGGACATGCTATTTAACCCAAAGGGGCACACGCACTATGGGGGCACAGGTGGAAAGTGAGTGCCCAAATGAGCCACAGAGATATTAGCAAAAAAAACTTTTTTAGTGTCAGAGTAGTTGACAAATGGAATGCATTAGGAAGTGATGTGGTGGAGGGTGACTCCATACACAGTTTCAAGTGTGGGTATGATAGAGCCCAATACGCTCAGGAACCTGTACACCAGTTGATTGACAGTTGAGAGGCGGGACTAAAGAACAAGAGCTCAACCCCCGCAAGCACAAATAGGTGAGTATAAATAGGTGAGTACACATACACTCACACACACACACAGGGCTACCTGGCTGAGTGGACAGCGCTCTAGACTCGTGGACCTAGGGACCGGGGGTTCGATCCCAGCAGCCGCCGGAAAAACAAATAGGCAGAGTTTCCTTCACCCTGATTCACCTGTTACCAAGCAGTAAATAGGTACCTGGGAGTTAAACAGCTGCTAGGGGCTGCTTCCTGGGTGTCCGTTTGTGAAAAAAATAGTAGAGAATAACAGTTGAGAGGCTGGCTGAAAGAGCAGAGCTCCACCCCCGAAATGTTGAACTTGGGGAGTACTTGCAGTCTCCGTGGTGTAGTGGTAAGACACTCGTCTGGCGTTCCGCGAGCGCTATGTCATGGGTTCGTATCCTGGCCGGGGAGGATTTACTGGGCGCAATTCCTTAACTGTAGCCTCTGTTTAACGCAACAGTAAAATGTGTACTGGGATGAAAAAACGATTCTTCGCGGCAGGGGATCGTATTCCAGGGACCATAGGATTAAGGACCTGCCCGAAACGCTACGCGTACTAGTGGCTGTACAAGAATGTAACAACTCTTGTATATATCTCAAAAAAAAAAAAAAAAAAAAAACTAGGTCAGTACACACACACACACACACACACACACACACACACACACACACACACACACACACACACACACACACACACACACACACACATGTGGTGGAGGGTGTGGAATGGAATGTAAATGGAATGCATTAGGAAGTGATGTGGTGGAGGCTGACTCCATACACAGTTTCAAATGTAGATATGACAGAGCCCAATAGGCTCCGGAATCTGTACACCAGTTGATTGACGGTTGAGAGGCGGGACCAAAGAGCCAGAGTTCAACCCCCGGAAGCACAATTAGGTGAGTATAATTAGGTGAGTACACACACACACACACACACACACACACACACACACACACACACACACACACACACACACACACACACACACACACACACACACACACACACACACACACACACACACACACAGGGGGACTGGTAGCCTGGTGGAAAGCGTGCAGGACTCGTAATTCTGTGGCGTGGGTTGGATTCCCGCAACAGGCAGAAACAAATGGGCAAAGTTTCTTTCACCCTGAATACCCCTGTTACCCTGCATTAAATAGGTACCTGGGAGTTAGTCAGCTGTCACGGGCTGCTTCCTGGTGTGTGTGGGTGTTGTGGGAAAAAAATAGTTTGTAAACAGTTGATTGACAGTTGAGAGGCGGGCTGAAAGAGCAAAGTTCAAACCCTGCAAACACAACTAGGTGAATACACACACACACACACACACACACACACACACACACACACACACACACACACACACACACACACACACACACACACACACACACACACACACACACACACACACACACACACACACACACACACACACACACACACACACACACACACACACACACACACACACACACACACACACACACACACACACACACACACACACACCTCAGGAATCTGTACACCAGTTGATTGACGGTTGAGAGGCGGGACCAAAGAGCCAGAGCTCAACCCCCGTAAGCACAATTAGGTGAGTACAATTAGGTGAGTACACACACACACACACACACACACACACACACACACACACACACACACACACACACACACACACACACACACACACACACATCTCTTTGCACATTAGAGCAAGGACAAGTTCCAGAGATAAGAGAAGGAATAATTAACCAGGCACCACTAAAGGAATTTGAGATTACCAGTGGGGATGTAAGGAAGCATTTGGTAGAGTTGGATGTGACAAAGGCTATAGGGCCAGATAGAATATCGACATGGATACTAAAGGAAAGAGCAGAAGCACTGTGCCTGCCACTCTCTATGGTATAACATATCACTGGTAACAGGTGAACTGCCAAAAATTTGGAAGACGGCAAACGCAGTTCCGATATACAGACAGGAGGCACTGGCCAGTGTCCCTAACTTGCATACCATGAACGTTATTGAAGAAAATTATGCGAAAAAAGCTAGTGGAACGTCTGGAGCGAAGAAACTTTGTGACACAACTCCAAAATGGTTTCAGGTATGGCAAGTCATGCCTCACAGGATTAATTGAATTCTACGATCAGGCAATAAAGAGAGGGGTGGGCAGACTGCATATTTTTGGATTGCCAGAAAATCTTTGACACAGTACCACACCAGAGACTAGCGCGAAAGCTGGAGATGCAGGCAGGAGTGAAAGGGTAGGTACTCCCTTAGATAAGGGAGTACCTAAGTATCAGAAGACATCGAGTCCCTGTGATGGGTGAGGTCTCAGACTGGGGTAACCAGTGGAGTCCCACAGGGTTCAGTCCTTGGGCCCATACTGTTTCTGATATATGTAAATGATCTACCTGAGGATATAGAATCATTCTTCTCATTGTTTGTTAATGATGCAAAAACAAATGAGAAGGATTAAGACGGAGGAATTATCTTGTATGAGGCTACAAGATGAACTAGACAGACTGAATGAGTGGTCCAACAAATGGCTACTAAAGTTCAACTTGAGTAAATGTAAGGTAATAAAACTAGGCAGTGGAAACAGTAGGGCAGACACAGGATACAGAACGGGAGATGAAGTCCATCATGAAAAGGACAGAGATAAATTGTAGGAGTTATATCACGCCAAACCAGTCTCCTGAAGCCCACATCAAAATCATAACATTGGTGGCATATGCGAGGCTGGCTAACATCAGAACTGCTTTCAGAAACCTGAGTAAGGAATCATTCAGAACCTTGTGTACCACATAAGTACCACGTGGAAGCTGAGTATCCAAATGTGTCACAGAGACATAGGAAAGAACATTTTATGTGTCAGAGTAGTTAGTAAATGAAATGCAATAGGAAGTGATGTTGTTGAGGCAGATTTCATACACAGTTTCAAATGTTGATATGACAGAGCTCGAGAGGGTCAAGAATCTGTACACGAGTAGATTGACGGTTGAGAGGCGGGACCAAAGAGCCAGAGCTCAACCCCCGCAAGCACAGCTACATGAGTCAAACTAGGTGAGTACACGAAGCTTTAATACCTACAAGGAAGGATTATCCAGAAAGAAGCATGATAGCAATGGAACCAAGCAATGGTAAGTAGAACATGGGAAGATTTCATAATGAACCAGTTTACCTGAATATTTTGTTGTGATAGGTGTTGTGAAGTTGCTGTGAAGGTTGTTATGATGTTTGTTTGTATGAAGGTTGTTGTGAAGTATGTTGTTGTGAAGGTTGTAGTGAAGTATGTTGTTGTGAAGGTTGTAGTGAAGTATGTTGTTGTGAAGGTTGTAGTGAAGTATGTTGTTGTGATGGTTGTAGTGAAGTATGTTGTTGTGATGGTTGTAGTAAAGTATGTTGTTGTGAAGGTTGTAGTGAAGTATGTTGTTGTGAAGGTTGTAGTGAAGTATGTTGTTGTGAAGGTTGTAGTGAAGTATGTTGTTGTGAAGGTTGTAGTGAAGTATGTTGTTGTGAAGGTTGTAGTGAAGTATGTTGTTGTGATGGTTGTAGTGAAGTATGTTGTTGTGAAGGTTGTAGTGAAGTATGTTGTTGTGAAGGTTGTAGTGAAGTATGTTGTTGTGAAGGTTGTAGTGAAGTATGTTGTTGTGAAGGTTGTAGTGAAGTATGTTGTTGTGAAGGTTATTGTAAAATATGTTGATGTGAAGGTTGTTTTGAAGAATGTTGCATTGTAGGTTGTTATGAATTGTATTGCTATGAAGTGTACTGCTCTGAAGTTGTTTGCTGTGTAGCTCTTAAGTAAGTTGCTGCTAAGAGAGCTGCTGTGAAGTATGTTGCTGTGAAGTAAGTTGCTGTACTCACTTAATTATACTCACCTACATGTGCTTATTGGGATTGAGCTTTGACTCTTTGGTCCCGCCTCTCAAATGTCAGTCAACTGGAGCTCAGATTTCTGAGCCTATTGGGCTCTATTTTATCTACATTTGAAATTGTGTATGCAGTCTGCCTCCACCATATATAACTGCCTAATGCATTCCATTTGACACTGAAAAAAAATAAAAAATCATGTTAACGTCCCTGTGTCTCATTTGGGTACTCAGTTTACCCTTGTTGGTGTTCCACCCATGCTTAATAGTTTACCTTTGTTTACCCTGTCAATTCCTCTGAGAATTTTGTTGGTGGTGATCATCTTTCCCCGAACTCGTCTGTGTTTCAGGGACGTGAGGTTTAATTTCCCGTATAATTTACTCATAACTCGTACCTCTGTTCTTGAACAAGTCTGGTGGCATACCTTTGAGCCTTCTCCAAATTTGTCTTGGGTTTAACTAAGTATGGACTCCAGGCTGGAGGTATATACTCCAGGATTGGTTTGACATAAGTTTTATTTTTTTATTTATGCATATACAAGAATGTACATTGGGAATATGAGGATACATAATATGGTAATTACAGTCTTGTAAAGCCACTAGTACGCGCAGCGTTTCGGGCAGTATACAGTGGTATACAAGGTCTTGAACGATTTCTTACAGAAGTTTCTAACGGCAGTTCTTATGTTGGCCAATCTAACATATGTTGCTGATGATATTCTTTTGATGCAGGCTTCTGGGGACAGGTTTAGGAGTGGTATCAACACAGATGTTTCTCTCTACTTGACTCTTGCAGGATTTCACTTCCCAGATGGTACCTTGTGTTCGTCCTCCTGCTCCCTTCACCCTAATTTCACTAATTTACCCTTTCATGAGTTGAACTTTAGTAGCCATTTTCTAAACCATTCTTCAAGTTCGTCCAAGTCGTCCTGTAGTCTTTATCTATTTTCATCTGTCTTGATTCTTCTCATAATTTTTGCATCATTAGCAAACATTGAGAGAAATGAGTCTATACCCCTTGGAAGATTGTTCACATATATGAGAAACAGGATGGGTCCAAATACGAAGCCCTGTGGAACTCCGCTGGTGACATCTCGCCACTCTGATATCTCTCCCCTCATTGTTACTCGCTGTTTCATGTTGCTTAGATACTCCCTTATCCACTGGTGCACCTTACCTTATACTCCTGCCTGATACTCTAACTTTTGTAACAGCCTAATAAAGGGTACTGTGTCAAAGGCTTTCTGACAGTCTAAGAAAATGCAGAGTGCCCACTATTCTCTTTCTTGCCTAATTCGTGTTGCCTGGTCATAGAACTCTATTAAATCTACGAGGCCTGATTTACCATCCCTGAATCGCTACTGGTGGTGTGTTACAAAGCTCTTTCTCTCCAGATGTTCTACGAGCCTTTTCCTCATGATTTTCTCTATGACACTGCATGGTAGGCAAATTAGGAAACTGGCCTGTAATTGCTGTGAAGTGTGTTGCTGTGGTGTGTTGCTGTGAAGTGTGGTGCTGTGAAGTGTGGTGCTGTGAAGTAGGTTGTTATGAAGTTTGCTGCTTTGAAGTGTGTTGCTGTGAAGGGTGTTGTGGTGGTGTGTTGCTGTGAAGGGTGTTGTGGTGGTGTGTTGGTGTGAAGGATGTTGTGGTGGTGTGTTGGTGTGAAGGGTGTTGTGGTGGTGTGTTGCTGTGAAGGGTGTTGTGGTGGTGTGTTGCTGTGAAGGGTGTTGTGGTGGTGTGTTGGTGTGAAGGGTGTTGTGGTGGTGTGTTGCTGTGAAGGATGTTGTGGTGGTGTGTTGCTGTGAAGGGTGTTGTGGTGGTGTGTTGGTGTGAAGGGTGTTGTGGTGGTGTGTTGGTGTGAAGGATGTTGTGGTGGTGTGTTGCTGTGAAGGGTGTTGTGGTGGTGTGTTGCTGTGAAGGGTGTTGTGGTGGTGTGTTGCTGTGAAGGGTGTTGTGGTGGTGTGTTGCTGTGAAGGGTGTTGTGGTGGTGTGTTGCTGTGAAGGGTGTTGTGGTGGTGTGTTGCTGTGAAGGGTGTTGGTGAGAAAGTGTACTCACCTAATTGTACTCACCTAATTATGCTTGCGGGGGTTGAGCTTTGGCTCTTTGGTCCCGCCTCTCAACTGTCAATCAACTGGTGGTCTAGTCAATCAAGTGTGTTGCTCTTTATAAGTTGTTGTGATGCAAGTTGTTGTGATGCAAGTTGTTGTGATGCAAGTTGTTGTGATGCAAGTTGTTGAGATGCAAGTTGTTGTGATGCAAGTTGTTGTGATGCAAGTTGTTGAGATGCAAGTTGTTGTGATGCAAGTTGTTGTGATGCAAGTTGTTGTGATGCAAGTTGTTGAGATGCAAGTTGTTGTGATGCAAGTTGTTGTGATGCAAGTTGTTGTGATGCAAGTTGTTGAGATGCAAGTTGTTGTGATGCAAGTTGTTGTGATGCAAGTTGTTGTGATGCAAGTTGTTGTGATGCAAGTTGTTGAGATGCAAGTTGTTGTGATGCAAGTTGTTGTGATGCAAGTTGTTGTGATGCAAGTTGTTGTGATGCAAGTTGTTGTGATGCAAGTTGTTGAGATGCAAGTTGTTGTGATGCAAGTTGTTGTGATGCAAGTTGTTGTGATGCAAGTTGTTGAGATGCAAGTTGTTGTAATATAAGTTGTTGTGATGCAAGTTGTTGTTATGCAAGTTGTTGTAATATAAGTTGTTGTGATGCAAGTTGTTGTTATGCAAGTTGTTGTTATGCAAGTTGTTGTTATGCAAGTTGTTGTTATGCAAGTTGTTGTGATGCAAGTTGTTGAGATGCAAGTTGTTGTGATGCAAGTTGTTGTGATGCAAGTTGTTGTGATGCAAGTTGTTGAGATGCAAGTTGTTGTGATGCAAGTTGTTGTGATGCAAGTTGTTGTGATGCAAGTTGTTGAGATGCAAGTTGTTGTGATGCAAGTTGTTGTGATGCAAGTTGTTGTGATGCAAGTTGTTGAGATGCAAGTTGTTGTGATGCAAGTTGTTGTGATGCAAGTTGTTGTGATGCAAGTTGTTGAGATGCAAGTTGTTGTGATGCAAGTTGTTGTGATGCAAGTTGTTGAGATGCAAGTTGTTGTAATATAAGTTGTTGTGATGCAAGTTGTTGTGATGCAAGTTGTTGAGATGCAAGTTGTTGTAATATAAGTTGTTGTGATGCAAGTTGTTGTTATGCAAGTTGTTGTAATATAAGTTGTTGTGATGCAAGTTGTTGTTATGCAAGTTGTTGTTATGCAAGTTGTTGTTATGCAAGTTGTTGTGATGCAAGTTGTTGAGATGCAAGTTGTTGTGATGCAAGTTGTTGTGATGCAAGTTGTTGTGATGCAAGTTGTTGAGATGCAAGTTGTTGTGATGCAAGTTGTTGTGATGCAAGTTGTTGTGATGCAAGTTGTTGAGATGCAAGTTGTTGTGATGCAAGTTGTTGAGATGCAAGTTGTTGAGATGCAAGTTGTTGTGATGCAAGTTGTTGTGATGCAAGTTGTTGTGATGAAAGTTGTTGTGATGCAAGTTGTTGTGATGCAAGTTGCTGAGATGCAAGTTGTTGAGATGCAAGTTGTTGTGATGCAAGTTGTTGAGATGCAAGTTGCTGAGATGCAAGTTGTTGTGATGCAAGTTGTTGTGATGCAAGTTGTTGTGATGCAAGTTGCTGAGATGCAAGTTGTTGTGATGCAAGTTGTTGTGATGCAAGTTGTTGTGATGCAAGTTGTTGTGATGCAAGTTGTTGTGATGCAAGTTGTTGTGATGCAAGTTGTTGTGATGCAAGTTGTTGAGATGTAAGTTGTTGTGATGTAAGTTGTTGTGATGCAAGTTGTTGTAATATAAGTTGTTGTGATGCAAGTTAAGCGAAGAATGTTGACGTTGAGTGGATTGGTATTAAGTGTATTAATAAAGGTGTAAGGTCAGTGATCAAGTGAGTGTACCTGGTCTCATGACCGTGTTGTCACACTTCGACTGTAATAGTCTGCCGGAACTTGTTGGAATATATGAATAGATGAATCTGCAGATCAGTTGACCCTAGAGGGAAGATCCTATTGACCCTAGAGGGAAGATCCTATTGACCCTTGAGGGGAGATCCTATTGACCCTAGAGGGAAGATCCTATTGACCCTAGAGGGAAGATCCTATTGACCCTTGAGGGAAGATCCTATTGACCCTAGAGGGAAGATCCTATTGACCCTTGAGGGGAGATCCTATTGACCCTAGAGGGAAGATCCTATTGACCCTAGAGGGAAGATCCTATTGACCCTTGAGGGGAGATCCTATTGACCCTAGAGGGAAGATCCTATTGACCCTTGAGGGGAGATCCTATTGACCCTAGTGGGGAGATCCTATTGACCCTAGTGGGGAGATCCTATTGACCCTAGTGGGGAGATCCTATTGACCCTAATGGGGAGATCCTATTGACCCTAATGGGGAGATCCTATTGACCCTAATGGGGAGATCCTATTGACCCTAGTGGGGAGATCCTATTGACCCTAGAGGAGAGATCCTATTGACCCTAATGGGAAGATCCTATTGACCCTAGTGGGGAGATCCTATTGACCCTAGTGGGGAGATACTATTTACCCTAGTGGGGAGATCCTATTGACCCTAGTGGGGAGATCCTATTGACCCTAGAGGGGAGATCCTATTGACCCTAGAGGGGAGATCCTATTGACCCTAGTGGGGAGATCCTATTGACCCTAGTGGGGAGATCCTATTGACCCTAGAGGGGAGATCCTATTGACCCTAGAGGGGAGATCCTATTGACCCTAGAGGGGAGATCCTATTGACCCTAGAGGGGAGATCCTATTGACCCTAGTGGGGAGATCCTATTGACCCTAATGGGGAGATCCTATTGACCCTAATGGGGAGATCCTATTGACCCTAGAGGGGAGATCCTATTGACCCTAGTGGGGAGATCCTATTGACCCTAGAGGGGAGATCCTATTGACCCTAATGGGGAGATCCTATTTACCCTAGTGGGGAGATCCTATTGACCCTAATGGGGAGATCCCATTGACCCTAGTGGGGAGATCCTATTGACCCTAATGGGGAGATCCTATTTACCCTAGTGGGGAGATCTTATTGACCCTAGTGGGGAGATCCTATTGACCCTAGTGGGGAGATCCTATTGACCCTAGTGGGGAGATCCTATTGACCCTAGTGGGGAGATCCTATTGACCCTAGTGAGAAGATGCTGTTGACCCTAGTAAAGAGATTCTATTGACCATAGTGGGGAGTTTCTATTGACCCGAACTAAGACATTTTATTAACAACCAACCGCTACTGCGCCATGTGTCCCCAGGCTAGTTAGACCAGCAGCTTTTCCCCCTAAGTCACATACATAAAATTTTATGTTTTGTGCATTAAAATTATGTTTGTTTTCATATATATAAATTAATATTAATACATATTATAAGTCACTGTATAAGTTAACGTCGGTTAGGTTAGGTTAGGTTAGGTTAGGTTAGTTGTTTAGATTCAGAAAGCAATTATTTGTATCTTGAGATGATTTCGGGGCTTAGCGTCCCCGCGGCCCGGTCTTCGACCTGGAATCCTTTTTGTTACACACCCCCAGGAAGCAGCCCATAGCAGCTGTCTAAATCACAGGTACCTATTTACTGCTAGGTAAGAGGAGCATCAGGGTGAAAGAAACATTTTGCCCATTTGTCTTCGCCTTCACCGGGGATCGAACTCGGAACCTCAGGACTACGAAGCCGAAGCGCTGTCCACTCAGCTGTCAGGCGTCCTATTGACCCGAAGTAGGAAATTTTATTAACAACCAACCACAACTGCTCCAGCCTGTCTTCAGGTCAGGTTAGCGAGGGTGAAGTTACGATTCAAACAGAGGTCGTCAACGAACCACTGTCTCAAATGTGTTCGAATATTATCAGTTATTATCAGTCTCCATGGTGTAGTGGTAAGACACTCGCCTGGCGTTCCGCGACCGCTTTGTCATGGGTTCGTATCCTGGCCGGGGAGGATTTACTGGACGCAAATCCTTAACTGTAGCCTCTGTTCAATTCAACAGTAAAATGGGTACTTGGTTGTAACAACGATTCTTCGCGGCGGGGATCGTATTCCAGGGACTTGCCCGAAACACTACGCGTACTAGTGGCTGTACAAAGAATGTAACAACTCTTGTATATATCTCAAAAAACAAAAAAAAGTTGTGTGTCGTGAAGCCCGCGTTCATCAACTCCAGCTCATCCACAAGTATCAAGTGCTCGTAAATTTCTCCGCCAAGCCCCATGTTTATAAATGAAAGACTGCCTTCACCTACATGTATATCTGGTGTTTGGAACTTTTCAGTGAGGTTGAATTCATTGATATTACTTGGTAAATATTCCTGCAGTTCTGTAACCAAGATTAGATCAAGTGTTTACATATGTCTTTGTTAATTATATACCAATCCTGTATGAATCTTTTTATCTTGTGTTAATATTGTTGTAACTAATTAAACATTTTCATCTATTTATTCACTTTAATAATGATAACGAATACTCTAAGCTTTTCTATACAATGTAAAAATAACTTTTGTTATCTCTTGTAAAGGAAAGGTTCTTAATGCCTGTGCTTAAGGTAGTTGGTTATCTTGAAGATGACTCTAAGAATGCTTACATCCAGGCCACAGTGTTGCGTCCGAGGCTCTACAGTAGAACCATGCCACAGTGTTGCGTCCGAGGCTCTACAGTAGAACCATGCTACAGTGTTGCGTCCGAGGCTCTACAGTACAACCATGCCACAGTGTTGCGTCCGAGGCTCTACAGTACATCCATGCCACAGTGTTGCGTCCGAGGCTCTACAGTACAACCATGCCACAGTGTTGCGTCCGAGGCTCTACAGTACAACCATGCCACAGTGTGGTGTCCGAGGCTCTACAGTACAACCATGCCACAGTGTGATGTCCGAGGCTCTACAGTACAACCAGGCCACAGTGTTGCGTCCGAGGCTCTACAGTACAACCAGGCCACAGTGTTGCGTCCGAGGCTCTACAGTACAACCATGCCACAGTGTTGCGTCCGAGGCTCTACAGTACAACCAGGCCACAGTGTTGCGTCCGAGGCTCTACAGTACAACCAGGCCACAGTGTTGCGTCCGAGGCTCTACAGTACAATCCATGCCACAGTGTGGTGTCCGAGGCTCTACAGTACAACCATGCTACAGTGTTGCGTCCGAGGCTCTACAGTATAATCTAAAAGAGGCCTCACGTGGTAAAATTATATATATTTGCTCTATGGACAGTAAGGTAAAGTAGAAGGTGTCTTCCGACTCCTGACTTGAAAATTTCTTTCTATTGGCTCATCTTCATTCTAAACTACTAGTTTTCCCTGTAACACGACCACTAAACCAGTCTATAACCAGGTGAACAGCAGCTAATCCCCTCTACCCAAGGCTCGAACCCCATCCCCGTCCTCAGACCAAGTCCATTCCATCCAGCGGTCGACGCTAAAGACGCATTCATAAATGCGTCTTTAACATGCTGTTCATTCAACACAGGAATTTTCTCAAACATAAATTAATATTATTTTATATTCCCATATTTTACATAATTAGGCACTGTTTATGTTAGGTTAGGTGTTTAGGTTCTGTTGGCGATTATTTGTATTTGTAGTACGTGGGAGAAGCATTTACAGCGTTGTGGTTCGAACAAAATTCGTAAGTGAAACACTTGTTCAGGATATGTTCGAACGTCAGCAGTTGTGAGTCGTGTGTAAACCGTTTTTCATTCATTAACAGGGGGTTTGGCGGGTGCATGGAATCTCTTTTGGGTCTTTGTTTGGAGGACGGGCTGCGTAACTGAGTCTAAGTTCGAACACTTTCGGCACAAGTGCTTCACTGACGAATTTTTTGTTACAACTCCTCGTCTGCATAAAACATGCAGGACGAGGAGTCACAATGACGTGACTGAAATATGCTGACCAAACCACACACTAGAAAGTGAATGGACGACGACGTTTCGGTCCATCCTGGACCATTCTTAAGTCGATTGTGAGTGTCTAACCTAACCTATGCCTATATATACTCAATATGCTAATATATTGTAATAATAATTTATATATGAGAAAATTCCCGTTATGAATGAACAGCATGTAAAAATTTATAAATGCGTCTATGGGGTCGAACGCTGGATGTAATGGACTTAAGTCGAGGACGGGTTGAAATGCTTCACCCACATACTACAAATACAAATAATCGACAGCAGAACCTAAACACCTAACTTAATGTAATATAATCTACGCCTAACTATATATAGAATTTTACGTATAATACTATTAATTTATATATGAGAACAAACCAATCTTGTATATACAGTATGTTAAAATTCGATGAATGCGTTTGGGGAGGACGACCGCTGCTTTAGCCATCCTAGTGTGAGGTCAGGTTGTCTGGTGAGGAAGGCCGCTGCTTTAGCCATCCTAGTGTGAGGTCAGGTTGTCTGGTGAGGAAGATCGCTGCTTTAAACAGTCGATTTTTGTTAATTATTTTCTACCACAGACGTGGGCACACATTTACAATGCTAATCAACATATATACTTTTTCTTTTGTACTCCGTGGACAGGGTTAGAGATCTGTTAGGCATATTGTTCAGGAATTTATTGAACAATTAACCACAGAAGGTGATTGTAGTGCTTTTAAAATGCTAATCTAGCCTACATACATAAATACATAGATTCACAGATTTACGTCTGCCCTACATAAAGTGTTCTGTGTGTCTTTTACATAGTTTCATTAATGAGCATTTACTAAGGTGAACTGCAATTCTGGCCAGCTTCCACATATCCTGAATACACATACATATACACCTACATTTATGTCTCTTCTTCTCTGAGAGGGTAAGATAGTTGATATAGAAATTAATGTGTAACCACTAAAGGTGATTAAGATGCTTTTACAGGCTCAGGTTATATAGTCACATCACATACTTTGCATAATTGATACATTACATGGTCAATCTTGGGTTCAAGTCTCATATATCATCAAGTGTTCCTGTAGTTCATGTAGTATTTACAGAGTTCAGCATACCGCAGCCCAGGAGGACTAAAGTCAGTCAATATGGGACTATTCTACAATATAATGTTCAAGAGAGTGCATGTTTTCTCTTTCACAAAGTTGACACATTGTGTATACGGCACTTGGGTTTTGAGAAAGCTGCCAGATACGTCTATATCCCAGGCGTATTACTGGCCACTATAACATCAGCATTGCCGAGTTCTTGCTCTATTAGTCCCATATGGGAATGTCTCCTCACGATATCTATCATAATATTTAATGTTACAACTTTCAGGTCTGAGTGAATTTGTTACGTTAGGTAAGATTTTCATTAGATATTGGTTTAAATATGAACTGTGTCACTGCTAATGAAACACCCATATACATTTCTTCTACAGGTTTTCTGCAGGCTGTCTTTGCAAGCATATCAACAGTGTCATGCCTTGAGATGCCAACATGTGATGGTATTCCATAGGAATTTAAATTCAAATCTGTTTTCTTTAGCAGCTAAAACATTCATTCGAATATCACTGACTATTTTCTGGGTGTCACTACTATGTGCGTTCAATACCAGAAGTGCACTCTGCGAGTCACAGTATATAAGTCCACTGCCTTTGTCTTTTAAAAATTCAGTGGCAAGGTATATGCCTGCAAGTTCGGTTTGAGTTGTACTTGCCCAGTCACTGACGCGCTTCATTGCTGTATGTACGAGAGAAGATTGTTCAAATATGTTACATGCGCATCCGTTACATCGTCCACCTTCTTCTACAGAACCGTCGGTATAGCACTGATACACATCGTTACCCATACTCTGAGTACTTTCAGTGATGCTTTTCGGTGTTAACTGTTTCAATAATGTAGTGTGTACACTATCTTTCTTAGGTTCATTTACAAAATCAACTGATAGATCCCAGTTATCCTATGGAGTACTTGGTTGATTAATCATTAATTGAGTTGGGTACATATTTATTATTTTGATGGAGTTGGCTACCTTGTAGAATCAAAATTCATAATCAAATTTCGTTCTTCTTCTATAGGCCTCAGACGAGTGTAGCATATTAGAAAGTTTAGCTTGAAACTTTATGTGGTGTGAGGACGGGTTGTATGGGGATGACGGCCGCAGCTTTAACCAGCCTAGTGTAAGGACGGCCGCTGCTTTAACCAGCCTAGTGTAAGGACGGCTGCTGCTTTAACCAGTCTAGTGTAAGGACGGCCGCTGCTTTAACCAGCCTAGTGTAAGGACGGCCGCTGCTTTAACCAGCCTAGTGTGAGAACGGGTTGGGGGTTGTACTACAGGAATAATGATAACTAGGAAGCTTTTGCAGGCGATGAGTCACAATAACGTGGCTGAAGTATGTTGACCAGACCACACACAAGAAGTTGAAGGGACGACGACGTTTCGGTCCGTCCTGGACCATTCTCAAGTCGATTGTGATGAGGAGGTAGAGACAGGCAATAAATAGGCAAGAGAGAGCTGAGGAGGAAAGTAAGGTGTAGGGGATAGTAGTAATAATGAGAACTGCAGCAGGCCTATTGGCCCATACGAGGCAGCTCCTATTATAACCACCGAAGGAGATAGTAATATGAATAAGAAGAGGATAGCAAGGGAGCGTAGGAGAAGACAATGCACAGAAAAAAGGGGAGAAGAGAGAAAGAAAAGGAAAGAGAAAGAAAGAAAATGGAAGGGGTAAGCTTATGTTAAGTCACGTTTGTTATAGGAAGGAATAATAGGAAGCTTTTATTACTAGCGCACCCACATGTGAAAACTTGCACCTTATTGTCCTCATTGTTAACTTTCATGCAACGTTTTCTTAGTTTTAGGTCCTTATTTATCATGACACCAAGATAATGTTCATCTCTATATTGTATATCATTCTGCTGGCATCTTAGGTTTGTCAACTCACAACTGCATCTGCCTTCTAATGACTTCATTACTAATTATTGAATATCATGAACATTACTGGGCTCATTACAGAAAAATCAGGGCCGGGAAGAAACGTCAGGGGTTGTGGGAATGAGTCAAGGGATCTGGGAATGGGTCAAAGGCTGTGGTAATGGGTTAGAGGCTGTGGGAATGAGTCACGGGTTGTGGGAATGTGCCAGGGTCTGTAAAAATGATAGAAGGGCTCTGGGAAATAGTCAGGGAATGCGGAAATGGGCCAGGAGCTGTGGGAATGAGTCAGCAGCTGTGGGAATGATTCAGGAGCTGTGGGAATGAGTCAGGAGCTGTGGGAATGAGTCAGGAGCTGTGGGAATGAGTCAGCAGCTGTGGGAATGAGTCAGGAGCTGTGGGAATGAGTCAGCAGCTGTGGGAATGATTCAGGAGCTGTGGGAATGAGTCAGGAGCTGTGGGAATGAGTCAGGAGCTGTGGGAATGAGTCAGCAGCTGTGGGAATGAGTCAGGAGCTGTGGGAATGAGTCAGCAGCTGTGGGAATGAGTCAGCAGCTGTGGGAATGAGTCAGCAGCTGTAGGAATGAGTCAGCAGCTGTGGGAATGAGTCAGCAGCTGTGGAAATGAGTCAGCAGCTGTGGGAATGAGTCAGGAGCTGTGGGAATGAGTCAGCAGCTGTGGGAATGAGTCAGCAGCTGTGGGAACGAGTCAGGAGCTGTGGGAATGAGTCAGCAGCTGTGGGAATGAGTCAGCAGCTGTGGTAATGAGTCTGGGGCTCATTCATAATTGTTTGTCTGTTAACCAGTTAACCATATACTAGTGATCTACATGATGAAAATGTAATAGGGGTTTATTTGTTAACCATATAATAGTGATCCGGGGGATCAGGGGATGCGTTGTACTTGTGGTCTGTTAACCATATACCAGTGGTATATTTGTTAATCATATACCTGTGGTTTATCTGTTAACCTTGTCACAAAACTATGGTAGAACTGCCATTTCCCGGCAAAGAAAATGTAAAGAATTAGAGTAAATTTGTGAGAAGATCCGCACACTACTTACGTGACCACTTAAGATGTCTGTATATCTTTCGTCGGTCATGGCGGTTTATTAAATTGTTACTTATCTTCATATCGCTACGAATTTACCCTCAACCCAAGGTTATTACTGAAACAGATGCAGTCATGGGGGCCTGACAGTTGAGTGGACAACGCTTCGGATTCATAGTCCTGAGGTTTCGGGTTCGATCCCCTGGTGGAGGTGGAAACAAATTGGCAGAGTTTCTTTCACCCCGGATACATCTGTTACCTAGCAGTAAATAGGTACCTGGGAGTTATACAGCTGCTACGGGCTGAGTCCTGGGGTTGTGTGTAACAAAAAGGAGGCCTAGTGTAGGACCGGGCCGCGGGGACGCTAAGTCCCAAAATTATCTCATGATAACCTCAAGAAGACGACTCCTCGGAGCTCGAAAAAAAGTTTAATAAATACAGATTTAGCCACTGTGAACGAGATGTGAAGTATGGATCTCATAACTGGGCATGTAAGGGCTGAGTGAACCTCTGAACAGGTAAAGAGCAAGGCGACTGACTTTAACTTCATTCCAGGCGATCAAAATAACAAGAAGATAGCATAAACCACATTCCAGGTGATCATAATAACAAGAAGATAGCATAAACCACAATCCAGACGATCAAAATAACAAGAGGATAGCATAAACCACATTCCAGACGATCAAAATAACAAGACGATAGCATAAACCACATTCCAGGCGATCAAAATTAAAGAAGATAGCATAAACCACATTCCAGGTGATCATAATAACAAGAAGATAGCATAAACCACATTCCAGGCGATCAAAATAACAAGAAGATAGCATAAACCACATTCCAGGTGATCATAATAACAAGAAGATAGCATTAACCTCATTTAAGGTTATCAAAATAACAAGAAGATAGCATAAACCTCATTCCAGGTGATCTGATACAAAACATGTGACTTATGCCTTACCTCCTAGCCGGTGCTTATCATAGTAAGGTTTGAAGTCAGGCTTGTGCTTGGGGGACCTGGCGCTCGTCGCCGTCAGCAGCAGCATGGCGGCGAGCCTGAGGAAGGTTACGTCATCAGCTGTACTCTCCTACCACGTCATTTTACCCCACAAACAGCCAATATTCACTGTCGTTATCGCCTGACGAATATTCTGATGTATTCTATACACACAGTATCTTTAGAGGAAATAATCGTGAGTTTCCAACCTTAATTTAATATTTTTTCAGACTACGAACAATTGATACTACACCTTATTTTATATCATAATCATACAGGATGCTCCCAGAACATGATCCAACAACAATATACGTGAAGATACAAGTTACTGCTGAGTGAACAGGACCAATGTGATGAACGTGCAAGTTACTGCTGAGTGAACAGGACCAATGTGATGAACGTGCAAGTTACTGCTGAGTGAACAGGACCAATGTGATGAACGTGCAAGTTACTGCTGGGTGAACAGGACCAATGTGATGAACGTGCAGGTTACTGCTGAGTGAACAGGACCAATGTGATGAACGTGCAGGTTACTGCTGGGTGAACAGCGACCATTGCAAGTATAAGTTAGTACTGGGTGCGTGTTGAGCATAGAGCTCCCAGTTTTCTTGCCAACTGGTGTACACTCCAGTGTTTTAGTGCCCATAATACAGTTACAAGCTGGTGTACGTTTCTTGTTGTCTTTTAGAGCCTCCATTTTATTTCCATCAGACTTACGTCTTTTGTTGTGTCTTAGAGCCCCATTTCTCTTCTTAGCAGATGACCATCTATTGGTGTGATATAGATCATCTGTTCTATTATCAGTTGGAGATCGTCTCTTGTTGTGTTTAAGAGCTCAGTTCTATTCCGAGCTAGCGCATGTCTCCTATTGTATTTTAGAGCCCCAGTTCTATTCTCAGCAGGTGACCGTATCTTTTCATGTTTTAGAGCTCCAGTTCTATTCCGAGCTAGCGCACGTCTCTTAATGTGTTTTAGAGCTCCAGTTCTATTCCCAGCGGGTGAACATCTCGTGGAGACAAAACATTACATTATCTCATCGCGACACTGATGGGAAGCTCTTTAGGATTTCCCGAAACCTTTCCACTGTAAACAAGATTAGAGTCACACTTTTGTGCTGTGCATGATCTCCCACACTACATCACCGAATGTCCAGTTATTAGACCATTCAGACTCGTTGGCATGAGGTACCTGGAGCTTTGCAATTACTTTATTCACTCTCGAGTTCTTGAAGATATCCTCATAGTGCACCCAAAATTTGCCAGTGCAGGCTACTGAACATATGGCGCTGTATGACTAACCATCCAGCGAGATGGGGACTTTTAGTATCACTGTTACCTTATTCACTCTTGTGTTCATGATATCCACATAATGCACCCATGGTTGGCACCCACCCATAATGCAACCATCAAAGTAGTTGGCAAATGGAATGCATTAGGCAGTGATGTGGTGGAGGCTGACTCCATACATAGTTTCAAGTGTAGATATGATAGAGCCCAATGAGCTCAGGAACCTGTACACCTGTTGATTGACAGTTGAGAGGCGGGACCAAAGAGCCAGAGCTCAACCCCCGCACTCATAATTAGGCGAGAGTCTGCCAGTGCAGACTACTTATTAGACGCCTCGGTATGACTAACCATCCAGTGTGATGAGGATTTATAGCACCACGTAGCTAACTTTTTAACACACTGAACTCCCCTTCATATTGTCTAGGGTAGCTACACAAATGCAGATGTACCTAAATGTGTTAGTAAAAAAAAAAATTGCCAAGGGAATCTGTTTCACCGTCTGTGTGTTCACTGTTGTGCTGTGGGACTCTGTTTTACCGTCTGTGTGTTCACTATTATGCTGTGGGAGTCTGTTTCACCGTCTGTAATTACCTAAGTGTAGTTACAGGATGAGAGCTACGCTCGTGGTGTCCCGTCTTCCCAGCACTCTTTGTCATATAACGCTTTGAAACTACTGACGGTGTTGGCCTCCACCACCTTCTCACCTAACTTGTTCCAACCGTCTACCACTCTGTTTGCGAATGTGAATTTTCTTATATTTCTTCGGCATCTGTGTTTAGCTAGTTTAAATCTATGACCTCTTGTTCTTAAAGTTCCAGGTCTCAGGAAATCTTACCTATCGATTTTATCAATTCCTGTTACTGTTTTGTACGTAGTGATCATATCACCTCTTTTTCTTCTGTCTTCTAGTTTTGGCATATTTAATGCCTCTAACCTCTCCTCGTAGCTCTTGCCCTTCAGTTCTGGGAGCCACTTAGCAGCATGTCTTTGCACCTTTTCCAGTTTGTTGATGTGCTTCTTAAGATATTGGCACCACACAACAGCTGCATATTCTAGCTTTGGCCTAACAAAAGTCATGAACAATTTCTTTAGTATATCGCCATCCGTGTATTTACAAGCAATTTTGAAGTTAGAAAGCGTAGCATAGACTCCTTGCACAATATTCTTTATGTGGTCCTCAGGTGATAGTTTTCTATCTAGAACCACCCGTAGATCTCTTTCTTTATCAGAATTCTTTAAAGATTTCTCACATTATATATAGGTTGTGTGGGGTCTATGTTCTTCTATTCCACATTCCATAACATGGCATTTATTAATTAAATTAACATTAAATTCTATTTGCCAAGTGGTGCTCCATATACTTACTTTGTCCAGGTCATCTTGAAGGGCATGCCAATCATCTAAATTTCTTATCCTTCCTATTAACTTAGCATCATCAGCAAACATGTTCATATAATTCTGTATACCAACTGGTAGATCATTTATGTAGACAATAAACATCGCTGGTGCAAGAACTGAACCCTGTGGTACTCCACTTGTGACATTTCTCCAGTCAGATACATTGCCTCTGATTACTGTCCTCATTTTTCTATCAGTCAGAAATTTTTTCATCCATGTTAGAAGCTTACCTGTCACCCCTCCAATATTTTCCTGTTTCCAGAACAACCTCTTATGTGGAACTCTGTCGAAAGCCTTTTTTAGGTCCAGATAGATGCAGTCAACCCAACCATCTCTTTCCTGTAACATCTCTGTGACTCGATCATAGAAACTGAATGAATTCGATACACAGGATCTTCCAGATCGAAAACTATACTGTCTGTCTGATATATGATTTCTCTCCAGGTGTTCTACCCATTTAGTTTTAATTATTTTTTCCAATATTTTGACTATTACACTTGTCAATGATACAGGTCTATAATTAAGGGGGTCTTCCCTGCTTCCACTTTTGTAGATTGGAACTATGTTAGCCTTTTTCCACACATCAGCTACAACTCCTGTAAATAGGGATGCCTGAAAAATCAGTTGAAGTGGAATGCTAAGCTCAGGTGCACATTCTCTCAGAATCCATGGTAAAATTCCATCTGGACCAACTGCTTTGTTTTTACTTAGCTCCTTGAGCATTTTTTCCACTTCGTCTCTAGACACCTCTATGTGCTCTATGTTGTTCTTTGGAATTCTTCTTGTGTCTGGTTCCCTGAAGATTTCATTTTGTACAAACACACTTTGGAACTTTTCGTTTAATGTTTCACACATTTCCTTTTCCTTTTCCGTGAATCTATTTCCCATTTTCAACCTCTGAATATTATTCTTTACCTGCATATTGTTGTTTATGAATTTATAGAATAGACCTGGTTCTGTTTTACATTTGTCTGCAATCCCTTTTTCAAAATTTATTTCTGCCTCTCTCCTCACTGCCGTGTAGTTGTTTCTGGCATCTTTGTATCGCTGGTATGTTTGAGGTTCGGCCTCTTCCTGTATTGATTCCATTTTTGTGTCTTTTGGTCTCTGGCTCTCTCGCAATTTCTGTTGAACCAATCCTGTTTCCTAGTTCTGCATCTCTGTTTTGGTGTAATTTTTTTTGTGCCTTTATCATATATTTCAAAAAACTTGATATACATCTCCTTTACATCCTTGCCTAGCAACAAGTCTGTCCAATTATACTCACTAAAAAATTTTCTAAGGTTGCCATAATGTCCTCTCCTAAAGTCAGGTTTTTCAATTGCTTCAACCTTCTTATTTTCTTCCAGATTATAACGCATTGCATACTTTATTCCCCCCCAAAATGGCCACTTATACCCAAGGGAGGAAGGTACTGAATGTCAAATATTTCTTCCTCCCTGGTAAATATCAAATCTAGCATGGAGGGAACGTCCTCTTCCCTCATCCTCGTAGCTTGTTTAACATGATGATACAAGAATGTTTCCAGGATGAGGTCTACAAATTTACAGGTCCAAAAATCTTCTGTTTTAGCTTCATATGCTTCCCAGTCTATGGCTTTCAAGTTGAAGTCACCGACTATCAACTGTCGTGATCTATCGTTATCCGCTCTTGCTATAAACTCTCTCATTATTGTTATAAGACCTTCTCATTTACTATCTAGCTCCTCCTTTGACCATGTGCTGCTTGGCGGTGGACAATATGCATTTATGATCATTAGTTTATCATCTTCATGGCAGATCTCTAGTGCTATTATGTCAACTTCTTGTGGATTGGCAGTCATTATTTCGTTCACCTTTAGGTGTTCTTTTACCAGCACAGCAACGCCACCGCCTTTCCTAATTTTTCTGTCCCGTCTCCAAATTGAGTAGCCCCTTGGGAATATGACCTCATTTAAAATAATATCTTCAAGTTTTGTCTCCGTGAGTGCAACAATGTCTGGTGTCTGCAGCTGTATTACATCACTGAACTTCGATCTTACTCCATCTATGTTGGTGTATGCAATCTTCAGGAACTTGTTCCCCCTCTTCTTATTCTTCACTCCCCCTCTCTCTAATGATTTTGTTGGTTTGCCTTTATGTACCTCTTTACTGGTCTGCCTACCCCTATCACTTTGTAGATTTTTTTTTATTTCTTCTTCATTCCTGCTCTCATTTAAACGTTTTGCCTCGGCGAGGTTCAGTTTCAGCTTCTCTCTATCTTTTTTTGAAAGATCTCGTCCTAACGACCACACTTTCCCGTCCTCATCACTTTGTAATTTTCTAGCATTCCTTAGTACTTCTTCCATCTGTTTGGCACCGTTTAAGGTGATCCTCAAAGGTCGATCTTTCCCTTTTACGTACCTGCCTATTCTCCTGTAGTCGCACACATTCTCTATGGTTGTAAGACCTTCCACGAGGCCAACAATTTTATCTACTACTTTTGCTTCTTCTACAGCTCTTTCTGACCTAGATGTTATCTCCTTTTCTTTGACACCAAAAATTATCAAGGACTTACTCCGATCAACTGTGTTTTGCACCAACTTCGGGTTAGATGCCAATTCTTTCCTCACTTCTAGCCTAATGTTTGTTTTATCTTGGTTGCTGCAGTGTTTGACTTCCTTTACTGCTTCTTCAATTTTTTCCTTCTCCTTGGCCACTTGTGCATAAGTGAGTTGCATATCCTTCTTGCACTGTTCTATTCCCTGGGTAACTTCCTCCATCTGTGCTGACAAAAGCTGTTTCTCCTGTTGAATTTCCTTACCTAACCTATTGTAGTTATTTATGTTTAAATATACTTAAACTTCTTCCAAAGCTATTTTTAAGAGTTTAGTTTCTTCTTCCATGGCTTTGCAATTTGTTTCCAATTGAATCTTATCCTTGCGCAAGTTTTCCACTAAACCCTAAAGATATACAACTTTGCTATTTAAATAGTCATTACTTTCTTTTAATTTACTAATTATTTCTACATGAGAGTTCACTATAGTATCTAATTTTACCAACTTGTTGTATAGACTGGTTATATCAATGCTTTCTTCATTGAATCCAGCAAAATCAAGCTCTGTTTTGTATTTCCTCTTGCTGACGGCCATCTTGAATGTTCTTCTCTGCACTGGAAACACTAGGGCAACTTTTCCTCATCCAATTTTTCACTTTCCTTGGCACATTCCTGTTATCTCGCCTATTTTTCAAAAGCACTATACCTTTATGTTCTCTGCTGACTACACATAAGGGGCATAACTGGCCGACCCCTCACAGTGTTCAAGAGAGAACTGGATAAGCACCTCCAAAGGATATCTGATCAACCAGGCTGTGACTCATACGTCAGGCTGCGAGCAGCCGCGTCTAACAGCCTGGTCGACGACCGGGCCGCGGGGACGCTAAGCCCCGGAAGCACCTCAAGGTAACCTCAAGGTAAGGGACACCACTCACTATCATCATCCTGTACTACAATACTTAGGATTGTTAAAATATGCTGGAGCTCCTCTGATGCAAGTGTTGACCCTAGGGGTGTCAAGTCTGTGTGTTCACTGTTGTGCTGGGGGAGTCTGTTTCATCGACTGTGTGTATACGTTTGTGCTGGGGGAGTCTGTTTCATCGACTGTATTCACCTAGTTGCATTCACCTAGTTGTGCTTGCGGGGGTTGAGCTCTGCTCTTTCGGCCCGCCTCTCAACTGTCAATCAACTGTTTCTACTACCCTCTCAACTGTCAATCAACTGTTTCTACTACCCTCTCAACTGTCAATCAACTGTTTCTACTACCCTCTCAACTGTCAATCAACTGTTTCTACTACCCTCTCAACTGTCAATCAACTGTTTCTACTACCCTCTCAACTGTCAATCAACTGTTTCTACTACCCTCTCAACTGTCAATCAACTGTTTCTACTACCCTCTCAACTGTCAATCAACTGTTTCTACTACCCTCTCAACTGTCAATCAACTATTTTTACTACTACTACTATTTTTTTTCCCCAAACCACACAAACACACACACCCCAGGAAGCAGCCCGTGACAGCTAACTGTCACGGTACCTATTTACTGCTACCTACGGTACCTACGGTACCTACACGGCACGGTACCTACTACTGCTAATAGGTACCTATTGTCAGGTACCTATTTACTGCTAGGTAACAGGAGCATAGGTGAAAGAAGTTCTGCCCATCGTTTCTCGCCGGCGCCCGGGATTGATCCCGGGACCACAGGATCACGTGTACAGCGTGTTGTCCGCTCGGCCACCGGCTCCCCGAACCGGTGGCCGAGCGGACAAACTGTGTGTTCACTGTTGTGCTGTGTGAGTCTGTTTCACCGTCTGTGTGTACATTTTTGTGCTGTGGGAGTCTGTTTCATCGACTTTGTGTTCACTGTTGTGCTGTGGGAGCCTGTGTCATCGTATGAATGAACACTTTTGTACTGTGCGGGTCTGTGTCTCCGTCTTTGTGTACACTGTTGGTATCTGGGCGACTGTGTCACCGGCTGAATGTTCACTGTCGAGCTGTAGGTTCCTGTACTCACCTATTTGTGCTTGCAGGATCGTGCTCTAACCCTTGGACCGCACTTTTCTTGCTGTTGGTTGTCTAATCCAATGACTCCTGGTCTAATTTCCCTGTCATATCTGCTTTTAAAGTTATGAATGTAGTAAGCCTATTCCTTCTTCTCTTTTAGGTTATTCCATTTACTCACTACCCTTACGCTTAAAAGAAAACTTTATGACATCTCTATGACACATCTGAGTCTCAAGCTTCTATCCGTGTCCCTTGTTCTATTGATATTCATTGTAAACATTTTCTCTGTTTCCACCTTGTCAATCTCTCAAAGTCTTTTATTCATCTGTATCATATTCTCCTTCTCCCTCATCTGTTCTAACGTTGTTAGGTTTAGTTCCTTCAGTTTGACTTCGTACCTCATCCCTCGCAGCTCTGGGACGAGTCTCGTTGCAAACTTTTGCACCTTTGCGAGCTTCCTTATGTGTTTTTTTAAGATGGGGGCTCCAGGATGTGGGCGGCATACTCTAAAACTGGCCTCACATAAGCGGTAAACCGTGATCTATAAGCCTCCTTATTCAGGTTTTGATGGATATTCTGACTTTTGCCCAAGTAGAGTATGCGGCTGACGTTATTCTATTTATATGAGCCTCTGGATTAGGTTTAGCGTTATGTCCACTCCGACGTATTTTTCTCTAGTCGTTAAAGGAAGGTAGATTCCTTTCATCTTGTATTGGCCTTTCAGTCTCAACTTGAACTTGTTAGTGATGA